>NW_016811810.1:2776780-2854424 GCF_001698545.2 Rhinopithecus bieti
TGGGGGAGGAGTGGTGACGCATGGAGGAGGGGTGGTCACTGTCATGGGGAAGGGGTGGTGACTCATGGGGGAGGGGTGGTCACTGCCATGAGGGAGGGACGTGGTCACTGTCATGGGGTAGGGGGTGGTCATAGGGGAGGGGGGTGGTCACTGTCGGGGAGGGGTGGTGACTCATGGGGTGAGGGATGGTCACTGTCATGGGGAGGGAGGTGGTCACTGTCATGGGGAGGGAGGTGGTCACTGACATGGGGAGGGAGGTGGTCACTGTCATGGGGAGGGACATGGTCACTGTCATGGGGAGGGACGTGGTCACTGTCATGGGGAGGGACGTGGTCACTGTCATGGGAGAGGGAGGGGTCACTGGGGGAAGGGCAGTCACTGTCTTTGCAGGCACTGACCAGTTTGACACGTTGGTTCCACAAGTACCGGCAAGTTGCTGTGGAGCGCACTACTCCAGGCTCTGGGTATGGGGCTGACCCCAGGCAGGCAAGGGCCGCTCACCATCTGTCGGGGCAGGGACCAACCAGAGACTCCCCGTGGGAGGCGGACAGGGAGCTAGGACAGTGGAGGGCAGTGCGGAGGGTCTCCCTGAGGAGGGCACGCCATGGAAGCCACAATGTTCAGAAAGGGGCAGGGTGCTCAGGGGCACATGGAAGCCAGCAGGGGTCCTCAGGGTGAGTCTCGGCGGTCCTGACAGGCTCCCCAGGATGGGGCAGGACACCCTAACTCAGAATCCAATGGCACCAGGCCTGGGGGGGCCACAGTGCCAAGGTCACTGCCCAGAACTGAGGCTGGCCCACTCTCCACTGTCTCCTGCCCAGTCACTTCCAGGCCTCTCAAGCCAGCCACACGGCACCCCGCGGGTCCTCTGATGGGCTGTCACCTCCACAGGGCCTGCAGACATCCCACAGGGCCTGCTACACTCTGCCTACGCCGTCCCAGCTGGCTACACTCTGCCTACGGCCACACGGGCTGCCCCAGCTGGCAAGTCCCTGAGGACAGAGAGCGTCCTTCCACCTGCCCACTTCACAGATGAAACGACCGAGGCCACTTGGAGTTCAAGGTCACCCAGCCAGTGAGTGGACACGGGCCTAAAGCCTGGACAGCATGTCCCCAGCCTGGCCCTTTGTTTTGTCCCAAGGACGATGCTGGGAGGAGGACAAAGGAAACGGATGCTGGGCGGGGCCATCTGTCCTGGTGGACAGGAGCCCCCAACACAACCCCGCTCCGCACCCTGCCTGACAGGAGCCGAGGACGCTCAAGGAAACCAGGAGCAAGGCGGAGAGTGGGCACCGGGAATCGTGCAACATGGCCCACTGCTGTGACACTGGCGGAGGGCGGGCACCAGCAATCGCGCAACACTGGCCCGCTGGTTAGCCACTGGCGGAGGGCGGGCACCGGCAATCACGCAACATGGCCCGCTGCTGTGACACTGGCGGAGGGCGGACACCGGCAATCGCGCAACATGGCCCGCTGCTGTGACACTGGCGGAGGGCGGGCACCGGCAATCGCGCAACACTGGCCCGCTGCTGTGACACTGGCGGAGGGCGGGCACCAGCAATCGCGCAACACTGGCCCGCTGCTGTGACACTGGCGGAGGGCGGGCACCAGCAATCGCGCAACATGGCCCGCTGCTGTGACACTGCTTCCCCTCCCCGGGCCTCAGCTGCCCCACGTGTTCACAACCCCACTAGCCACCTAGTCATTGAGGGCTGGCCACGAAGGGGGCTCTCTCTCAGACCCCAAGTCTGCCCTAGGGGACTTCTGAACCTATAATATCTTGCAAATCCCAAAGCCCCCAGTGAATGTGGGAGGAGAGTTGAGGGGACGAGGGTGCCAGCTTCCACAGGAAAGGGCTGCAGGAGCCGAGGTACGTAACACAGTTCCACAAAACTCTGCCGCCCACCTCCCGAGCCCTGTGCAGGCTGCAAAGACGGCCCCAGAGCAATCGGGCCTGCAAGGCCTGGCACGTGGGACCTCTGCTGCGTCACAGCCTTTCACGCATCACGCTGGAGCTCCTGTCACCGGGACCTGCTGCAGACCCGGGGGAGGGCTTCCTAAAGGCTAATGACAATTTGCATTTTGTTTTTCCCGTTTTCAGAGACCAAGGGGGGGAGTGATGCAGTGAGATGTGCGGATGCCTTCCAAGAACGACTCCCACCCCGTCACCCTCTGTCCTGCGCCTGCTGTTTGCTGGCATGAGGATCCACATCCGCTGTGTCACCCCCATGCTGCAGACAAAAAAACTGAGGCTGGGAGGGCCAGGCTGGCCATGGGGCCTTCCCACTCAGCACCACTCCTACTCCCCCCTGCTACCCGCCCTCCGCATAGTGCTGAGCTGTGAGGGGCTCCGAGGGCCACAGGCAAAGCCCGGGCCACCTGGGTCCTCTGGTCTAGACATAAGCCCAGGCCCTTGAGTGAATTCAGTTTAGCCCAGAGCACCAGCTTTTCTCCCGCCCTGACCCAGGCCTCTCCATCTCTGAGCTGGACGACTGCAGTGGCCTCCACATGGGGCGCCCTTGCCCCAGGAAAGGCCGCTGCTTGGCCCACACTCACCACACAGAGCACCAGAGGGAACCTGGGGCCAGGACTGCTGGATGGACAGGCCCTCACACAGAGGATCGCAGGAGGGGCAGCCAGCCCCAGCCTCCACTCCTCTGAACCCCATCCTGGGGTGGCTGCACCGGCACAAGCCCTCACCAGACCCTGGGAGCAGGACTCCCAGGCCAGGACAGGGAGAAGCCAGCCCCTTGGGTAAAGGCGCCACACGGGAATGCTGCGGAGTGAGCACCAGGAGGCTGGAGGTGGGCCAGTCCCACTGCGCAGGAGCCACGCCTCTCTCGGGATGCTGCCCTCTAACGGCCTCCTCATGCCCGCAGCCCTGTGTGGGGTTTGGGCTCTCTGGCAGAATGAGCTTCTGTGAGCAGCCTCCACTCCCTGGACTTCATCAACAAGCAGCGCCTCCTCTCTCCTCACGCCACTCTATGCCCCACAGGGAGGGCTGAGACTGGACCTTCCCAGGAGGATCTGATTCCAGTGCAAAGGGGAAGCAGGTCCATCTGCCTCTCTGGATGTGAAGCCTTCGGGGTAGTGCTCCTGGAAGAGCTCCTGAGCGCCCATTTCTCTGCTTCCCTGGGAACAGTGGGCCTTGCCGCACCAGCAGAGAGGGATGGAAACCATCTCTGTGCTTCAGGTGGTTCTCTGGAGCATCTCAGCAGCAGCAAAGGGCTCGTTCAGCTCCAGAGAGAAGCCCCCAAAGCAGCCACCTGCCAGGGCCACAGGCCCAGAGCTGGCGCCTTCCTCTCTGGGGAGCCCAAGGACAGGAAAGGGTAAAGGGGAGGACACCTCACAGAGGCGGCGGGGGCCCCAAACACAGGTCTTGAGAAATGGGCGCTCCTCCACCAGGCCAAAGTAGGGGGTTGCCACAGCAGAGGCAGGGAGGTGGCGGGCCACAGAAGTAAGGGGCAAGGGAGAAGGGGACTGAGCCCCAGCACTGTGGGGTATTCCCTTCCTTTGAGAGTGGATGGCCTGCTTCCTGAGAGAGCAGAACTAGCCACAGGTCCTAACTCAGTGACTTAGCTGACTTACTGCCAGGCCTCCTCTTTTCTGGAAGAGTCAGCTCTTAGGCAGACATTTGCTCCAGAAACCCAGCCCCTGGGAGCTTCAGAGTGGGCAGGTCCTAGCACCTTCTGCAAATGAGGGGCCAGAAGGGAAGGATGTTCAAGGTCACACACAGAGGCTCGGATCCCACTGCCAACAGAGCGTGTCCCCACCACGCTGCCTGACTGATGTGTTCTATGTACACTCAGGCATCAAGGGAGAAGAGGCTCAAACATGCATGCACACACACACACACATGCATGCACACACACATTCGCACACATACAAGCATACACACACGTGCACAATACACACATGTACACACATGCACTCACACATGCATGTACTCATACACACATGCACACACATTCACACATGCATGCACACACACACACATGCACTCACGTGCATCACACGCACTCACACATGCATGCACTCACGCACACACATGCACGAACACACATGCACACACACACGTGCACACATGCAGGCCCAGACTCAGGTGCCTCTTGGGATACTCTGTTTTAGCAACTGTCTCAAGAAGATTAACCATGGGCTAGAGATACATTTGGCAGCAGATATTATACATGTGTAAACGTTAAAGAAATGAAGAATAATCAGCATCCAATGTCCACACCCTACAGTTGCACCCCGACAGCACACCCCACCACCTGCTGGTAGTACCACCAAATTGCAGGTTCAGTTCTAAGCAATCTATTCAACCTTTCAAAAAAAAGTTACTGGGAACTGCATTAAGCACCAAATCATCTTCATTAGAGCCAAACAGCCTCCTGGAAATCTAACCACACAGCAAAGGAAATGACCATGGTGATTGAGAGGCTACCCCAGCATATACCCCGGCTCCTGGCCGGAGGGCTGCGCCCTATTAGGGAAACCCAGGAAGGAGGGAATGGGGAGGGGGTTCCCAGACTCCCATCTCTCCCTTATTGGACCAGATGGCCAGAGAGAGGTGGTTAGAATGGGCAAGGCCATGGAGGCCTAGTTCCAGCGCCACCAGGCCGAGGGTAAGCAATGGTGCAGCAGGGCTGGCACCTGGGCTCCCCTGGTCCCTGGCCTCCACATGTGGAGCATGGAGAGTGAGCACGCTTGCCCACGCCAGCCTCACCTCCATCTGCAGGATGGCCTCCTCTCGCAGTCGGATGGCTTCCAGGTCCTCCTCAGTGATGTCCGGGAGCAGCGCTTGCTCCTGGCCCTGCCACATGTTGTCACTCCCATTAAAGATCTTCTCATCATCAGCCAGCTCAGCAAACGGGGCCTGGGGACTCTGCTGATGACAGACAGACCTTGTTAGCACTGACCCCTCCCATTACTACCACGCCCCAGGCCCAGACCTTGTTAGCACTGACAACCCCCATTACCACCACGCCCCAAGGCCAAGTCTTCCCATGGCTCTGAGCAGGCCACACAGCTCTGTCTCAAGATGAGATGAGGCTACAGATGCTAGGCCCCAGCCTCCCACACCTCTGGGAGTTGCGGGCCCCCAGAGCTCTGGGCAGCGCCGTGCACACTGTGAGGGCAGGAGAGGAGCTGGGGCTACTGTGAGCAGTGGGCCAGGGTCACAGGCGAGTGGACACTGGTTCCCACCTTTTGGCACATGCCCCCAACTCTGATCATCCCAGGCCTGTCTGCAAGGAGAGCTCGTGAGCCCTACGACCCCCATGCCAAGCCAGGATTACCCCGTCCTTGGCCAGAGAGAGGACAGGAGAGCAAAACGTGGCCCTGACCCCAGAGAGCACACAGTCTACCTCGCGTTCCCAGCTTTTGGGGGTCACAGGCCCCTTTGTGGACCCCCAGAAAAGTGCCCCTATGCACATAAACACAAATTCTACCTCTTCATTTTGGGGGCTGTGAGCCCAATGCAGGCCCCATCAAGGAGCCAGTTTCCGAGCCAGGGGCAGAGGCTGCAGCGCGGGGCTCAGAGATGAGGTGGGACTGCAGGCAGGGCACAGATGCACCTGCAGGAACCCACAGGAACCTGCCCTCCCATGACAGCCGTGGGGAGCAAGCCTGAGAGGTTTTTGGAATTTGTTTTCATTCCTTGTTAATTTATTTGCCTCATTTGGAAATTCAACAAAATGGTGCTCTCTGAGGGGACACTAGTCTGAGGTGGGGCCTTCTACGGCCATGAGCCTGTCACTGGGCATCAATCTGGGCCTCCCTGGCGCCAGTCACCTGGGAAAGACCGCAGACGTCAGTCCCTGGTGTCATCAGTCCCCCACGTCAGGTCCCAAGTGGAGGTGTAGGGGCCTGGGAGCACCTGGCAGAGGGGAGGGTGGGCAGGAGGCAGGAAGGGTCCATGCTGCAGCCGCCACCTCCTGGTGCACACGTTCATACTGAACTGAAAACGCGACAATAGTGGCAATCCCACCCCGCAGCCCTTCCTTCCCCTCCCGTCAAGAGGCCGCAGTGCCCCCCACCTGCCCTACCCATGCCAGCGGGGCTGCCTTCACCTTAGGAAGCTGTGTGCGTGACTGAGAGTGCCTGTGTGATTGTGGGATGTGTGACCATGTGACATTGTGTGTGTGAGAGGGAAAAAGGCAGACAGGAAAAGGCACTGAGAATGAGCAGAGCAGAAAACCGAGGCGGCAGCCTGGTCAGGCCCAGTCTCACCACAAACACCTACTCCACTCAGCCACGCCCCCGATCTTCCTGGAAACCCTGCAGGGAGAAGCCGGGGCCTTCACAACAGCCGAGTACACTGAGGCAGAGCAAGGCAGGGAGCTGGCGCTGTGCTCAATCAGGGCGAGCCTGTGGGGCTCTGCAGCAGCACCTGCTCTCAGACACACATCAAGGTTCGGTGAGCGCAAGGACAAGGCAACAGCGGTGGGGACGGCTGAAAACGAACAGGGCCACGTGTGCCAGGCCCACTGATGCCACGCTACCTTTACTTGCTCCTCATGCTCCTGAGGCACCATAATGACCCTCCCACTCACCATCCGGGAGACTCAGGGAGTTCACAGCCACCTAAGCCACTCTGCAGCCAAGGTGCAATTCAGCAAACCTGGCCAGGCTGCTGCCTCCTGCAGCCCTCAGGAGCAGACCCATGGCGGCCTTGGCCCCGCCCCCAGATCCACCTTCCCCTCAGCTTCACACATGCTGTGCCCACACATGCTCCCCGACACAAATCCCGGGACCACCCTCCCTGCCCAGGCAGGCGCTCTCCCAGCTGACTCGCCCGGCCGCTGGTCTTGGCCCAGTGGGCGTCACCACATGTCTGGAGAGGAGGATCTGACAGAGGCGGGACTGTGCCTGTCCTAATGCCTCCGGGCCTTCTGTGGCAGTGAGGCAGGGAGCACAGTGGCTGGGCCTGGATCGGAGCCCCTGATGGGACAGGACTCTCAGGATGGGGCCGCCCAGCTCACACCAGAGCCTGGGACTCAGTCACAGGCCCCCTCCCTTGCCTGTCCCCACCCATGTCTCCCCAGCCCTCTGGGGGACACAATCAAGGTCCCCTCCCAGGTCTGGGAAAGGCCCCCGCTAAGTATGGGGTCCCAGCCAGACTGCACCTCTGCTCATCAGGGCCCTCAGGCAGTGTGGACAGCTTTGCCAGTTCCTAGCCTCTGAGGGTACAGGGCCCTACCTAGCTGTCATCCTAGACATGAGATCTGGGTACAATGTGTGGAACTGACTGGGAATGGGAATCCAGGCTAGACCTGTGGGGTGCAGGCAGCCTCTCTGCTTCATCTCTCCCCACTGGACTCTGCTGGCCTCCACCGTGCCTAGGAACAGCACTGTCCACCAAGAGCAGCCGGCCATGCAGGCCAGGAGGCAAGGCATGGTGAAGAATCCCGTCAGTGCTAGGCATGGAGGGCCGCAGGGGTACAGCTGCCGCCCCAACCCATCCCACTCACGTCCAGAGTTCTTGCTGTGCCCCTCTCGTGTGTGTGGGCATCTGGGGACATGGGCTGCAGGGCAGCCTGGCTCATGGGACCAGCTCTGTCAGCTCCCCCGTGCTCGGGGACTATAACCTCAGTCGCCCTGCAAGGAAGCTGCAGAGGCTGAGACTTGCTCATCTTCTGCCCTTTCCCAAACTGAAAGCCACCTCACCACACCGTGCAGCTCAGGGTGGGCACGTGCAGAGACCCCAACCAGAGGAAGTGCCGTGAGCGCTCCTGGGGAGGTTTCTCGCGGGGGAGAGGGGGTGCTCACCTCCTCTAGAGCAGTCACTGGCCCCGCCTGGCTTCCCAGCAGGTGCTGCTCCCAAAAACCGCCCAGGCTGAGTCACATTTATGTCCAGGGCCCGGTGAAGCGCCCCCACCTCCTGAGGCCCGAGAATTGTGGGGACTGGAGCTGGAGCAGATGCACAGGTGACAACCAAGTACGGAGAGATGGACCCCGGCTGGGCACCGAACCAGTGGATCCACAAACAAGCACTTCATTGCGTTTCTAGCAGAAGCCACCCCAGGTGGGCACGAGGCTAGGAGGGCTCTGCTGGTGCAACTGCATCCAGGATGGGACGGCGGGCTCCTCACTAGTCCCCACAGTTCTGCTGAGACGGCTGATGACAACAGGACCAACAGCCCCAGCACCCCCGGAGGGACGCGGCACGAGACTGGAGACAACAGGACCAACAGCCACAGCACCAGCCACCTCTGGAGGGATGTGGCATGAGGTTAGGTGCTACTTCCTTTCTCCCATTTCCTCAGGCCCCTCCAGGGTGGGCATGGCCACCCTCGTCTAAAGGGGCAGCTTATCCACATCCTGCAGGTGGGATGGTGAGGCTGCCCTAGGCAGGTTCTCCTTCCCAAGCCAACTTCATCCTACACACCACCCTGACACGGGTAAAAGCTAGCACAGGCCTTTAAATAAATAAATACGTGGATAGATGAATATAAAATAAAAGATCTAAAAAATCTGTTGACAAGTGCAACTCGTCCAAGGTGGTAATTATCACCTCCCCTTCCTGGAGTGGGCGGGAGGAAGTGAGCAGTGCCTGGCGGTGGGAGCCCAGGGAGGCGCTGGCCTCGCGCCAGGCCCAGCAACCCCAACGCCTCCTTCCTACGGCTCCAGCCCCTAGGCTTCCGGGGTGCTTGCATAAAGAGCCTGGGCTCAGGTTCCGGCCCCAGCACTGGTGCCAGCTGTGAGGAACCAGGCGTGCCACGCACTTCTCTGGGCCTCACTGTCATCTGTAGAATGGCGACAGTGGCACTCACAGCCCCGTGGTCTATGCCCCTCAAGCTCCACCCACACGGTCTGACCCCTCACGGCTGCAGAGCACAGCAGGCACACACCTCACTCCACCAGGAACCCCTGAGCACGAGGCTCTCCTGAGGTGCGAGGGCTCAGGAACACTACCCCTCACTTCCTGGGGGCCTAGGGAGGGTCCTCAGCTTCCCTGAGCCTCCAGCTTCACTTCCAGGGAATGGAGCTGACCTCAGCACATCCTAGTGTCGCCCAGAGAGCTCGAGGTGAAGCACGTGAGGTCGCAGCATACAGCACAGATGCCACAAGATGCCACACTCTGACTCAGGTGGGAAACCAGGCTGAGCTGTGCTTCTCCCAAGTGCTGTGAGCTACAGGGCAGAGATGCTCCCCCCAGGGGGACACGGCCATACACGCCCTCGGAGAGCGGCATGAGGATTGAGCACAGCCTCCCGCCTGCCAACAGTGACAGGCTCTACAACAGCCCCACTGACTGGGATCCCATGGCCTGGGTAAAGTCAAAGGCCCCAGGTAAACTTAGTAAACTGTTGAGGTAAGAGGTCCCTGGGGCAGCCCAGCTGCGATGTCCAGGGATGGAGATGCAGGGGCATGCCCTCGGCCCTGACAACAAACAGCCACAGGCGAGGGGCCCGGAGGAAATGTGGTCCCTCCTACGATGAAACCCTCTAGGCCAGCTAATGCAGGCCGGTGAGACGCCTGGGTGGAGAAGGCACCACGGGACGTTCTGTGCGACGTTCCCTGGACTTGGGGGTTTCAATGACAGCTCCCCAGGAGCTGCGGGCAGAGGGTGCTGGGCACCCATGGACACCTGCCTCGGATCTGTGCCTTGGGATTGCTGCCACCTCCCGCATGTGGAGAAGGAGGAAGCTCGGAAGGATGGGGAGGGTGCAGGGGTGGGAGGGGGGTGCAAATGGGGCTCCATGTGGACACCCAGGAAGGCAGCCGGGCTGGGGGATGTGAGCCACGTGGACGCCCAGGAAGGCGGCAGGGCTGCGGTGCAAGCCGTGTGGATGCCCAGGAAGATGGCCTGGCTGGGGTGCAAGCCGTGTGGATGCCCAGGAAGGCGGCCGGGCTGGGGTGCAGGCCAGAGGAGACCCCACAGGTGCTCGGTCTCCCTCACCTCTGCAGCGGGAGGATCGGGGGCCCGGTGCTGCTCTCCCCAGCGGTGCAGGACAAAAGCCAGGGGAGGAAGAGATGGCTTAGATGCCCGGGTCCCTCCGCGGCCTCCTCCTGAAAAGCTCACAAAGCGCTCCTTTATTCTCCGCACAAAGGCCCAATTTGGGTCTTGAGCTCCGAGGCTGGGATTAGGGATTTGCTGGCAAGGTGCTGGGGCCAGCGCAGAGGGGACGGCCCTGTGATAGTTTTCCAGCTCAAGAGGCAGACACACAAAGGAGGCTTTCTCCTCCCCACAGGGCTCAGGGCCTCGGTCCCTGTTCCGACAAGCAGGGAAGACACGCTCTAACGTGAGTGCTGGAGACAGGGTGCACGCGGTTTCCCGTGGGAAGAGACTCCGCTCTGCTGGCATTCAGAAAGCAGGGACCTGAGGCCGGCGCCCAGGCTCTCCAAGGCTCTGGGAAGTAGACCACTTTCTCATGCACTCCGAACCAAGGGAGGGCAGGGGCCAGGGCGAGAGGCGCTCACACAGGGGCAGCGGTGTCTTTTCAGGAACCCCAGGTAGTTCATTGTTTCCTCCACGCAGCAACAGACTCTATCGACATTTATAACGTCAAATTTATCGATGTTTATAAAGTCCCTACGCTTTTCTTTTTTTAACGTGTAGCTGGTGGAGTCTCCGGAGGCAAAGCCCAGAATGTCAGGACGGACATGGCTGTGGCAATGCTTCCCCGAGTCCCACGTTAAATCAAAGGGAACTGGACCCAGAGACAAGGGGTGACCCCAGCCCTTTACCCCAGGCAGGGAGGTGTGTCTAAGGAATTTCCAGCCAGCCAGTGAGAGTAAAGCGCATCTTCACTTCTGCAGCCTGGCTGGGGACACACAAAGTCCTGGTGGAAATGTAGGCTGAGGTGGCCGGTGACGGCAGAGACAGAGCATGATCTGCCACTGGGGCCGTTCCTCTGACGCTGTCCCAGGGACTGGGGTGCTGCTCACTGGTTGAGCCCAAGCTGGGTTTGAGACTGACCCTCGACCTAGCTGGAAACTACTGACCACAGCCAGGATCTCCAACTCCAGACAGGCTGAGCTGCCCACCCCACACCCAGGGGAGACAGGCGGGGGACAGGGAAGGCAGCCAGTGCCCCTTGCCCTTGCCAGGGCTGCCCAGCCTGTGAGCAGCAGCCCCCAAGTCCCCCTACGTCAGCCCAGCATCAACTTGGCAACAGTCCTTTTGCTGAACAGGGTTGCATATCATCTCATCATTGATAGCTGGCAAATTCCTAGAAATAATCTAACCTTCCGTGATTTCTCAGAAGCACTACTGGCCACTCCCCACCTTTTTAAAAGAAAATTCTTCCAAAAGGCAATACGGCTATGTTTCAATGCCAGGTGCAAAGAGTACAGCTCTGACTGCTTACAAAGGAAACACGTCCCAGCCAAGACACAGGACACTGGCCAGGACTCCCGAGGCCTCCCTCCAGCACCTGTCATCCCACGCCCCCAACAGAGAAGAACCCAGCTCCGACTTCTGACGCCGTCCACTGGTGGGGCCTGGTTCTGAACACTACAGAAATGGCATCCCACAGTCTATCCCCTTGGGTCTCAGGCTTCTTGGATGCAGCATTATGTCCGAGGCATCACCAGTGGGCGTGGTGGCCACAGTTCATTCTTTGGCTGCTGTAGAGTCCCCTGTGGCATGAATTCCGCTTGGACTCAGCATTATGTCCGAGGCATCCCCGGTGGGCGTGGTGACCGCAGTTCACTCTTTTGGTTGCTATGGAGTCCCCGGTGGCATGAATTCAGCAGGTGCTGCTTCCCGGTGCTGGTGAAGACTGGGCGGGGTTCCAGGTCACACCACTGCATGGGGTGCTGCTATGAGCATTCTCCCACATGACTTCTGTCAACACACACAGTTGTCCTGTCTCCACGGAGTGGCCGAGGACTCCCACAGACACCAGAATCTGTGGGTGCGCAAGTCCCTGATATAAAATGACTTGATATTTTCATACAACCTACGCACATCCTCCCATATATTTAAATCACCTCTAGGTTGCCTATAATATTTAATATGATGTAAATGCTGTGTAGTAAATAGCATAGTTGCTCTACTGTATTGTTTCGGAAACGATGACAAGAAGAGAAGAGGCTGTACATGTTCAGAACAGCTGCCATTCTTTAAAAATATTTTCAGTCTGTGATTGGTGGAATCCACGGATGTGAAACTCATGGATATGAAGGGCCCACAGATATGCATGTCTGTTGGGCAGAACTGCAAGACCCTAGGTAAGAAAATGCTGGACTTGACAGATATTTTCCAACAGTGTTCAAAGTGGTGATGCAGAGGCACACCCCACCGGTAAGGCATGAGGGTGCAACGACCTGCACGCAGGCCCACACTCGGCTTTTGCAGGGGTTCTCACTCATGTTTGCTCTAGTTATTTGTGTGGGTGTGGTGTGTGGTGATACACCACCATGGGTTTCTTTGCCATTTTTCTGATAACTCATGTTGCCAAGTACACGTTCACAGGCTTATGAGCCCCCTGGAATCCTCTTCTGTGAGGTGCCTGTGGAAGGCTGCTGCCCTTTTACTGTTTTTCAGCAGAGTTGTCTGCCCTTTCCTTGTTGATCTGTAAGATATCTTTATATATTAAGGATGTAAGTCCTTTTCACACGTGTTGTGCAAACATCCTCCCCTGTGCTGTGGGCTGCACTCTCTTACTGGGGTATAATTTTAACAAAGTGTGTCTACCTTCTCCTTTGTGGGCGGCACTTGTGCGTCTGTGTAAGAAATACTTGCTCACCATGAAGGCATCAACAGAGCCTCCCATGGAGCCTTCTGGAGTGCTACTGCCTTATCTTTCACACGTGGGTCTGTGGTCTGGCTGGAAGTGCTTTCTGCACAGGATGAGTTGTTGGTGAAGGGTCCTTTTTTTCCAGTTCGAACATCCGAGTGATCCGTATCAAGCCCTGAATGAATCACCCACCTCCTGTGGCAGGGCAGTCCGCCTCGGCTGCAAACCCAGCTGCCACATATCTGTGGTCTGTGTCCGGTCTTCACTCCGTCCCACGGGCTGATGCATCCACGGGCTGGTGTGTCTAGCCTCGCACAAACACCACACTGTTTTTATTTCTGTGCTTTATAGTGTGTTCCAATACCTGATAGTATAAATCTCTTTCGCTGTTCTTCAAAATTGCCTTCACTATTTTGGGTCTTTCCTATTTCCATATACATTTTGGAATCAGCTTGACAGTTCACTCACACACACACACACTGAAAACCTGCTAGAACTTTACTGGGATTATATTGAGCCTACAGATCCACTGGGTGAGAGCTGACATCTCCATACACATGGTATCCCCTCCGTGGTTTAGATCATCCACTGGGTGAGAGCTGATATCTCTGTAAACACAGTATCCCCTGCATGGTTTAGGTCATCTGTCATTCCTCTCAGTAATGTGGCATAGTTTTTAATGTAGAGGCCTTAACTGCTCTTCATAGAATTTTTTGAAGAAATTTATTGTAATAAATTATGACATCAGTTTTTAAATTTCCTCTCCAAACTGTCTTTTGCCAGCACACACAATGTCTTCTTGTCTGTTGACCTGTCCTGCCACATTCACTGATGAATTCTAACAGCACGCTGCAGATGCGTTCAGATTTTCCATGGACATAATCGTGCTGTCTATGAAACACAGTTTCTTCTCAATCTTACTTTGTTTTTCATGCCATACAGCGTTGGAGACGACTTCTGGCACAATGGGGAACAGAAACAATAGTACTAGATGGCCTCGTTTTATTCTCTATCTTAGGAGAAAAGATGTTAACATCTCCTCAGTAAGTATAACGTTAACTGTAGGGTTTTTGAAGATACCTTCTGGCAGATTAAAGGCATTCTTATCTATTCCTAGTTTGCCAGGATTTTTTTAGCCTCCTGGAGTGTTGAATTGTATCAAGTGCTTTTCCTATCTGTTGAAATAACCTGTACACATATCCTCACTTCTTCTGTATTCCGTGGTGAATCATACCCAGACTCTGAATGCAAATCAGCCCTGCATCCCTACAATCAACCCCACTTTATAATGATGTATCATCCTTTTACACGTTGATTGATTGAAGTTACTAATATTTAGGATTTTTGTCTCTATGTTCATAAGAGAGACTAGCATGTTATTTTCCTTCCTGGGATCCTTGTAAGAATCTGGAATCAAGCTACTGGGGCCTCATGAGGCAGACAAGGTGTGTTTCCTCCCTGCCGTATTCTCTCTGTGTGTGTGTGTAAACTGCTGCTAGCTACTGCACAAATACGGGACTGAATTCACCCATACAGCTATTGAGGTCTAGAGTTTTCTTTGTGGGATATTTTTAATTTACGGATTTAATTTTTTAATAAATATTCAACATCCCAGACTTTCTGTACCTCTTGGTAAATTACAGTTTTCTAAAAAAAAAGTTTCCTCAAAGCTGTCGAATTTATCGACGTTCATAACGTCCCTATGTTTTTCTTTTTTTAATGTGTAGGACTGGTAATGATCTACCCGTTTTCACTCTGACACTGGTCATCTGTGTTTTCTCTTTGTATCCTGATTAATCTTGTAGGGGTTTAACAATCCTTTCAAAGAGCCAATTCTTTTGGCTTTGCTAACTTTCCTACTGTATGTCTGTTTTGTATTTCATTGATTTCTACCTTAGCGATTGCATATATTACTACATAACGCAGCACCCATCCTTGGCTTGCTCAGTCTGCCTTCAACGTGTATGTTACCTCTCTGACGATGCGAGGACATCACGACACTTTAACGCCATTTGCCTCCCCTCTGTCTTCTGGGCCATTTTGTCAATAGCACACACCTGACAGTATCTGAAGCCCGCCAGTCCTCATCATCACCGTTTCATGGTCAACATTAACCCGGGCACGACCACATCAACTGTTTCCAGTGTCTCTCACTCCCTCCTCCGGGACGTGCTATCTCTGAGATCACTCCTTTTCCACCTGAGGGGGTTCTGTTGACGAGGAGTTCTCTCATTTTGTCTCTCTAAAACTGTTTTCACTTTGCCTTTATTTCTGAAGCACGTCTTCTCCAGGGTGCAGCTGGAGATTAGTTATGTTTCTCAAGCTTTTTGAAGGCACACTTCCACTGTCTTCTGGGTTCCATCGTTTCTTCTAAGAAAGTCAGGTGTCAGTCTTGTCCCTTTAAAAATCACATGACCTTTTTCTCTGACTTGAATGTGCTCTTAACATTTTTTTTTTCTAGTTTGAATCTGCTTTTCTAAGATTTTTTGTCTTTGGTTTTCAAATTTTTATAATGCTATGACCAAGGGTGCTTTGTTTTGAGACAGTCTCTCGCTCTGTCCCCCGGGCTGGAGTGCAATGGCGTGCTCTTGGCTCACTGCAACCTCCATCGCCCAGGTTCAAGCAATTCTCGTGCCTCAGCCTCCTGAGTAGCTGGGATTACAGGCACCTGTCATTACACCTGACTAATTTTTGTATATTTAGTAGAGACAGGGTTTCACCATGTTGGTCAGGCTGAACTCATTCCTGATCTCAAGTGATCCACCTGCCTCGGCCTCCCAAAATGCTGGGATTATAGGCATGAGCCACTGCACCCGGCCAAGGGTGGTTTTTGTTTTGTTTTTTTATTTGAAATGGAGTTTCACTCTTGTTGCCCAGGCTGGAGTGCAATGGCACAATCTCAGCTCACCACAACTTCTGCCTCCTGGGTTCAAGTGATTCTCCTGCTTCAGCCTCCTGAGTAGCTGGGATTACAGGCATGTGCCACCAAGCCCAGCTAATTTGTACTTTTAGTAGAGACGAGGTTTCTCCATGTTGGTCAGGCTGGTCTCGAACTCCCATCCTCAGGTGATCTGCCCACCTCGGCCTCCCAAAGTGCTGGGATTACAGGCGTGAACCACCATGCCCAGCAAGGGTGGTTTTTTAAAAGGAGAAATTTATCTATTCATAGAGCTTCTTGAATCTGTGACTTGAAGTATTTGCACAGTTTTGGAAAACTTGCAGCAGTTACCTCTTCAAATATTATTTCTGTCCATTTTCTCTCTCTCCTGTTCATCTAGGACTCTATATTCTTTAGATTTTTTATCATTTTTTCTTTTGTGTTTCAATATAAGTTTTCTTATGCCCTGCCTTCTAATTCACTAATCTTTTTTTCTGCTTTGTCTATGTGGAGATTTAGCTAACCCACTAAATTCTTAACTTTAGTTATGGTATTGTTCAATACTAGAACTCTCTTTTTAAAATAAAATGTAAGTTCTCTGGTAAAAGTCTGTACCATTTACTATTTCCTTTCACATGTTAATAAAACGGATTGAGTGTCACTCATTCGGAATGCTTGGGACCAGAAGTGTTTCAGATTTTGAACTTGTTTTCAGATTTTTGATTTTTTTTTTCAGATTTTGGAATATCTGCATTGCACTTATTGGATGAACATCCCTCATCAAAAATCCAAAACCTAAATGTTTCAAAGAGCATTTCCTTTGTGCATCATGTTGGCACTCAAAAAGTTTCTGATTTTGGAGGATTTTGGATTTTGGAGTTTTAACCTGTAGGTATTTTAAGCTGAGTGTCCGACCAACCATCTGATTATCTGCATCACCTGTTGGTCAGTTTCTACTTCCTGTTTTTCCTTGGCTTTAGTCATTGGATCCTGGTACCTGTGATGCCTAATGACTTTGGCTTAAATCCCAAACACTGTATGAAAAATTGCAGAGATTCTAGATGATGGAATTGTCCTCTGTCTTTGGAGAGACCACATAGACATGATTCCAGGCTATGCTTTAGGTTTGGTTGGTCAGGGCTGGTCTACTTCTGGTTTACCATCATCTCTCATGGTCTCAAGCGGAACTTGTGTTTCCAAGAGTCCCTCCTCCTGGGTGGGCCTTAAAATCAACTTTTGTCTTCTTAGTATTCTGAGGGCACTCTGACTTCTGTTCAGCTTTTCCTGTAAAGTACTTGTTGCTTGACGTCTTAGACTCTCACATCACGCACACACCAGCGAATATGGATCAGCAAAAGCCTGCCTCACAGGGAAAACCTGAGTGCTGCAATCCCCTTGTGCTCCAGGGTTTTATTCCTAAGGGTCCCAAGCTCTAATTTTTGACTCTCCAGCCCAGTAAGACTACTAAAGCTATAAGCCACCACTGCTATTCAGTCTCGATAAGATGAGACACAAGCTGGCAAATGTCCTGGGGGTGAGAAGGAAGTGATGATGAGCCTGAGTCATCTGGGAACATGTGCCTCCCTAGGCCTGGTCTGACGCTTCCCCACGTTGGATCCATGTGTCTCTGCACGTCTGTGTCTATCTGTGTGTCTCTGTGTGTCTGCATGTCTATCTGTGTGTCTGCATGTCTGTGTCTATCTGCGTGTCTCTGTGTGTCTGCATGTCTGTGTTTGTGTCTCTGTGTGTCTGCATGTCTGTGTCTACTGTGTCTCTGTGTGTGTCTGCATGTCTGTGTCTATCTGCATGTGTCTCTGCACACCTGTTTGTTTATCTGTGTCTCTTTGTGTCTGCGTGTCTGTGTTTATCTGTGTGTCTGTGGGTCTATGTTTATCTGTCTCTGCATGTCTGTGTTTATCTGCGTCTCTTCGTGTCTGTGTATCTGTGTCTCTTCGTGTCTGCGCATCTGTGTTTATCTGTGTCCCTTCGTGTCTATCTGTGTCTCTTCGTGTCTGCGTGTCTATCTGTGTCTCTATGTGTCTGTTTATCTGCATATGTGTCTGCGTGTCTGTGTTCATCTGTGTCTCTTCATGTCTGTGTGTCTGTGTTTATCTGTGTCTGTTTATCTGCATGTGTGTCTGCGTGTCCATGTTTATCTGTGTGTCTGCATGTCTGTTTATCTGTGTCTCTAGGTGTTTATCTGCATGTGTCTGCGTGTCTGTGTTTATCTGCATTTCTGTGCATCTGTGTTTATCTGTGTCTCTGCGTGTTTACCTGCATGTGTCTGCCTGTCTGTGTTTATCTGCATCTCTGCACGTCTGTGTTTATCTGCAGGTGTCTCTGCATGTCTGTATTTGTGTGTCTGTGTGTCTGTATTTCTGTCTCTGCATGTCTCTGCATGTCTGTGTCTCTGTTTATCTCTGTGAATCTGTGTTTATCTGTGTGTCTACGTGTCTGTGTGCATCTATGTGTGTGTTTTTCTGTGTGCATGTGCCTGTGTTTTTCTTGTTTTTGAGACAGAATCTCACTCTGTCACCCAGGCTGGAGTGCAGTGGCGTGATCTCTGCTCACTGGAACCTCGGCCCTGCCTCCTGGGTTCAAGCAATTCTCCTGCCTCAACCGCCCATGTAGCTGGGATTACAGGTGCTTGCCACCATGCCTGGATAATTTTTGTATTTTTAGCAGAGGTGGGGTTTCTCCATGTTGGCCAGGCTGGTCTTGAACTCCTGACCTCAGGTAATCTGCCCACCTCGGCCTCCCAAAGTGCTGGGATTACAGGCGTGAGCCACTGTGCCCAGCCATGTGTGCGTGTGTTTTAACCCAGGTTTTACAACGGCTCTCAGCAAGAGGGCTAGTCTGATCAGTGAGTCCTGCCCAGCACATGGAACCATCCACAGTCATTCTTTGGGAGCTGAGCCCTTGTCAGGCACTGTGCCAGGGCCCAAAGGTCAAAATGCTCACGTTTTCAAGGCTGTACCTCACAGCACCCCTCAGATGAGACCCCTGCCGTTGGCCCTCCCAGCCCTTCCATGGAGCACAGATGGCAGTGGATTCTGGGTTGTCCCCTAATAGTCACTGACCCACGGTCACTACTTGGCACCCACCTGTTTACTGCCCCTCTGCGCCATGGGAAGCAGCGCTCTGGACTTTTCTGCAATTTTCTGTTGGAAAAAGGACGAGAAGAACACAGGAAGAGCAAAAAAGGTGGGGAAGAGAGAAGAAATGGTCAGCTGAGTGCAGGGCTCTGGATGATGGTGCAGCAAAACACGCCTGCCACTCCCAGAAGAGGCTGCTGGGGCCGGGGCTGAGCTCTGCCAGCGAGACGCTGGATGGCATCTGTTCATGCATGGGAGCTCTCTGGGCCCCCGTTTCCTCACCTGTCAGAGTCAGGTGAGACCTGTTCTTCCTGCTTCCCCAGAGCTGCTGTGGGTCAGCTCTTGAGGGTAAATGTCCTCTAGGACACAAGCCCTGAGGCACAGTCTGGATCCTGGCTGCCTAGAGACTGTGTGCAAGGATGACCCGCTTCTCTGCCTTTGGGGATGGGGGTGCACCAGGCCCACAGGGATAAGACAGCCATGAGGGTGCTCTGGGAACCGAGGCCCACCCTACCTGGCCTGCAGGCCCCTGCCGCCCCCCTGCACCTCACCTTCTGCACCACTCCATAGCACTGAATGGCATCCGAGAGCTGGGTTTTCAGCCGGTCCAGCTGAGGACGCTCCTGCTGCAGAGAGAAGGCACAGCTGGCACGACATGGGAGGTCTGACCCTGCCCCAGAGCCCCCACCACCCACACCTCCTCCCGCACCGACGTCCCACCTTCCCACACTCAGAATGGGGCTCGCCATCAACTACATCCCCCCAGTGTCACCGCTGTCTCCACAGGCACACCCAGGGTCCCCAGCGACACCATGACCACAAAATCCAGTGCAGGGGTCAACACCACCTGCCGGAGCCAGGAGCTACTCAAGGCACATAAACCTGGCCCCGCACCACCTCCACGAGAAGCACTGTGATGCCCCTTCCACAGCGCAGGAGACTGTGGCCCTGAGTCCTGAGTGGCTTGTCTGTGACTCCTTCCTCTTCCACAGCACAGGACATGGTGGCCCTGAGTCCCGAGTGGCTTATCTGTGACTCCTTCCTCTTCCACGGCACAGGATACCATGGCCCTGAGTCCCGAGTGGCTTATCTGTGACTCCTTCCTCTTCCACAGCACAGGACATGGCGGCCCTGAGTCCCAAGTGGCTTATCTGTGACTCCTTCCTCTTCCACAGCACAGGACATGGTGCCCCTGAGTCCCGAGTGGCTTATCTGTGACTCCTTCCTCTTCCACAGCACAGGACATGGCGGCCCTGAGTCCCGAGTGGCTTATCTGTGACTCCTTCCTCTTCCACAGCACAGGACATGGCAGCCCTGAGTCCTGAGTGGCTTGTCTGTGGTCACACAGGTGGCGGGGTCACTGCCAGAACCATCCCCCTCCCCAGCATCTCGACTGTACCTGGGTTCCCCATGGCCTCCAGGGTCCACCAACCCCAGTTCCTTCCTGCTGGGACGTTTGCCACCACACCTCAGTGCCCACCAGGCACCTGCTCCAGAACTGGAGCTGGAGAAGCACTGAGCTGGGGTGGGGCTGGACAAGCAGCCGTGGGGTCAGCCCCATTGCTCTGGCTCACCATGGGCGCCACCCACCAGCAGGAGCACCAAGGGACCCACAGCTTCCTTCTAGCACCCACCCCATGGCTATCAGAAGATTGGAGAGAGCCAAGGCTCAGGCAGACTGGTCTGGGGTAAACCTCTGATGACCAAGGGGCATTGGGAGCAGCCGATCACAGCCTTGACCTCTTCCCACGATCGAAGGTACTACATCTCATCGAAGCGTCCACAGCCCATAAAGTCAAAGATGTGGTAGGCACTGACTGTGCCCACCAAGCCGTGTGAAGGAGCCATTCACTTCACGAGGAAACGGCCTGCGCGGACCACCCGAGCCTGCTCTCACCCCACAGAAACACCTCTCAGAATCGCAACCCTCCACCATGTAGGGCCTTGCTCAGCACCCCACGTAAGCACAGTGCCTCCCGTAAGAGGGCCCAGCGCCTCCCGTAAGAGGGCCCAGCGTGTATTCTCGGATGAATGAGTAAATGAGTAAGTGACTCAGGCATACCTGAGTCAGAAAATGAAGAACAAAGCTACAGAGGAAGAGGCCAGACACAGGCGTCAGTGCTGGCCATGCTGCTGCTGACATCACCGCCCGAGGGCACAGGCCAGGGCAGCACCCAGTCCCCAAAGAGTGGTCCCCGCAGGGCAGCCATGGCCGAGTGGCCTGTGCACAGAGAGGCTCCAGGCCGCTCAGCACAAAGCTCCCAGCGCTCCTGTCATCTGCCTTTAGGGAGACTCCAGCCACCCCATCACTGGACAGGGGGCTGCTGCCTCTGTCACACGGTTTTTTAGTGTAACTAACTTTTGAACTAGTTCTATTTTTTTAAGTACAAGTTTTAGTACTGCATAATTGAGATCTGATAAAATTCACCCACTTTTCAGTGTCGAGTTCAGTAACTCTTAGTTGTACAGCCATCCCCACAACCCAGTTTTAGAACTTCCCCATCACGCCAGAACGGGCCCTGCGCCTGCCTGCTGGCACCCCAAAACCAACTCCTGCTCCCAACCCCGACAACTGCTTGTCCACTTTTGGTCTCCAGAGTTTGCATTTTCTGGATGTTTCACAAAAACAGAACCACACACTGTGTGTTTTCTTGCATGGGGGCATGTGGTCTTTGAGCCCCACCACATTGTGGCCTGCCTAACTCTCCGCTTCTTCTCACTGCTGACCACACCCAACGCAGCACTGTCCACGTCACGTGTATTTTCCACAGGGAAGGCGGCATGCGTTTCCCCTGCAGGAATGCTAATCCATGCTGCTGGCTCTGCAGCAGGTTGAACCTGTAACCCCAGTCCTCCCAAGGCAGTGAGAGCAGCTATGGGCAGCACCTACGGCAGGGGCAGGTTGGCGTCTCACTCATACTGTGCACATGAAGCAGGTACAGCCAGCGGCGGCTCATCACCAATGCAGTATGAAGCAGGTAACACGCCAGCCAGCTCACACCGTATGCAATGAAGCAGGTTGGCCAGCAGCTCACAACGTGCACATGGAAGCAAGGTACAGCCAGCGGCCCACTGTACACATGAGCAGGTACAGCCAGCCGGCTCACAACTGTGCCAGAAGCAGGTGCAGCCAGCAGCCTCACACCATACCACGCATGAAGCAAGTGCAAGCATGAAGCGGGTGGCCGTGGTCTGTAGCGTGCCGCAGGTGCACGCATGAAGCAGGCTGCAGCCCAGCAGCTCACACTGTAACATGAAGCAGGTATGCGCCAGTAGCGCTCACACCCGTACTGAGCGGTGGCATGAAACAGGTGCAGCCAGTTGGCTCCACGCATGCATAGAAGGGAGGGCGGGGGCCACGCAGCTCACATCGAAGCGCATGAAGCAGGGCAGTGCATGAAGCAGGTTAGGCCAGCGGCTTCACACTGTAGTCATGAAGCAGGGTGCAGCATGACGCGGTTAGCCAGTGTTCACACTGTGCATGCATGAAGCGAGGGCAGGTGGCCAGCAGCCCTCACACCGAAAGCGCATGAAGCAGGTGCAGGCGATGAACGCAGGTATGGCCAGACTCACACTGTACGCGAATGGAAGCGAGGTGGCAGCAATGAAGCAGGTATGGGCGCATGCCGGCTCACCCTGGTATGCATGAAAGCAGGGTGCAGCATGGAAGTCAGGGTGCAGGCATGAAGCGCAGGTATGGCCAGCGGCGCCGCGAGTCTGCTCACGTCGCCTGCCGCGACCAGGAAGAAGCGTAGGGTCAGCGACGCACTGTAATCTTTTGTGACAATACCCTCCAATCTCAGCGACTGGGCCTGACCGGGATGCGAGACGCGGAGGGTGGTGGGACGTGAGAAGGTGGGGACAGCCAGGCGTGGTGGCTCAAGCAGCTGGTAACCCAACAGGCTTTGGGAAGGGCCAAGATGGGCGGATCACTTGAAGCCGGGAGTTCAAAACTGAGCCCTGAGCAACTATGGTGAGAGACCCACCTCTAGCTAGAAAAACACAAAAGTTCGCTGGGCATGGTGACGGGTGCCTGCAAGACTCCGTCTCAAAAAAAAAAAAAAAAAGAAGTGGGGACAGGTGGAGATGAGGAGGGAGCCGGCACTGGGCGTAGCTGAACTGGGACAGTGTGACGGCTGGTGGCATGTGGGACAGGTGGAGATGAAGGGAGGAGCGTCGCTGGGTAACTGAGCTGGGACAATGGTGACGGCTGTGGCAGTGCGGGACAGGGTGGAGATCGAGGGAGGGAGTGGCCCCTGGGGCAGCTGAGCTGGGACAGTGGTGAATGTCTTGTGGCAGTGGGTATGGTGATGGCCACTGCCACAGCCATATGTCTGGCCGTGAGGCCCATGCGTCTGTAAGCACCCAGGGAAGGTGAGGGGATAGGGAGGTGTTTACTGTATTGTTTGTGTGATTAGGGAATGTGTTGTTCTTTCGGTGTGTCTTGGATTTTGCAGCAGAAGGGCAGGGGAATGCAGGGCGGGGGAGAGGATGGTGAAAACAAACAATTGCGGGCATCTAGCTTCCCAGTAAGGCCTGGCCAGCGAAGACCCAGGGTGCTCTTGTCGCCCACTACTTGCATAAGCCAAGGAGAGCAAGAGTGGCGGGCAGCCACACCAGCTCCCGCGTGGTCAGGCACACGGCTGCTACCGAATGACTTGAACTATTAGGTTCTTGAGCCATGGAGCCACGTGAAGCTGGGCCAGGCCAGTCTGTGTCCATCCACAACATATCAGCCTCCCTGTATCCTGCCTCGTCGGTGGATGTCCCTGCTCCATTACACGCGCACCAAGGGTTCCATTCCTCTCCTCCCTCCCAGCCCGAGATTCCAGGAACATACCGGGCAGGAGCTGCGCAGCAGCTGGGCCATCTGCTTCACAGTGGTGGCGCTGGCTGAGATGGTCTTGTTGGTCTCCTGCTGTGCCGTGTGCCTGGGGGCCGAGAAGGAGCCAGGAGCGAAGGCAGGGGAGGAAGGCAGCAGAGAGTGAGGGCCCAGAAGGCCACAGCGAGCAGGGATGCACAGGCAGAGTGGGGGAGACAGAGACAGACGGATGGACAGGTGGATAGAGGGCCGAGAGACACACGGAGACAGAGAAAACAGCAGAGAGGTCAACGAGAGTAGGGAAAGGGTAGCAAACAGAAAGAGGCAAAGGCACAGAGAAAGAGAGAAGGGAACAGAGACAAGAGCAGCAGTGACTCCCACAGAGAAAGAGGAGGGGGCCCAAGAGCCAGGACAGAGAAGGACAGGCAGACACCCAGCAAGAGGCCGGGGTGGGGGGGGCAGAAAGGCAGGCGGAGAGAGACGGCGCAGGTAAGCTCTGGCTGGGGTGGGTGGCAGCCGGGCCCCACCAATCAGCCACTGTGAGGACCACCTTCCTCCCCCGCTGCAACCACCCCCAAATACCCCACAGACAGGAGGCCCAGCCACGAGCCCTCCCTGCAGAAAGGTCCCTCTCGCGGTCAGTTCTCCTCGGAAAGCCAGCAGGAGAATAAAGGCAACTGCGCCATGGCCCAGGGAGGCCAGCGATCCTCACCCCCTGCACACTTCTGAGTGGCCCCGGGTGAGACGGTTCTCACACCCAGGCCCAGTGAGACACAAGGAGGCCAGGACAGTCCCAGGTTACAGTTCCAAGCATGACCTTGAAAGCAACTGGGAAGACCAGCCCGTCTCCCACCAGGGGTTCGCCACCCCCATCCCTGGAGAGAGAAGCACCAGGGCAACCGTACCCCAGCCTGGCCGCAGGCACACACACCAAGTGCAGGGAGGACCCTGGCCTGGTGGAAACTGGGGAGCCACAGCGACCCTTTCAAGTACAGCCCAAATGGCCCCTGCAGCCCCTTAGGCATCACCTCGGGCCTGCACCAAGCAGGCCTTCGGGCCCACACGTGGCAGCAAGCCTGGCACCACCACCCCAGCCAAGCCTACAGGAGCAGGGCCCATCTCCTGATATCCACCCTGGGTGGGCAGAGCCTGTGGCACACAGAGGAGTAAGAGTGCCCCCCAGAACAGGCACCCAGCAGGCTAGAGAGGGTGTGGGCAAAGGAGGGCAAGGAGCCATAAGGTTACCACAGACGGGGGAACCGCAGGGACAGGAGCTTTCTTCCCTGGGGCCTTGGTCAGGGCTGCCTCCTGCAGCTGGCCTCTGAGGCTTTGAAGAGCTTCCAGTGCCTCCAGCTCGCAAACATGCCTCTTTGTCCAACCACTGGCTTAACACTGTGAGAAGTATGTGGAAGCAAACTGCCCCTCACCCCCGCTCCCACCAGTCCTCTCCTCACCCTGGGTTGCCACACAGCCTCCTGTCCCTCTCCCTGGGCTGCCACTCCGCCTCCCGTCCCCGGCCCACTCGCCACTGCATCCCATCACATTTTGTACACAGCAGGCTCAAGCGATCCTGCTAAAGACACTTCAGATCTTGCCAGTCCACACCTCAGAACTCACCAATGGTTCCACATCTCATTCCGGTCAAAGCCAAAGTCCCTCCAGCACTGATCTAGGCCCACGTGGATGGCCTCCCCACACCGCCCTCCTGCACCTGCGACTTCACCTCCCCACGCTGCCCTCCTGCACCTCCGACTTCACCTCCCCACGCCGCCCCTGGGCTCTAGGCCCATATGGGCAGCCTCCTGCACCTCCGACTTCATCTCCCCACACTGCCCCTGGGTTAACTTCACTCCTGGCCCACAGGTCTCTGCTGCTCCTGAATGAGCCGGACATATCCCTGCCTTAACGCTTTCCTAGGTCAGATGCAGACAACCAAGCCCTGGTTGCTGACCCAGGAGCAGCTGTCTGGTCACATTGCCACTGTGGGCAATGGCCCCAGCCCCAACAACTGCCCAGATAACTCCCCTGGGAGGGCCAGGCAGGTCACGGCCCACACTCTTCTCTGCTCCAAGCTGACCTCTCCACTCCTCTAGACTCCCATGTGTCAGGGCCTCTCACTCAT
The DNA here is from genome assembly GCF_001698545.2 of Rhinopithecus bieti. Lineage (NCBI taxonomy): Eukaryota > Metazoa > Chordata > Mammalia > Primates > Cercopithecidae > Rhinopithecus > Rhinopithecus bieti. The sequence continues at coordinate 2,802,387 of NW_016811810.1, forward strand.
GCCCCCACTGAAACATCCTCGTGGAGCCATTAGTGCTGGAATGAAGGCAGCCCGTTTCCTGTATGCGGTGGGTCAGGCTTTTCTCTTTCCAGGCAGGATCTCGTCTCATTTGCGCCTCCCTCACAAACTGTTAGCACCATGCAGGATCAAAGTGAACAAGGCCTCCTTACCCAACCTGGCAACCCCTCAGGCATCAGATCACCCTGCCAAGTCCATCGTGGGAACAGGAGGTTGCCAACCAGAAAATCCAAGACGTGATGAAGGGAGTGGGGAATGAGAGCCGCCAGTCAAGGAAGGGCAGCCAGGCAGAAGGGCACTGCTGAGGGGCCACCTTCCATGATGCTCGTCCCAGTAAAAGGCCCGGAGGAGACCTCTACTTACAGTCATGGTACCGGGTACTACCTCCTACCTCAAACAAGCAGAAAACACATTTAAACAAACACACACACACAAAGCTACGGGATGCAGTTAAAACAGTACTTACAAGAAAATTACTGCTTTAAATTCTTATATTAGAAAAGAGAAAAGAATAAAATCAATGTCTAGAAAGTCCACCTAAAGAAGCCAGTAAATTAAACAGAAAGGAAGTAGAACAGAGATAATAAAGGTAGTTCAATAATTAATAAAATAGCAAACAGACCAAAAATAGAAATAATAAAATTAAAAAGCATTCAAAACGTTACACAACTCTGCCTAGACAGGTCAAGAGGAAGAAAAATCACACTAGCAAATTACCAAGATCAAGAACGAAAGACTGAACCTGACTGCAGATCCAACATTAAAAGAATGTTAAGGAAATAAAAATCCTATCAGGCCCATAAATTTGACAACTAAGATGAAATAGAAAAATTCCTTAAAAGACATGAATTATATCAAAACTGACTCAAAAAGAAATAGAAAACCTAAATAGCTCTATAAGTATGGCAAGAATTCAATTTGTGCTTAAAAACATTGCTGCAAATACACAGGCACAACAGGCTTCAATATCAGTATCGTGCAATCCCCTAGAAAACAGAGAGGAGATACACATTGTACGAGGCTCACACTACCCTGATAACAAAACCCAAACAGATAATCTAAAGGAAGGAAGCCCACATATCACTCACAAACCCTGCAGCAAAAATCTTCAATACAATTTTAGAAAAATGAATTCAACAATATATGAAAGAGATAGTACACTTACCCAGGGGATACAAGGTTGGTTCAACATTCAAACATCCATGAGTGTAATGATCGTATCAACAGAGCAAATTTAACAAGGAGAAAAACACCTTAATAAATTATGCAGAAAAAGCATGTGACAAAATTCAACACTCATTCTAGTTTAAAACTTCCTTGAGTTTAGTTCCTAGTTTCCTCAACTAGAAAAAAGAAGCGGACTCCCTCAACCTGATACAGAGAGCCTGTTAAATAAAAAACAAAACAAACATCTAGGATGCTTACAGCAAAAGATGGAATGCTTCCCCGTAAGATGGGGAACGAGGCAGGTATGTGTGCTTTTACTACTTTTACTCCTCATATTAGAAGTTTACCTGGGAATAAGGGGGAAAGACCTAAGAAGCATAAAGATTGAAAATGAAGAGTAAAACTGTCTTCAGTCACAGAGACGTGTACATCTATATAGAAAATCCCGGCCATGCGCGGTGGCTCACACCTGTAATCCCACCACTTCAGGAAGCTGAGGCAGGCGGATCATGAGGGCAGGAGATCGAGACCATCCTGGCTAACATGGTGAAACTCCGTCTCTACTAAAAATACAAAAAAAAAATTAGCCAGGCGTGGTGGTGGGCACCTGTAGTCCCAGTTACTTGGGAGGCTGAGGCAGGAGAATGGCATGAACCCAGGAGGAGGAGCTTGCAGTGAGCCAAGATTGCACCACTGCACTCCAGCCTGGGCGACAGTGTGAGACTCCATCTCAAAAAAAAAAAAAGAAAAAAGAAAATCCCAAGGAATCTACAAAGAAGCTCCAGAAACTAATCAGCGAGTGAATCTACGCAGGTCACAGGATACAAGGAAGTACACGGAAGTCACATTATTTCTGTGGAGTTGCAGCCAACAAGAGGAGAAGAACACAAATAAGAGAAAGGCCAGCCTGGCTGTGCCTGTGGGTCGGACGATGATATTGTTTTGAAAGGCCAGCCTTACCGTGTCTGTGGGTTGGACGACAATACTGTTATGAAAGGCCGGCCTGGCCGTGTCCATGGGCTGGACGACAATACTATTATGAAAGGCCGGCCTGGCCGTGTCCATGGGCTGGACGATAATATTGTTATGAAAGGCCGGCCTGGCCGTGCCTGTGGACTAATGATGATATTGTTATGAAAGGCCGGCCTGGCTGTGTCCATGGGCTGGACGATATATTATGTTATGAAAGGCTGCCCTGGCCGTGTCCATGGGCTGGACGATAATATTGTTATGAAAGGCCGGCCTGGCCGTGTCCATGGGCTGGACGACAATACTGTTATGAAAGTCCAGCCTGGCCATGTCTGTGGGCTGATGAAGATATTGTTATGAAAGGCCGGCCTGGCTGTGTCCATGGGCTGGATGACAATATTGTTATGATACCAGTTCTTTACCCACAGATTCAAGGTAATCCCAAAAAATTACAGAAAGCTTTTTTTTAAACAAATAATAATTGACAAGCTGATTCTAAAATGTACATGGAGTTAGAAAGGGGCATGAGAGGAGGAGACACGCTTGGGCAGCACAGAGGGCAGCACCGGGGCAGGTGGCTGAACACCATGGCATGGGGTAGGCGAGGGGAGGGACAGCTCATGGCCACCTCCTGGGTCTCCAGAGTGGACAGCGAGCCATCAGGGATTCTCTGGCACTTCTGCCTCTCGCCGAAGTATGAGAGGCATTCTAAAGAGGCACTTTCAGACAGACTCCTGCTGGCACGGGGAGGCCTCCTGGGGGGCAATGGGGCAGCTAGGCCTAGTGTGGATCCCACTGGAGGGGGCTCCTCTGGGAAATGGCGACTCCAATCTGAGGCTAGACACTGATCCAAAGGCCGAAGTGTCTCAGCAAGGGCAACAGAGCAATGCAGGACCAGCAGGGCACTTGGCCCAAGGACACGGGAGCTCACACTGTCAGAGCCAGGGAGTCACCATCCCCACTAGAGAACGGACTGATGATGCCAGCACTCCCACTCGCCATCACGGGGCAGTTGCCACAACAGCAAATAGAGAGCACCTCCCGCTTGTGTCTCACTTCCCCATCCATCCTCACAGCCGCCGAGGGAGGGGTCCCACTCCGTCACCGTGGCATGCATGGCTTGGGGAATAGCAGTGGATCGAGTGCAGGGACAGGGATGAGACTGCACCTGTCTTACGACCCCAACACCACAGTGAGGCCCATGCCAGTGAACCTGTGACCCTCACCTGCCCTGGACTGCTTCAGCCAGGAGCCAAGTGAGGCAGAGAAAGCTGGAAACGCTAGCTGTACGCTGAGAGAGAGGGCCTATCCCTCCACATTCCATGTGGAGTCCAGATGCAATGCCTGGAGCCATAACACCCATTTGTCGCCTCAAGAGAAGCTGGCCTGAGGTTGAATCTGATGCATCAGCAGAGCCAAAAGAAACCAAGTAAACTGGAGCCTTCATCAAACTACACCTGAAGCCCCGTGACCGCTTTACAAAACCCACGTATCCCCACAAAGCCAGCTCTGCACGGTTTTGCTGAGAGGCGAGGGAGGCGGCTACAGAGTGCAGGAAACCTGACCCAAGCATCCCTCTCCCAGCACTCCTGTGCAAGGCCTGCACAGTTGCCAGCTCGGCAGCTCCTGCACCACCAGCCAGGTGGTGCCGTTGCTGCCAGCAGTCAGGTGACTGAGGAGTCTGCAAGGCCTACCTGGGGGGTGTGTCACCCGAGGCCCATTTGCCCTGGTGCCCTGCCCTAGTCTGCCAGAGCCAGAACTGACCTGAGCACGGAGGCTCTCTCATTTGCTTGTCATTATTTAAGATGTCATTTAGAAGCACCTCGTGTCCTGCCTATCTCATACCTGCTCATTTACTCCCTCATGACCACCTGTGTTTTACAGACGAGGACACAAGGCCCTGAGTCACAGCACCTGCAGGCCGGAGCTGGTGAGCTGGAGTGGGCAGAGGTAGGGTCAGGACCAGCCCAGGCTCCCTGGCAGCGGGCCCTGAGCTCTCCCAGCCTCCATGCCAGCTCCCAGATGACACACTTGCCCTGGAAGGCACCCTGCCGCCCGCTCCAGACCCAAGTGGTTAATCCACGCTCCTGCCCCTCTGCCCGTGTTCCTAGTGACTGTAGTGCCCCTGCCGGTCCCTCGGCTGAGGGGGCTCGTGGGAAGAGCCTGTGGCTGGGCTGCTTTGATTTCCTGGTTCCTGTCCTTTCCTAGTAGGTGCACTGCCCCGTCCTAGACCCGGCAACGCTCCAGGAGTGACTTCATGTGGACCACGGCCCAGCTTCATGAGCAGGTGACGCCCAAGTCAACACAGTGCAGTGGTGTTGACGCACAGACCCAGGGACCGCCCACGGTGGAGGAGGTGACCACCAGGGCAAGTGGACCAGCAAGGCCTGGCATGAGAGGGCCTGGAAGTGAGGCTGGCAGAGCAGAGCGGGCAGCAGTCTGAGGCCATGGGGCTGGAGCGGGTAGTGTGGCCATGAGAAAGGTCTACAGTAGCGAGGGTCATGCTGGGCGGACCCTGAAAGGCCACAGCCCAGACTCTGGGTTTTACTTTAATGGGAGGGAGGCCACTGGAGCCTCCTGAGCAGGAACCGATGCGATCAGATCCACACTTTTAAAGATCACTTTGAGCTCTGCATACAGAATCCACTGTCGGGGGCAAGACCGGGGTGGGGAGGCCAAGAGGAGACAGTGCAGGAGCCCAGAGGCCAAGGCTAGGCCTAGACCAGGAGGTGGAGAGGAGGGTGAGAAGTGCGTGGACACGGGACAGCTCAAGAGGAGTGGACAGGCCAGCCCATGACTGGCGAAGGCAGGGGTAGGGTGGGGTCCTGGAGGTCCCTTCCTTGGCCTGGGACTGACAGGGAGACCCCAGGTCAATCCAGAAGGACCCTAAGTTAGCAGGCGAGAAGGTGGCAGGGCTGGAGGGACACCTAGGGTTCCAACGCTCCACTGAGGAGGGATTCTGAGCTGTGGGATATGCAATACCACCAAGGGAGGGGAGGAGATCACAGAGGAAAAGAGGCTGAAGCAGATGGATGAAGAACCAGCACCAATGAAGGCCAGGGCCCCGGACAGCATGAGATGGATGAGGAACCAGCACCAGTGAAGGCGAGGGCCCCAGAGAGCATGAGACAGATGAGGAACCTGCACCAGTGAAGGCCAGGGCCCTGGAGAGCATGAGACGGATGAGGAACCAGCACCAGTGATGGCCCTGGAGAGCATGGGCTGCACAGCAGGAGAAAAATTCTAGAAGGAATCAACTCAACAGTAAAAGGAAAAATACCCAATCAGGACATGGGCAAAGGATCTGAAGAGACATTTATTCCAAGAAGATATGCAAATCAAAAGATGCTTGAAGCCATCAATTATCAGGAAAATGCAAATGAGATCACCATAAGACCCCACTTTGCACCCAATGGGACAGCCACATCCAAAATACATAACAACAAGTGCTGGCAGTGAGGTGGGGAGATGGGAACCCTCCAACACTGCTGGCGGGGGTGTAAAATGGGGCAGCTGCTTTGGAAAGTCTGGCAGTTCCTCAAAGGGTTAGACAAAGAGCCACCGTATAACCCAGCAAGTCCAGTCCTGGGGATCTATCCAAGATAGGTGAAAACCTACACCCATGCAAACACCTACACACCTACATTCACCACAGCTTTATTCATCGTGGTCAAAATGAAGTCACCCAAATGCCCACCAGATGGTGAATGGGTCTGTCCTTCCAGTGGGACAGAGGGATGCAGTACTGCACAAGCTGGTGAATGGGTCTGTCCTCACAGTGTGACAGAGAGGGGGCAGTTCTGTACCAGCTGGCGAATGGGTCCATCCTTACAGCAGGAGAAGGGCACAGTTCTGTACCAGCTGGCGAATGGGTGTGTCCTCAGTGGGACTGAGGGGCACAGTTCTGCACAAGCTGGTGAATGGGTCCATCCTTACAGAGGGACAGAGGGGTGCAATTCTGTACCAGCTGGCAAATAGGTCTGTCCTGACATATGGAGGGCACTGTGAGCCCTCTCTGGCCCCCTCACAGAGCCCTCCATCGGGCACTGCAGGAGGTCAGCTCTTCACACCCTGCTGGCCACCCCTCTGCCACAGGGAGTTGCCTTCAATCCAGTGGGATGGGATGAACCGCACACATGGATCATGGCCCTGCCCTGCTTAAGCTCTCACTGCAGGAGGCGGGCTGTTAGGACCAAGCCCCTGAAAGAGCAGCCAAGCACGGGCCTGCGGTGCCGAATGATCGTCATCCAAGGCTCCTTGAGCCCTTCTGGTGCTGATTCTGACATAAAAATCCCAGGCCGGGAAGAAGAGCACACCTCACGTGGAGCAGCAGCCCAGCTTACCCAAACCCACTCCCATCGCTGCATGCTGGGCAGTGGGCCAGCAGACCCTCAGCAGCCACCTCTAATGCACCCCCACTAGGGCCACCCAACCTACACCTTCACCACAACCGGGGAGGTGAGAGGGAGGCATCACTGCGTGCCCCAGGCAGATCAGAGAACACGGCCCACAGGAACAAGTCCAAAAGCCCCAAGGGGAGCGGGTCCTCTGTGCCACTGTGGCAAGTAAAAAATGTCCTCTTCAAAGTTTCCCTTCTTACTAAAGAATAAATCGTAAGTGTTAGAAATAATAGTTTTTTTAAAAAAACTAACTTCCTTCAAGTCTCCTTGCTTTTATACTAATAACTCTTTGTTAAGTCCTATTCTATGTAGTTGTTAGACATAAGGGAATAAGTACATCCTATGTCCTTGTACTTTAACCAAGATACTTGTTCTAAACATGCTCGAGCATGTCCCAGCTCACAGCCTACACGCCCTCCTTATTTGGAAATGTTATCACTTTTCTAAGTTCTTTCGCAAGCAACTTCCTCTTTGCCTTTTGTTCTCCTTTGCCTTTACCTATTCAGGAAAGTTTTAAGTTGTTAGCCAGTCAGGTCTAAAGGACCCAATGCATAAGGGATAAATATTCTTGCCTTTCTTTGTTCAACTGTGCTCTCATGGCAGAATTGCTAACAGGCAGCACTCCTTCTGCAGAAAGTAAAATTGCCTTGCTGAGAAAATTATTTGTCTGAACACTAGTTCTTCTTTTCGGCACCAAGGAACGAGTATTTCTGACAGCCACACACCATGGGGTGAGCTGGCCCACACACCATCTCCACATGGTGACGGCCCCCAGGGTGAAAGGGAATAAAGCCAGACAGGAGTGTGTGAGCCGAGCTGCCACTGAGCCCCGCCCACGGGACTGCAACGTGGCCACTGGACTCCAGGGTGGGGGTCTGTGACAGGGAGGCCTGGGGTGGGGTCTGCACGCAGGTGACAGAAATGACCCAGCCACATCAGCCTTGCATGGGATGAGACAAACAGGCCCCACCTGGCGAGGTTTTTCTGAAGCTGAATGTATTCAGGTGGATGGATCACCCTCCCTCCTGAGACTGGGTCCCTCTTACACTGCAGGGCTGGAAAGCCTTTTCCCTGATGAAATGATGGTGGCCATGGATGAAGGTATATTCTTTAAATGTCCTTAGTTGCCGACTTTGTCAATGTGGAGGAAATACAGAACTGGCAACCATGTTGGTCTCAAAAGTTATTTTTAAACGTTAACAGTCCATGATATGGGAGCATCCGAGAGGCCATAGAAGGCTCTAGGTAAGCCATGACAAGCAGGCTAGGACCACAGTCGGCCACACAGAGAGGGTCAGAAAAGTACTAAGGCAAGAGTTTCCAGAACTGACAGCTGAGGCTGGCCCAGGGGAGGGCCACGGTGCTGGGATACTCGGTCCTCAGACCAGGACAGTCTCCTCCCCACGCTGGGGCCCTCTCTCCTCTCCAAGGCCCACAGCGGGTGGTGTCGGTCTCCGGCTAACCAGGCCGGGTGGCGCAGGATGCGCACATGAGGGCCAGGGTCCTGAAGTGCCCATCCCACTTGGCCCTCGTGACCTAACCCAGGAGCCAGGCAGAGGCACAAAGACCTAAACACAACAGCTTCACTGGGAACTCTGCTCACCACACTGAAGAGATGGGAGAGCCACAGACCTGGCCCAGAGTTACACGAGTTATGTGCATCAACAGGGCCCTCTGAGAGGCTACGTGTTTCCTGAGCCCAAGTACCCCAGAGCCCGGGAGTGACCAGCAGGTCCAGAGTCCCTTGCTGAGCTCTGACTCTGCGAATATGCATGGGTGTGAGGAAGGCTGGCAGGGAACATCGACATGCTAACAGTGGTTCCCAGGCGTCCTGTGTCCAAATTCCTCATCACAAGCCTACGTCACTGTCACATCAGAAAACAGTAAGTTTCAGTTTTATAAAAGGGCTTAAAAAAAAAAAGCTAAGAATAGAATTGCCCTGAACATCTGCAAAGGGTGCTCTGCAGCTGGTGCGTGAGGCTGTGTGGCAGGGCGTCTGTGGATACTGAATGGAGCCACTGTGAGGAGGAGCAGAGACTCCAGCACCCTCCACCCTTGTGGGAGCCGTGGTCCTCCCTGCCTCCTCAGTTCTGGCCCTTTCAGGGTGCGAGGCTACTGTGGCCACCAGCTCTGCACAGGGGAGTCTGAGGACAACATCCCAATGCAGTGGCCTGGGGCTGGCTGGGGTCTTGGGGCTGCAGACATCCTGCTCACTGCAGGGCGAGACACAGGCCAGCATGGGAGGTCACAGCAGCAAGTGCAGTGGGGACCAGATGGAGGCAAAGGTATAGACTGCTAGTGTCCCCTCGGACCCCAGAGTGCCACTCTAACCACATGTGGGGCAGATGTTCCCTTCCCTCCCCTCCCCAGCCCAGTCAGGGCTCAGGCTTAGCAGACAGCACCCAAGGCACCTCTCCCTATCCCACACCAGCCCAAACCAGGGCAGGCTGCTAGGCACCCCTCAAGGAAAGTCCAGTGGGAGCCCGCCAAGGCTCAGCTCCCCGAAAGGGCAGAAGCAAGACAGGACGCCCCACTCCAACCTAGCCCATGGCTGTGCAAATGGCACATCGGTCTCACCTCCTGTGTCCACAGCTAAGCAGGCCCCAACAGGGAGCCTTCAGACGTGACAAAGACACATTTGGAGCATGTTGGCAGGGAAAAGTGTGTGCCAACAGGCATGCACCCCCGACCTTAGCACACGCATGTGTGTGACTGGGGCATGCACAGGTGCACTAAGGCTTCCACGTCGGGGCGGGGTGCACCTGCGTGCCCTGTGGAGGGCACCTGCAGGCTGAGAACCCAGTCTCAGGTTCACAGCACTGACTAGGCTTATCTGTAGGTGTGTGTGCATATATGTGCACACGTGTGTCCAGGCAGCTGTGGGCAGGCAGCTGTGTGGACAAAGCCTGTGTGCACAGGACTACACTCCGGCCCCTGCCCCACAACGTGCACCACGCCCAGGCATGGAGATGCCGTGGCCCACACACTCACAGGCTGTCCCGAAGCTCCTGCGTGTCACTCGGTGTCCCTAAGGACTGCAGGCTCCGCTCCAAGGAGGTCACTGCCCGAGAGAAGAGGGACAGGGTGAGGGCAGAAGGAGCTTCCCTGGCCCTGCTACTCCACATGGGTGGCCCACTACAGCCCGGGCAGGGTGAGCAGAGCCCAAGGACCAGTGCCTGAGCCAGGGCAGACCACCTAAGTGGCCTGGAGACCAGGGCACACACTGACCTCAGCATAAGGTCACACCAGCCAGGACCCCTCCCCAGCTGGTCTGCGACAGGCGCTCAGGCCCACGACAGGCACTCAGGCCCACATGCAACTCAGGGGCTCTGAGCAACTGCCTCCACCAGTCTTGTCCTGGCTCTGGGGACAGCTTCTCTCCACCCTGCTCCCCTCACCTGGCCATCTGACACGTGGCTCTCCTTCCTGCTCTCAAAGATCTAAATGCAACAGCTTCGCTGGGAACTCTGCTCACCACACTGAAGAGATGGGAGAGTCACAGACCCAGCCCAGAGTTACACAAGTTATGTGTATCAACAGGGCCTTCTGAGAGGCTAAGGTGTCCCTAAGGACTGAAGGCTCTGCTCACTCCTGCAGTGACTTCTGGTCTGAGAGGCCCTGGGATGCTCCTTCCTCCACTGGGCTCCATCCAGATCACACAAAAGGTGTCGCGAAGGAGCAGCGTGGGGTCAGGGAGAGGAGCCAGCAGCGGGCAGGAGCAGCCAGCGGAAGCGGCACCCAGCCCTGACCCAGCCCTCACTCCTTCCCACCCAAGAAACCCGGACTGCACCACAAGACAGCCTGAGGGGGGACGCCATGCACCAGCACCCTCGACTCCAACGTCGTGTCGGGGTCCAGGGCACCTGGATGGAGGGGCAGGCCCGGGCCAGACGCAGACTCACCACTGGAGTTGATTCGGAAGACGTTGGCCGACGTCTCCTGGAACAGCTCCTGGAGGTCACGCGGATCGACCTGGGTGGCTGGGAGAAGACAGGGAGGAGGAGAAAACACAGGCTGAGGGTGAAGCCTGCGGGCCCAGCTCTGCTAACCACTCTGGGCAGTCCCCAGGGGCAGGGACCTGAGAGGCGGCAGAGTGGCCCTGAACCCCTCTCACTGCCTTTGCGGCTTGGCTACCTTGGGGTCAGGGCTGGACACCCATGCCTGCCTTCGAAGTACCCACAAGCTGGAAGGAAGGAGAGAGGAAGGCAGGGGGTGGTCCCTCCGAAAGGCTGCACCCTGAGCTCCCGTACACCGTAGCAGCTGGTGTGTGTGCCTGGCAGCTACGAGCACCTGCTCGTGTAGGCTCAGAGCAGCATCACTAAGAGTCAAAGCACAGCCCCGCTGATGAAGCAACAGACACGAGGTCCAGCTCTGCACCGGCAGCTCAGCATCGGAGACAGAAACACTGGTTTCCACACAATGCAGGTGAGCCCTGAGCGCAGCACGCATGGAGATGAAAGCCAGCAGGAAAAGGCCACATGCTGCATGGTTCCACACATCTACCACGCCAGAACAAACCAATCCTCAGACAGAGCCAGGGCAGGGTCAGTGAGAGGGAGGAATGGGCATGACTGCTAATGGGTACGGGGGTCTTTTTGGGGGTGATGAAAACGTTTTAGAATTAGAAAGTGGTGATTATAGAATGCTGAATATTCTAACAGACACTGAACTGTACGCTTTAAGATGGTTAAGATGGTGAATTCTGAGTGGCTGGGTTTTATCTCAGCTTTTAAAAACCTACAGAACATTATGAGGACAGCAAGTCTTCATGAGGACATGGTGGATGGAACACTCGCCCACTACATGGTGAGGATAAACGGCATGGCCACCACGGAAAGGGTCTGCACACTGCAAACACTCGCCCTCTGCCCACCCCCCGGGCAGCATCTTGGGCATTTACACAGGGGGCAGAGCGTACATCGAAGCACATCAAAACACTCGTGGCCTGCCCACCCTCCGGCCAGCGGCCCTGGGGTTACACATCCAGAGAAGCTCCCGAAGAGCACTCCCAGCTCCCAGCAGCTTGACTGCCACCAGCCCCCACCCGAAGAGAGGGTTGGTGTCCAGGAGACACCAGGGAAGGGACAGCCACATGGGCCTGCGTGCAAGGAAACTCCAGGCACGCAACATGGTGAATCTCAGAAACACTGCTCAGACGACAGCACAAACGGGTCGCAGGACGACCAAGGCAATCCCCGGGGCCTCTGGGCCAGGCTGGGGAACTGGGGCAGGGCCGGAGGGACCCTCCTGGGGAGGGCCTGCCCTGTGCCTGGACAGAGCTGTGGGTTACACACTTCTGTCACAAACTGTCACAATGCCCAGGATGGTACATTTAGGAGCTGTGCAGTTCACTGTACGTAAATGAAAGAAAAGTGAACAGCAAGTAAACCAGCGTTCGGAAGGAAGCGCGCTGAGGGCCACGTTCACTCTGAAACGCATGCAGGTGGAGGCACTAAAGGCGTGACTAAACCAGGTAGAGACTCCAGGCTGGCATCCAGGTGGCAGCTATATGGGTGTCTGTGCAGTTCTTTCAACTTTCTCTGCAAGTTTACAATTTTCCATATTAAAATTTAGCAATAAAAGAACGTGGTTTGAGGTCTACAAACAGGTGTGAGGGCTAGAAGACACTAGGGGTGCTACGGGGACCCTCCCAACACTAACCCTGTGTGGGCTGGCCTCAGGTGGGACACAGCACCCCTGGCTGGACATCTGGGTTTCCACCAGGACAGGGCCCAAGCCCGGTTCTGCTCGGGGTCACTGAGCCGCCTGGCCAGGGCAGGGCTGATCCTGGCACTCCATCTGGGAGTGCGGAGGTCTGTCCACGGATGCTCTGTGCACTTCTGGCTCCCGGGCAAGTCCTGGCCCTGCACACTTTCCATCCGGCTACCTCCACCCTGCTCCAGCCCCAGGCCTCCGGGTCCAGCAGCCGCACTCAGGGCAAGGCCTGGAGAAAGGAGGAACTGCCAGGCGGCCTCCAGGAGGGCGAGGCCTGAGGAACGGCCCCCCATCACCCAGCACCCACCACCCCTTAATGTCACCATGGCCCAGCCTAGCAAGGTCAAGCCAGGGCCTCAGTTGCATTCGTGGAACAACGAAAGTGATGATGAATTAAATCAAGTTTAGCCTAAAGGTGCCTCCTTACATATTTTCAGTGTGGCCTACAGGTTGATTTGCACATCTTGAATGATAACAACAGGCAGTGTAAACGGACCGTGCCCTACACTTGTGCCAGTCACCGAATTTTGGCCAAACGTAGCCAACTGTTGGAACCATGTTCAAATAAGGCAAACACCAAGCTATAACCGATCTGTTTCCATGCCTCACTTCCATTTTCTGTATGTCACTTTCTTTTTCTGTCCAAAATCTTTTACCCCGTGGCTGTGCTGGAGTCTCTCAGCATACTCTGGCTCGGGAGGCTGCCCAATTCATGAATTGTTCATTGCTCAACTAAACTCCTTTAAATTTAGTTCGGCTCAAGTTTTTCTTTTACCATGGAACAAGCTCTGGCAGGAGGAGCACAAGAACCCATCCTAGGGCCCAGGATCACCCTCCCCATTCACAGATGGGCAGGTGACCTGCTCAAGGTCACAGGCCAGTAAGGGGCACACACAGGGAGGGGAGCAGCAGGGGGGAGGGGACACAAAACAAGCAAAAAGAATTGCCAGAAATAATGACCAAAAGTACCCAAATTTTATGAAACTATAAACTCGGAGATTCAAGAATTTCACCAATCCACAAGCTGAACAAATACATATTTTTTAAATCCAAGGTACATTATAGGCAAACTGCAGAAAACCAGTGATAAAGAAACCTGAAAAGTGGCCCAGAGAAAAAACTGCACATTTCATGAAGAAGACAAAACATAAGAAAGATTTGACCCTTTCATCAGAAACTGTGGAAGCCGAAAGACAATGGAAGGATGTCTTCAAAGTGCTGGGAGGAAAAACTTGCAACTAGAATTCTACCCCCACTGGAAACAGATTTCTAACACGGGGCAGATTTTGACAAGCAAAAGCGAAAAGGATCAGTTCCAACAGATGTGAAGTACAGGAAACGTTAGAAGTAGCTAGTTAGGGTGAAAGTAGCAGCAAGAAATCTGGATCTCCATGAAGAATTAAAGAACCCCAGAATGGTAAATAGAAAAAAGATACTTTCATTTATTTAAAACACTACTGATTGTGAAAGCAAAATCCACACCTATGCGCCGGGGTCATCATCTGTCGGAAACGACGCATGGTCCCGAATGTACCGAAGCCACATGAACAAGGCGGGGTCATCATGTGTCGGAAACGACGCATGGTCCCAAATGTACCGAAGCCACATGAACGAGGTGGGGTCATGTGTCGGAAACGACATGTGGTCCCGAATGTACCAAAGCCACATGAACGAGGTGGGGTCATCATGTGTCGGAAACGACACGTGGTCCCAAATGTACCGAAGCCACGTGAACGAGGCAGGGCCATCATGTGTCAGAAACGACACGTGGTCCTGAATGTATTGAAACCACATCAACAAGGTGGCCTGGGACACAGAAGTGCATTCCCGTGCGGCTGATCCACCACACGGGACATGATACAGTGCTATCTGAAGGCGAGCTGCGGAAAGTTAAAGATCTATGTTGTAAACTCTAAAGCACCCACTAAAAAAAGAAACAAACAGGAATCGCTCATAAGCCCACAGTGGAGATAACATGGAATGCTAAATAGCACTCAATTCTACTCCAAAAAAAAAAGGAAGGAAGAGAAAGAAAAGAAAAAGGGGGGAAAAAAGGAAATGTAGAAAGCAAACATCGAGACAGTAGAGTTAAAGCCAAACATGAAGGCCCTACACTAATGATGCATGAGCCGAACACGGCTCATCCACTCCAATAACCATCAACACCTTGCAGCAATTTAAATGTAGATTTTAATTAATTAGAATTAAATAAAACGGTAAACTCAGTTGCTTCCTGCACTAGCCACATTTCAGGAGCCCAGGAGCCCCATGTGGCAAATGGCTGCCACACGAAAGAATGCCGATTACAGGGCCTTTTCATCATTACTGAAAATCCTACTGGACAGAGGCACTGCTTTAACCATTCCGACCAAAAGGCAGAGATTCTCCGATGAGAGTAAAAGCAAGATTCTGGCAAGGCGTGGTGGCTCATGCCTGTAATCCCAACACTTTCGAGGCTAAGATAGGAAGATCACTTGAGCCTAGAAGTTCAAGATCAGCCTGAACCACACAGTGAGATCTCTTTCTACAAAAAGAATAAAAATTGGCCAGCTGTGGTGGTGCACACCTGCAGTCTCAGCTACTTGAAATGCTGAGGTGGGAGGACTGCTGGAACCTGGGAGCTCAAGGCTGCAGTGAGCCTTGATTATGCCACTACATTTTAGCATGGAAACAGGGCAAGAGACCCTGTCTCAAAGAAAAAAAAAAAAAAAAAAAAAGGCAAGATCTTGCTATACAGTGTATACAAGAAGCCTACTTCATATATGAAATCAGATGAAATTGTAAGTAAAAATTAGAAAAATACATCATGTAAACAGTAATCACAAGAAAGCTGGAATGGCTACGCTAATGTCAGAGTAGAATTCAGAACCACAAATATAATAGAAATAAAAGAAGGATACTTTAAAAACAAACGGTCAACTGACTAAGATAAAACAATTCTAAGTATGTATGCACCTAGTATCACAGCTTGAAAATACATGAAGCAAAAACTGATAGAACTGGAAAGAAACACACAAATCCACAATCACAGGCAGCGCGGTCAGCAGAGCAAGCAGACAGAAGAGCACAGAGGCCACAGGAACTCCAGCACCACCATCAACCACCCTAACCCATACAACAGAGGAATACACATTCCTGCCAAACGCACGTGGAACATTCACTAAGACAGACTCTATTTTAGGCCACAAAGCAAGTCTTGACACAGTTATAATTGCTGAAATCATATAAAATACATTCTCTGAAGAGAGCAGAACAAGAAATCAGTAACAGAAAGGTATCTGTGAATGAACATAATCATCTGAAATTAAACAACACACTTCTAAATCATCACGTGTAACAGAAGAAATCAGAGAGAAGTTAGAAAATAACTGAATGAAATAAAAACACAAGATATTAAAATGTGTATCTGTAAAGCAATGCATAGAGGAAAGTGTATAGCAATAAATACTTATAAAAAAAAAGAAAGATCTCAAGTCAATAATCTGACAAAAGCATCAACTCAAAGTAAGCAAGAGAAAGAAATAATAAAGGTGAGCAGAAACCAATTCAATCAACATCAAATCAATAGAGAAAACTAAAGATACAAAAATCTGGATCTTTCAAATGATTAATAAAATCAATCGATTTACATGTGAATAATACTGAGATGATAAAATTATTCAGACTAATCAAGAACAAAAGATTGAATATAAATCAGCAACATTAGAAATGAAGGAGATATCACTATAGATCCTACAGACATCGAAAGGATATTAAGGGAATATTATAGGTACCTTACTGCTAATTAATTTCTCAACTTAGAGGATGAGTTCCTTGAAAAATACAAAACAATCAAAGCTCACTTCAGAAGAAATAGACAGCATGGAGAGAACTGCAGCATTAAAGGAAGTGAATTTGTAGCTGAAAATGTTCCCACAACAAAAACTCCAAGCTCAGACAGCATCACTGGCGAATTCTATCCCATATTCGCAGGAAGAGTAAGACCAATTCTACACAAATTCTTTCAGAAGACAGTAGAGGAGGAACTCTTCCCAGCTCACTGCAGGATGTATTTTATAGTGATAGAAATCAAGACAGTGTGGTATTAGCATGAGCAGAGACATACAGATCCACTGCTGTGGTATTAGCATGAGCAGAGACATATAGATCCAGCTCTCCCCTGCTGCTCGGGGGAATTAAAACAGCACAGCCACCTTGGAAAACAGCTTGGGTATATCTTTAAAAGTCACACCAGCCCTACAGTCAGCAATTCAACTTGTACGTAATAATCCCCCCATAACACAATACAAACATTTGTCCATGCAAAGATCCTACAGAAATGCTCACAGCCCCTTTCCACTTTACAGTCAAAAGCTGGAGAACACGAAAGCATCCACCGACAGGTGGAAACACAGGTTGTGGTACGTCCAAAGGCATGCCTGCTGCCCAGCAATAAAGAGGGGTGCGCGACCCATTCACGCGGCACACACTGGGCTGAGAAAGGCAGAAGAGTACATGTTACCTGGCTCCGCAACTGTGAGGCAGAGATACCTGAGCTTTGAGGGCAAAGCAAGCCACGGGGAGTGGGGTGGGGTAGCGGCTGGGGCTGGACTAGGGCTGGGCTGGGCTGAGCTGGGGCTAGGGGCTGAGGTTGGGGGTGGGGGTGGGGATAGGGCTGAGGCTGGGCAGGGGCTGAGGCTGGGCAGGGGCTGGGGGTGAGGCTGAGGGCTGGGGCTGGAGCTGAGGCTGAGGCTGAGGCTGGGAATGGGGGCTGCGGCTGGGGCTGGGGCTGGGGCTGGGGCTGGGGTTGGGGCTGGAACTGGGCCTGGGGCTGGGACTAGGCTAGAGGCTGGGGCTGGGGCTAGGGCTAGGGCTGGACTGGAGCTGGGGCTGGGCTGGAGCCGGGGCTGGTTGACCAGAAAGGGGCAGAGGGAACCCTCTGAGGTCACAGGAATGTTCTTTACCTCCCTGGGGTGGGAGTCAGGTGGGTGTGTTTTGTCCAAACTTGCAGTGAACTGTGCCTTTAAATGGACATGTCCCATTGTGTGTGAATTAAACTTTGAAGAAGTCATGTCCAGGTTCCAAATGGGGGTAAGACAGAAGCGCACAGCCAGAGCACCCTTCCTCCGCCTCCACCTCCACCCAGCACCTTCCCAGTCTGACCTCCCCAGCCTGGCCAGGTAACCTAGCTTTGACCATCACCCTCCTGGCCAGAGGTCAAGCCTGGCATTCAGGGCCTGCCAGACAAGCTTCCACCCTCTGCACCTCACACCCAGGCTAGGGAGCTTTCCTCGGCACGCAGGCTGGGCTGCCCACTTTGAGCTCTGCATTTCTAGGCCAGGACTCAACGCAACCGTGCTTTCTGGAAATGCCTGTTGAGTCACAGCGTAACCTCAAGACTGAGGGAGCCGCGGGGAGTGCCGTCCTGTCACCAGGCAGGCTGTGGGGCCTCCCCCAAGCATTGCCTCTGCTACTGCTGGGGATCCACGGTCACAAGGCAGGGGCTGCCTCATCCCACACCACCACTGTGCTCCTGTGACACCGTGGCCCTGCCAACCACAGCACAGGCATCCTGCCACTTCCAGCCTCCACTGGGCCAGCTCGTCACTACAGGCAGGATGTCACATCCCAGTCTCAGGAAGCGCCCATTCCGACACATCCCAAGGCTGCCGCTGAAGCACAGGTTTGTCGGGTCTGGGAGCCCTCAGAGGGATGGCCACCCAGCTGAAGACCCTGGCTTCACAGACCGTTAGTAACAATCCCGTGACTCTGGCCAGGGACCTAAGGGAGGTCCAGAGAGGGCCCCCCTCATTCCTGTCCCCAACACCCCAACAGTCCTATCCCCAACACCCATTCCCAAGAGAAGCAGGAAAAATTTATTTCCCAGATTCCATCTTCACACTATCTGAGCAACTTCAATAACACTCCATAAAACACGACAAAATGTCAGCAGCGCTTATCAGGACCTCTCTGCCGTCCCCATCCCCACCCTCCAGCTCTGCTGTGAACAGGGATAAGGGGACACCCTAAAACCGCCAAAAGAAGGCAGGCACGCTCCCCGCCAGGGCTGCGTCCCCCACATCTCACTGCAGGCCCCACTTACCTGCCCACTGCAGACGAAGGCCTCTGATGAACACCTGGCCGTGATGGGGGATCACAAGGGTCTGGGTCCCCAGCTGCTCTTCACTGAACCAGGTCCCAAGGCAATGCAGCCCCAGCAGGAGGGGGTCCCCAGGGCAGGAGCTTGAGGAGGGCACCCACACAGCCATTCTACAGTCAGCACCGAGACCCTCTGGACAGCCAACACCCACCCCGAGCCTGCTTGGCTGCCTGGACCACTGGGCAAGTTAATGGGCTGCCAGGCTCTGCTGCCACCTGGCATGGCACTGGCCAGGCAGTTCCCCAGTTGCCAGAGGGGGATGAGCTGCAGGATGAGGACCCGGCTCAGGTTCAGGCAGGAAAAAGCCCAATCAGGACAGTGTGCAGCCTGACTTGGCTTGAGATGAGCTGGGTGCCCCACATGCAACACTAACCCCGTCCCACGGCTGCAGACGGGGGCATGGTGTATGCCCGAGTCCACATGCAATGGCCCCAGGGAAGAGAAGAACAGCCCGGGGCCGGCCCTCCATCTACCCTCTAGGAGCCACCATACACTGACCCTGCGGTGAGATGCCTTGGCCCTGCTACCCTGCATGTGAGCTGCTGCCAGATTCTGCGAGCGCGGCCTGGGCGGGGCACAAGCGGCCAGCCCACCTCTACCCTGGGAGCACCCTTCTTGCCCGCTCATTTGAGATGGACAGACGTGAGGAGAGAAGTAGTAGGGGACAGCAGTCTGAAGCCCTGGGAGGCCATCCCCGCTCTGGGCCTCTGCACATCCACGATGGCACTTCAAAATCCACAGAGCACCACTGGGGTCCTCAAGGAGAACGGAGTACCCCAAAACCTTAGTGTGTGACTGAGGAGGCTGATGATCGCTTCCCCAGCTGGTCCTGGGCCAGCCCAGGCCGAGAGAGAGAATCAGATGTGGCTCAAACCAAAGTCACCATTGACTAGACCTGGCAGCTATGTGATGTGTGACGGCTCTAGTTACACTGGCCCAGGTGACCACGGAGATGGGTCCCTGCAGGCCAGGGAGAATCACTTGTCCGTGGACCGATACCGTGGATGAGGCGAGGGAAGCCGGGGTGGGGGGAAGCAGCAGTGTGGGCCAGGGCGCCACAGCCGGGAGGGGCAGCTCAAAGTGACCAGAGCAAATGCTGTTTGGCTCCCGCAGGGTGCTGAGAAACCGGAGTCAAGCACTGGCAAGGTCCACCCCGGGGAGCCAGGGTCACCTCTGAGGGCCTCGTGGAGAGGACGTGTCTAAACCCCAGTTGCCAATGCCGGCAAAGCTGACAGCCAGGCTTTGTGCCAGCAGGCCATGAGGCAGCCGGGGAAGCACAGGGCGGCTCCTGCCCACCTGGACAACCACTCCCGAGGGAGGTCTGCGGGAAAGGTAGGTGGCAGATGGGCACGTCAAAGGCAAGGCTCACTCCCCACACCTGCTGAGTCTGGGCCCTCACCAGCCGAGAGCAGCGGCCCTGCCCCGCAGCGCCCTCCTCCGTGACCAGTCCTCCTCTGGACAGCTGTGCCGAGGGTGTCTCTAACACAAACGGCAACAGTCCTGCACCATGCAGGCAACTCCGCAGAGGACTGAGAGGGCTAGAGGCGCTTCCCAACAGGGGCTGATGATGCAGCTGGAGAGCTGGGGAGTCAACCAGCTCATTCTGGGGCAGGGTGGGGCAAGACTGGCCAGTACAGGGCTCGGTTTGTGGCCAGGGTCGGGGCCTCATGCTCCAGGAAGGCAGATGGCATCAGGAAGGAGGCATCCATGAAGGCTGGGGCGCAGTGGTGGTGCTCAGGCCTTGGAAGATGGAGGCAGGCGAGCACCAGTCCAGAAGGAACACAGGGCCACATAAGAGAAGGGAGGTTTGCCGGGACCTCCTGTGCACCAGCCCTGGCCGAGGCATGTCCTGTATTTCCTCGTGATGGCGGGAGCCCTACTTTGTAGAGGAGGAAGGGGAGGCTCCAAGGATGACAGAGCAGACAGAGGCACACGGGGCTCCACTCACAGGAAACGTCCAGAACAGGCAGAGCCACAGGCAGACCGCAGACTAGAGCTGCCAGGGCTTGGGGAGCTGAGGGTGGGGTGACTGCCTAGGGCTGGGGCTCCCTTTTGGGAGACGGAAACGCTCTGAAATTGAGACGGTGGCGGTGGCTGCGCAGCACTGGGAATGAACTAGCATCACCAAGTTGAAGACTTTGTTCAAGTGTGAAGGGTGAGATGACAAACTTTGATACATGACTACTATGTCAATAAAGAAAGAAAATAGTAAGGCTCTGGCACTCACCAAAGACGCCAGAGCTGGGAAAGGCAGGGCCGGGCAGGTTTGTTCGAGCTCAGTCCCAAGGGAGCCATCCCCTCTTGACCTCAGCCTTCCCACGACTGTCAGGATCTGCAAGGACCTCTCTAGCCCTTTGCCTCAGACCGCAGTGCTGCACGACCCAGCCCACACGCAGGCAGGGCCTGCAGGCTGCCGGACTTCACAACCCACAGATGACACCACGTGCCTAGACACCTCCCTGGGCCCAGAGGAGAAGCCACAACCCGGCATGGGGCTGGTGTCAGAGAAGGAGCAGTGTGTGCTGGCTTCTGCTGGCTTTTAAACTTTTAATACACTTTAGGGACCCTGTTTCAAAATCAAAGATGAGGTATGCTATTAGAGAAATGCCCTTCAGAGCCCACCTGGGTCAGAGAAGAAGGCCTCACAAAACACTCTCATGCTCCCCTAGACCCCTCCCTGCCCCCCCCACGCCTCCCATCCGTCCACACGCGGCTCCACCCTCTCAGGTGCAGAGCCCGACATGGGGAGGGAGTTCAAGCGGCACAGTGGGGACTGACGGAGGACAAGAACATTGAGAGTGCCCTCAAGTGCCCCTCCCCAGCCTCCCTGCACCCACCCCCCGAGGCCGGGCCAAGCAGTCTTCCTCAGGGTAACAATCCAGGCCCACATCTCCTGCCAAGGCAAGGGCAAAGGGACTCCTGTTCACAGGAAATAAAGGCTCGTCCTTGATGAGCATGGAGAGGAGTAAAGCACAGGCAGTGGTGGGGAGGCCACTTGGGGCTGCAGGCACATCCCAGGAGGGCCCTGGCAGGCTAGCAGGCATGCCAACATGGGGCCCGGGGCCTGACTCCACCCTCCAACCCGAAGCAGAGCATGTGCCTGGGGCACATCCAGAGGCCTTGGACATAGGCTGGGACAGCAGAAGGTAGAAGAGGATATGAAGCCATCCCACCACCTCCCCCCAGGACCACCTCCTCTTCTTCCACACCAGCAAGGTCACCCCGTCGGTGTCACTGTCCATCAGCCATTCACTGCCCGGCAGGCTGCAATAAGCCCTCCTGCGGCCCAGGCCTTTTGCAGAGGACCACGGGCTGTGCCTCCAACTTTGCCACCTCCTCCATCATCCCATTAATTACCCAGTGCCCAGCACAGCCACCGGCTCACTCAGCACCCCAGCCCTGGCAGCACCAGGAAACCCACCCGATCCCTGTGAGGCGGGCAGGAGGCCTTCTTCACGTAAAAGCCAGAGACAAGCAGCCCACAGCCCACGACAGCAGTGCTCTGTGTCACCCCAGTCCCAGACCCTGCTGGCCGCCCACAATACAGGCTGACCCCACTGCGGGGCGACTGAGCCACTGCAGCAGCTGCCAGAGACAGGAGCACCTGTCCTCGGACACAGAGCAAAGGGGAGGCCCTGGGGCCAGCTATCCCACTGACAGCCAGAGAGGGGCTCCCCACAGCCCCAACTGTGCCAAGAGGAAGGGCTGTCCCGTAAAGACTCTCCTCAAGCTGAAACAGTCAAGCTCGAGCAAGCTCCTGCAGCAAGGCTGGCTGACTCGGTGCCGGGACTGCCACTGCCTACTACCTCATCCTGGGGCTGGGTAGGAGGTTGCAGCACCAGAGATGCCTGCTGAGGTCTGCCTGTCCAGGTGGGGCTGGGAGCACTTGCTCAGATCTCTTCCAGACACTGTCAGCTCCACACTCGCTCGGGTGTGCGGGCAGATCCCGGTCACTGTCTTGAGGAGAACCTTGGCTGCAGCCCCGTGCTCTCGGGACCCATCCAGTCTCAGGGCAGGGCCTATCCATAACCAGGCAGCTTCCACAGCAGGATGGAGGCCTCATGACCCACAGCTGGAATCCAGTGTGGGAACCAGGCTGCTGCCCTCCTCTTCCAGCTCTCCTGCAGCACGGCCTCATGCAACAGTCAAGAGGCCTGAGCACATGCCGTGCCTACGCCCAGCACCTGTCCCAGCACCTGTCTAGGCAACTGTCCGAGCATCTGTCCCAGTACCTGTCTGGGCCCACCACAGGAGCTGAGCACGCCGTGTCTATGCCCAGCACTTGTCCCAGTACCTGCCCGGGCCCACCACAGCAGGAGCTCAGACATCACACCTATGCCCAGCACCTGTCCCAGCACCTGTCTGGGCAACTGTCCGGGCATCTGTCCCAGCACCCATCCGCGCCCACCACAGGAGCTCAGCACGCCGTGCCTACGCCCAGCACCTGTCCCAGCACCTGTCCAGGCCCACAAGAGCTCAGCACACCGTGTCTACGCCCAGCACCCGTCCGGGCCCACCACAGGAGCTCAGCACACTGTGCCTACACCCAGAGCACCTGTCCAGCACCCTGCCTGGGCCCCAAGTCACAGGAGCTCAGCACCCACCGTGCCTACGCCCAGAACTGTCCCGTAGACCTGCTGGCCCACCACCAGCAGGAGGCTCAGGACGCCCACCACCTACACCTAGCACCCATCCCAGTACCTGTCCAGGCAAACTGTCCGGGCATCTGTCCCAGCACCTGTCCAGGCCCACCATAGGGCAGAGCTCAGACACCCTGCCTACGCCTAGCACCTGATCAAAACAGGGCCCACCACAGCATTTGAAGCTCAGACACCCTGCCTATGTCTAGCACCTACTCCGGCCCCCACAGCAGGACTCAGCACGCCCTGCCTACGCCCAGGCACCTGGTCCCCCAGCACCTGGGTCCGGGGCCCACCACAGCAGGAGCTCAGACGACGCCCTGCCTACACCCAGCACCTGTCCAGCACGCTGTCCGGGCCCCCCACAGCAGGAGCTCTACGCTCTGCCTATGCCCAGCACTGTCTGGGCCCACGGATCCAGAAACAGGAGCTGAGACCCCGGGCCCACCGCTCGACCTCTGTGGAACCTCCCTCACGCGCATCAGACACCAACAGGAGCCAATGCTCTCCCTGGGGAAAAGGGACTCTGCCGGAGCTCCTCGGCCTCCGGGTCCACAGAAGGCCGCTACTAGCTCTGAGGCAGGACAGGTTACTCAACCTGCTCACCCCTGACACTCCATGAGGGCGGCATATTCCGTAAGAAGGTCTCTTCTGGGCTGTTAAAAACAGGTAACAGTAGCAACATGTTCAAACCAGGCGCTGAAACCCAGGTCAGAAAACCCAGTTTAGTAAGTTGCAGCTAGCTTTTTCTCTCCTGAGTTAGCACAGAGCACAGCAGAGAACACGGGCACGCGTGGCTGTGGGGAGCCGTCAGCACAGCTTAGAAACCCCTGATTCTCAGCGTGTGTGTCTACCCCAGGCAGCAACAGCAAATGCCTTCTCACCACGGGGCCATGGTGCCAGCATGTGACTGGGGGACCATGCACAGAAGAACTCGTGTTCCTGCCTGATCTGCGATGCCTCGCTGCCACTCTAGGATGGGGTGAGGGGGAGGAGACCACAGTCAACCACCCAAGCAGGCGAGACAAATTTACTAAATGCTCCTTTATACGTTAATGTATATCAAGTGGAATGCACAGATGGGTGGGTGGATGATGAGTGAAGAGTGCATGGGAAAGGGCATGACATGAACAAGAAAAACACTCTCTGATCGAGGGACGAGTGGGACGGGCGAGGGCGGGGAAGGGAGGAGAGAGGAAGGCGCTGTGGAGGAAGATGCAGGGTGACATGGCCAAGATGGGCCCCACCTTCCTGCTGGACAGAGTGGTGCCCTAGCGAGGTGAGCTGGGCAAGGAACTCACCTCTGGGCGGCTCCAGACCGAAGCCCTCAGAGGGCAGGGCCTGGCAAGAGAAGGTCTTGGCCACCACCTGCTCCACAGGCGTGAGGGCCAGGGCCTGGGGCCTGCCGGAACCGGGGCTGGGGCCATGGGCCACCTTCCGGAGGTCACCCAGCTTGCGCCGCACGACAGCTCGCAGGTCCCGCCACTTGTGCTTCAGGTCCACGACGTCACGGCGGCAGTAGCCCAGCGCGTTCACAGCCTGCAGGATGCGGCTCCACACGCGGTACCTGCGAGTGGGCTCGGCTTTCAGCAGCCCCGTGCCGAACAGCAGCTGGTGGTGCTTGCTCACCTTGGACACCAACACCTCGGTCTCCTGCGGGCAGAAGTTGGGCTTCCTCTTCTTGGCCCGGGTAGCGCTGGGCCCCGCCATCCGGCCATGGGGCCCAGCAGCCAAGTCCTTCCTCAGGCCAGTAGTGGGTGATGTGGTGGGTGATGAGGTGGGCTCCGGCATCCGGTTGCCTTCAAGGGCAACCCCAGGCCCTGGAAAGGCACCAAAAGGTGGACGTTTAAGGCCCTGGGCCTGTGGAGGCAGCAGCTCCAGCAGCAGCTCCCTAGGGCACCTCCTCTTTGGTTGCTGCTTCGGGACATGGCTGCCTGGTCCTGACCACCACCCCTCCCTGCTGGGTGTCCAGAGACCTGGGCCCACGATCCCCTAGCCCTGACACTGCCTCACCGGGTGCCGTCAGCAAGCACGTAGCTTCTGGGTCACAGTGCCCCATCTCCAAGACAGCACACCACTAGCCCTGCCTGCCCCTGCAGGCACCACAGGCGTGCGGGAGCCAGGCAGGCTAGGTTGCAGCCCTGGACCCTCTCCTGCCCTCAGGCCAGGGCTGGGCTGCTCCTGGGGTCAGCCCTCACTTGGGGACAGCCTTCCAGCTGACATTTTGGAAGGCTGCCTACCTGCCCACAGCACAACTAAGAGCCCCTGAGCACTGGCCTCAGCTTCCCCTCCCGCACTTGGGCCGAGGCTGGTGGGGATGTGGTGGCCTGGTTGGCAGCCTCACCCCCCTGCCATCCTTTGCCTCCACAGCCCTCCACCCTGCAAGGGAACAGGGCTGCGCTGGCAACAGTGGCAAGTCTCTGCGTCTTTGCTCACATACGAGCTTTTTCACTAACCCGACCAGCTTCCTGAAGTCAGGGGCAGTGCCCGACACCACAGGTTCCCTGGTGCGGCATGTCTGAGCCCCCAGGGAAGAGCACTCAAGTGCAGGCCTCTCACCAGGGGCCTGACATCCCAAAAGCACCTGGAGGGGGCCTCTCCACCAGGAGGGAAGATCACCAGGATACCCGCAGAGGTCACCGCACCTGTTCTTCGCCAAACCACACCAAGCACCCTGCCACCCCTCGCCAGCCCACTGCACAAGGACAGTCGGGCTTGGGGGTGAGAAGCCACGTGAGCAGGTCCAAAGCCCCCAGCGGGAGCACCCCTGCTCAGTCCTGACCCTACAGGGCTGGCCAGCTCTGGCCATCAGCAACTTCCATCCTGTGGCCTGTCTGGGCTGGCTGCACCCTTGGCCCTACTCAGGGGAAGCCTGGTGGGGGGCAGGGAACACAAGCCCCTCACCTCCTGGCCCCAGCCTCCTCCCTGCAGCTCCTGCCTGCTGACCCCGCCCTCCTCCGCACCTGCATCTCCAAGCCGCCTTCCCAGGACCCCCAGACCCAGCGTCTGAGTGAAGTACCTCGCTTCCTGGCCCTTGGGACAATAGGTGTGCCCGCCGGCCCCAAATCACCTTCCCCGTCCTTCCCCACACAGGGGTTCTGCAGCTTGCTCTCTGGCGACGGGCAGGGGAAATGGCGGATTCCATACTCGGTCCAACATCTAATGCACTCTATGGACAGCAAGGGACAGTCACGATTACTCTCAGCTCAGGGCGCTCCTGGCAGTGCCAGGCGCCCACTCACCGACAGCAGACGCCCAGGACCCAAGATGCTCCACTCAGGGCTCCTCCTCCAGGAAGCCCTCCCTGCCTGCTATATCCTCTGGATCATCCCCCTTCTGCTGAATGCCAGCAAGGAGTTCAGAACTTTAGGTGTTCCGGATTTTTCTCTGAACCAGTTCTGAAATGTGACTGCAAACTAGCATACAACCCCCAGGGCCTGCAGGGGTAGCCACAGATTAAGCCCTGGACAGCTATTACCAGTCAGCAACAAAGTACAAAATGGGAAGTGCGGCTCCAGCATCGTTTAAGGCGATTCGAAATTGCTGCGACCTCCGCACTCAGAATCATTCTACTGCATTTTATAAAAGTGTCATTCCGTAGCGTATGGGAGATGAAAAGCAAAGCCACACTGCTGTCCCCACTTGGCTTTGCGGAGGCAGAGACACGTGCTCCACCTCTCCCGGCTCCCAGCCCCCACACGTGTTTGGGCCCTACACAGAACGCATCATAATTTTCTCTAATTCTTTCCATTGTTCACAAAACATTTCAGGACACATTTCACTGAAATTCATTGATCCTCAGATGCACCTCATAGAAGCATTTTAACATCTCCGGAACCACAATGTGCCTTTCGATCCACGGCACCCCAGAGTCAAAGACACGCATGTGCGCCAGTCTGAGTGAGGCCTCCGAAGCGGGACCCCACGTGCCTGTCTGCAATCTGTTCTTCCCGGGACATGTCCCAGTAGGTAACAAGGATGCTGCTGGCTCAGAAGCGCTTTCTGGCCACGTCCGTGGCCTCCAGGGCCAGGTCGGCACAATGGATCCCAGGGCTGCATCCCTGAGCCAAGTGCCTGAAGCAGCAGCTCTTGGAAAAGGCCCTTCATGCAACCCTCAGAGAAGTGACACTAGGGGCCGCCTGGTGCACTCCCACTCGGGGTCCCTCTAGGGGGACCCTGTAGCCCAACGTGAGGGGAGGGAAGGACTTCCCCAAAGCCTCTCACCAGACCCCCGGGAGGTAGGAGAGGTCCCAAAGGCCACCTGGTCCATTCTCCCGCCCCCAGACAGCGCTGCCCAAACTACACAGGCAGAGACACACCTATGGCCACACAGACTCAGGGAGCGGCCTCCAGTGCCCAGCTCCCTGCTCTGGACTGGGGCTCACTCACCCTCCAGCTCTGGGCCCTGGTGGGGGGAAGAGGGAGAAGCCTGCAGAAGGACAAGAGGGCAGCTGCCTGGCTCGTTTCAGGGCGGAGGTTTCCACAGGGCAAAGAAGTGCAGTCAAGTGGATCAGAGTCAGAAGGTGACAACCCTCTCGGGGGCCAGGGAGGGAGCAGCCACAGTCTGGAGACAGACGCCGCCCTAGGAAAACCAGGCACCCATGAGAGAGGCACTGGCCAAGGTCTGGAGGGGCCCCAAGTCACAGGCGCCTCTCAGTGTTTGATGAGATGAACCTCCAGCATGCCCGCCCCCGCCACCGCCAAAGAGAGCAGGGCCGGTCCCTCCAGCTCCCGGCAGGCCCCTCTCCCATGGCATCCACACCATCCTCTCTCTGCACAGAGACACACTCTCCAGGCCGGAAACCCCAGACAATGGCCTGCGAGGGGATCCAGGCACTTGGTAATTGAGCTCAGCCTCTGCTCAGAAAGGGGTCCCACAGGCCCCCAGAGAGACCACAGGCCCTGCTGTCACTCAAGAACACGCCATCACCTCACCACACTGAATCCACTTACCCCAAGTCCAGGTCCTACCCACTGCACCCACGTTATTCTACACTGCTCCCCACGCCCCTCAAGGTGCCAGTATGCTCTGCCCACCCGAGCCACATGAATCCAGACATGGCAGGGACAGGCCTGGGATATTTACTGTATGCTTTTGAATAGAATAATACCCACAAATTACAGAAAACATGTAAATGCCGACAGTTATAAATAAAAAAATAAAGATCACAGCATCCGGAGATAAACATGATGAACCCGGAGGTGGGCGGCTGTCTTCCACAAGCAAATACTGCGTGTCTGGCTTTGCTTCTTCCACGCACCACATTCACCACAAATCACAGCACGCACACAGGTCACTCGAGGGCCTTCGACAATGTGATGTTAATGCCCACATCGAATTCTATCCCAGCTGTAACACATTCGTTTCCCTAAAGCCAGGTACTTACAGGATTTCTGAGTCAGCACTCACACAGATCATACATGCTGAACACCTCTGCCTGTGTGTCTGTCTCCCAAGACAGAGTCCAAGAGGAAGTATGGCTGGGCTAAGAGAAGGAACACTCCTGGGTGTCCCGAAGCTGGCTGTTCCTGGCACCCCACACCCACCCTCCCCCACAACCCTGTGGCCCCCGCTTCCGCCCCAGGCTGCCCCAAGGGGGCTGCTCCCGGCACCCCACGCCCACCCTCCCAGCAGCCTCTGCTCCCGCCCCAGGTTGCCACAAGCTGGCTGCTCCCAGCACCCCACACCCACCCGCCCCGTGGCCCATGTTCCCACCCCAGGCTGCCAAGGGCATGTTGACATTTTCCTTTCCTGCCAGGTTACTGCGAGGCTGACCACTGCTGGTGCGACGAGGAGACAGCGACATTTCCCAGCTGTCCACGGACCTGGCCGGTTTGCAAGGAGCTCTGTGGAGCTTTCCTCTGTGTACTTGGGTTATGTATGGGTTGATAACTCACTAGCTGGCTTTCTGCTGCTTCTGTCCAGATGACGTGACGATGACGCGAGGGCCCTAAGGTGCTGCCCAGTTAGGGTGGCCGGACTTCGGCACACAGCAGGGACTGGGCACATGCAGCTGACCCTATACCCATGGGGACTTCGTCCAGGCCCCACCGGCCTGCCTGGAAGGCCTTGCCCAGCTCTGAGGGTCCTCGAAGGCCCCACCCACACAGAAGGCCAAGAGCTGAGGGGAGCAAAGGAGGCTGAGCCAGGCTTGCCCCCGCACCCCAGAAGCAGCCCCGGCCACGACAACTTTCAACAAACCCGGACGACACTGGTGCTTTTCTTTCAGATGTGTTTAAGCGGGTTTGAAATCACTTTAAAAAGACAACTGGAAAAAAGTACATTTGAAAATGATGAAGTAAACTTCTAAGTAATTCCTAAACAAAGAAATCATAATGGAAAGTTATTTAGAACTGAACAAAAATTTAAAATACTGTACATTTCAAAATGTGTGACATTCAACTAAAGCAGTTTCTTGGGAAATTTCTAATTTCAAATGCTTTTGTTAGAAACGAATAGTTACCATATTCATGATGAATGTGGTAAATATTCAATCTGGGAGTCAGAAAAATAAAACAGCATCAACTTAAAGAAAGGAGTGAAGTGATGAAACTATGAGCAGAAATCAATCACGATTTAAAACTCGCACGCACAGAAGGGGGAAGCCAGGAGCCACGTCTCTGCAGAGACCTGCACAACTGCGGGGTCTCTGTTGATACTGACTATAAAAGAAAACAGAGAAGGTACAAATACAGAATATCAGGAATGAGAAAGGGGACGTGGTTGAGGCTCTGAGGCTGTGAAAGCAGCAGCAGCCACCAACAGCTCTCAGCGGCCCTGCCTGAGCTTCACGGGTGTCGATGCATCCATCTGCATGACCCCCGGGCCGGAGGCCTCTTCTCGCCTCCCCTTCCCCACCCTGAGCTCACAAAGCTCATGAGCAGCAGGGTTGGCAGGGCTGAGACCAAGGCAGGCAGGGTGGGTACACAGGGCAGGGCAGACAGGGCAGGGACCAAGCAGGCAGGGCTGGCACGCTGTGACTGGCAGAGCTGGGACTGGGGCAGGCAGGGCGGGCAGGGCTGGGACCAGGGCAGGCAGGGGGGGCAGGGCTGGGACCAGGGCAGGCCAGCTTCTGCATCTGCATCTTAATCATTACATGAGGGTGCCCCAGTGTCACAATTGACAGCAAAAGGCTATTGTGTACAATTTAATTTCAGTAAGTTGAACATTTAGATAAAACAGTAGAATTTCCAGAAAAATGCAACTTAACAAAACTGACCCAAGAAGAAATAGAAAGCTTGAATAACGTTTTACAACTAGAGGAATTAACTGGCAGTCAGAAAATCTCTCCACAAAGGAAAACACTAGATCCGCACAGTTTAACAGCAAAATCCCAGAAACATTCAAGGAATACATAATCCTGTTCTTCCACAAACTCACCAAGAATAGAACCACCGTCTCCATTCAACTCTGCAGTAGAGGTTCCAGCCAGGAAAAGAAACACACAACAGGCGCAAGCACTGGAAAAGGAGCGAAAACGCTGTCATTATGCACAAACACCACCATCTACAGGGAAGGCTCAAAAGATTCCACAGACAAATCATTACAATAAAAAGGGTTTAGCGGGAGGCTGAGGCGGGAGAATGGCGTGAACCCGGGAGGCGGAGCTTGCAGTGAGCTGAGATCCGGCCACTGCACTCCAGCCCCGGCGACAGAGCCAGACTCCGTCTCAAAAAAAAAAAAAAAAAAAAGGGTTTAGCAACCTGGCTGGACACAAACCAGTACACAAAAATCAATGACACCACACAGGAAAAGTCTGGTTTCTTCCACAAACAAACTTGGAGGGAAATAAAGAGACAGAGGGAAGCCAGAGACAAAGACACACTCGGAGGAGGAGCACGGGCCAGTCGTAGCACGGGATCTCGGGAGGCTCCATGTTAAACAGCATCTCTGAAACAGACACTCCCAGAGGCCGTCGGCCACTTCAACTGCAGGTTGTGTACAGCGGCCAAACGAGCTGTCACGGTGGAAATCTGGTCACACATAAAAGGAGTCCTTCTCTTTGGGGACACGCTGAAATATTACCAGATGAGATGATCTGCTATCTGGGATTCACTCCAGAATGACACCGCACGTGGACAGCTTGGGGGCACGTGGACGGCCACACTGGCCACGAGCAGTGAGGGGAAGCTGAGGTACACCAGTGGCTGCGACATGTCTGTGCTTACTCTGATGTGTTTGAAAATTTCCACATTTAGAAAATTAAAACATAAAATATTCAAAAATTAAATAAAATGGACTCTGTTTCTTAGAAAAAGACAATTGCATGCACATACCAGCAAGAAGCATTTGGAAAATGTAATATTCGGAATGGTACCACTTACAACAGCAGGAAAAAAAAGTTTTTACTTCGTTGAAATGAATTTAAGAAAAGATATGTAAGATCTTTATAGAGAAAGTTATATGACTTCATTGAAAAACATTAAAGAAAACCCCATAAATACAAAGATGTGTGTCTGTTCACGGACTGGATGCCTCAGACCGATAAGAAGCCACGTCTCCCCACGCGGACACAGGGACGCCAGGCAAACCCAGTCAAAGCTCCAGGGTGCAACAGGTGATCCTAAACCTTACGGTCAACCTCAAACCACCAAACATACCCGAGACACTTCTGTAGAAAAATAAGAGGCGCAATTTTTTCTAAAAAGTATTGAGAATTACAGTAAAGCTATAGAAATTAAGGTGGATTTTGGCATATGAAAAGCAAACTTGACCAGAGAACCCAAATGAAAACTTTATCACAGAGCTGTCAGCAGGTCTGCAGAAGAAAGGCAATTCCACAGTCCACACAATTTGTTCTTCAAACAGAGAAAACACAACATCACAGTTTCCCCTCCACACTCATCCCACCTCACACCATAAACAAAAATCAAAGGCCAATTCAAGTCTTAAATATGAAAAACAGATTGTTCAATCTTCAGAGGGAAGTAAAAGACGGCAGCAATATCATCTCGTGATGGAAGTTACTGAACAGAAAAGTGCAAGTCCCAAAGGGAATGATGGATCAACGCAAGGCTGCCCTGGCTGAGAACTTCTGCTTCCCAGCAGGCCTCCCAGCGAGAAGCCGGCCGGGCCTGGGTGGGGCTGTGTAAACCCACCTGATGAGGCTTTCGTCTCCAGAGCACAGGAGGGAAGCCTGCAAACCCATAAGCACAAGGCAAACGCAAGAGAAAAGCAGACAAACAGTGCTCCCTGGCAGGAAGACCCACATGCCCGATAAACACGAAAAGGGGATCCATCCCATTCATTATCAGAGAAACATCCATTCCAACCAGAGAGGACAAGCCACACCCACCAGGTTGGCAAGACGTCGCTGTCCGACACCCCGGAGTACTGACAAGGACGTGGAGCAAAGAGGGCTCTGGGTGGGGCCTGCGTCGGCTCAGCTGCAGGTGGCCCAGCCCAGGAATGCCACCCCACCGTCTGCCAGCAGAGGCCCTGGCCATGGGCACAGGCTGTGAGGGAGGACACGGGAGCCAGCCTCAGCATCCCTGAGATGCGGAACACACACAGATGCCGCGGTGTGCTCACAGAACCCAACATGATGCAGCACGAAATCAAAGGGGCCGCAGCCACGCGAAATGTGGAGGCTCTCAGAACACAACGTGTAAAAGTAGCACAACCCGGAGCCCCACAAATCGTCTGAGCCCAGGGACGTTCAAAACCTGCACAGCTCAGCAACATACGGCTCAGGGATATGCACACAAATAAGCAAAACTGTGAAGAACCAGCTAGATGCAGCACATACACAGTTCAGGGCAAGGACGAAGGAGTGGGGAGGGTAAAGGAGCAGGGGCCTGGGGGTCAGGCTCACCACCTCCAAACCATTAGATCTGAACCCGTATCTACACCCCATGAACACGCGCACACACGCCCAGTCTTGTGTCTACTCAGCGTCCCTCGGAACACATTTTTAAACATAATATAGATCAAGCAGCTGACACCGTGCCCTGCCTAAGGCCCCACAGGCTCCCCTGGCCCATGGAAGGAACCTACATCCACACCGGCCTCCCAGGACACCCTCATTTAGGTCTCCCGGGGCTGCCTCCTCCAGGGTCCCCCTCTACTTTCCACTAAGCACCCCCTCCCCGAGGGCCCTCCTCAGCTCACACAGCCCACCCCTCTGGGCTGGCAGTCCCAGTCCCTGGGTCATTTCCTTCCTAGCACTCAAGAAAGAGGATCTCAGAACCATCCCAGTCAGAACACGGGCCCCCAAGGGCACAGGACTCACTTGTCACTCTGCCTCCTGCCCAACTCCTGGCACACAGCAGACGCTGGACCAATGGTCTGGGCGGGAAGGAGGAAAGGGAGGCAGAAGCGGGAGGAAACCAGGCCAGCCCAGCACTCCCAGTGGGCAGGAAGGATGACAGCATCCTAGAGCACCTGGCCTGCAAGGCACTAAGTGGTGATGGCAAGATGAGGAGGAGCACTTGGTGATGTCACCAATAGCCACGTGCACCCCGTCCTCCCTGCTGCCATCCTATCCCAGCGCACCCGTCCTCCCTGCTGCCATCCTATCCCAA
Organism: Rhinopithecus bieti; assembly: GCF_001698545.2. Taxonomy (NCBI): domain Eukaryota; kingdom Metazoa; phylum Chordata; class Mammalia; order Primates; family Cercopithecidae; genus Rhinopithecus; species Rhinopithecus bieti. The sequence continues at coordinate 2,835,959 of NW_016811810.1, forward strand.
CGCACCCGTCCTCCCTGCTGCCATCCTATCCCAGCGCACCCATCCTCCCTGCTGCCATCCTATCCCAACGCACCCGTCCTCCCTGCTGCCATCCTAACCCAGCGCACCCCTGTCCTCCCTGCTGCCATCCTATCCCAACGCACCCGTCCTCCCTGCTGCCATCCTAACCCAGCGCACCCCTGTCTAAAATACGCTCTGAAATACCTAGAAATAAACCCCAGCTCTACCTTGCACCAGCTGCATGACCCTGGGGTGAGGTTTATGAGCCCCAGGGGCCTCAGCTTCCTCCTCTGTACAGAGTGCAAAGTGCCGCCTGCTCCACACCGTCATTAGGAAGGCCAGGTAGGATCCTGCATCCCCTCAGCCATTCTCCAAACACCCCGAGCACCACCCACCAGCAGCTTGGTTCTCCGAGCGCCAGCTCCATGCCCAGCATGAACTGGGACACTCAGGTCTGCCCACACTCAGGACAGCCACTCCTGATGCTTCCTTTCCAGGGGCCTGAATCGCCTGAGCTCAGCAGTCACACCCCATCTCAGGACACAGGCCACTTTCCTCAACAGAACAGAACTGGTGTATAGCCATCAGCATGACACAGTGGGGACCCTACCCACTGCCATCCCCTCCTCCCTGCCCCCACTGCCAGCTACTATCATTACCTAGGGGCTGATAGCCTTGTCTTGAAGGTCCCCCGAAAGGGCCACGGCTCCGCAGGCCACCTCCGCCAGCGATGGATCCGTCCGACATCTTCTTACAGATGGCAGGGCCAGCAGCCTCCACACTGAGCTGGAGGAAACAGGAAAACCAGGGGGAAGACGGGGAAGAGATGGGGATTAAAACTCCAATTCAGGGTGCACAGGGGCCTCCTGACCCTCCCCAGCCCCAGGACCCTGGCTCCACCGTACTCATTCCCTAGGCTGCTCCAGGCTTCTCACCAGCCCCCAAACAGCAACCCCATAGAGCCCCTTCAAGGTGCCTCTTGGTCCACAGGTCCCTGTAGGAACACAGAAACACAGCCTGAGGAAGGTGTGCCCCATGCCCTCCCAAAAGGGACCCCCAGCAAGGTGAGCCCTCTGGCCGGCTCTTAAAGACCAACCCCCACCACCAGCATCCCAGCTGGCTTCTGGGAGCACTGGGCCCCGGCAGGACCCCCGCCATGCAGGCAGGACCCCCGCCATGCAGGCAGGACCCCCGCCATGCAGGCAGGATCCCCGCCATGCAGGCAGGACAGCATCCACTGCATGTGAGTCAGGCCCAGGCCAGGCTGAGAACCCTGCGCTCACACAGCCCGCCAGCATCTCCAGCTCCGCTGTCCTGAGCCGCACTCCACGGTAGCGGGGCTGGGTCAGGCCCGGGGTGGCTCTGCCCTGGCTGAGTGCAACCTGTGCAGCTGGGCAAGAGCCACGGGGCCTCTCTGGGCCTCAGTTTCCTCATCTGTGAAGTAAGGGGAAGAAGAGGACCTGCGTCTTAGGGCTGTTGTGAGATGTAATCAGACACACATTACAGTTGGCGAACAGTAAGCACTAAACACGTAACTCACAGCGTTAGTGCCATCCTTGGGGCACCAGCTATCCCTGGCCTGGGGAGCTGGGCATCCTGCCCAAACCGCTCCTCCCATGGGCTGCAGCTCCAGGGACTCAGAGCAAACGACCAGAGGACAACGGGAGCTCTCCTGCCCAGACACTGCCAGAGCGTCCTCCCTGTGTACAGGGGTCCCTGTGCGGGCAGCTTCTGACTGGCCTAGACCCTAACGCTATCACTATGGAGCCTGCCAGCCAGGCCACACTCAGTTCTAAACACCTTAGGGCAAGAAACACCTCCCACAATAACACCCGAAGCACAAAGGCAGGTTTCAGAGCCAAGTGAGCCTCACGCCAGCTGAGTACAGGCCCAAGTCCCTAGGGCTGGGGAAGGCGGTGTGACCCCCACGTTCCCTCTGAGCAAGATGCCTGCCTGTGCCATCCAGCCCCGCCCAGAACAGGGCAGCACCAGGACACCATGGCCCCAGTGGGCCCCACTGCCCTGCTCAGAACAATCGGGACCCAAACAGCTCTGGTGGCTGCGGATCGCACCTACCAACACCCACCGCATTAGGAACTCAAACGCAGCCTTCTGACACCATAGTAATTCATTTTAAATAACAAAGCTCTTACTGTGAACACAGAGAACACCTTTATTAAAAACCACTGCATTTTCCAAAAACAAAACCCCTCGGGGACAGCAGTGCCGTCCTACAGCCGTGGCACCCTCCAGGCAGGCCCAGCAGGACTGCCACACTCACACCTGCTGCTGGTGCAAGCTGCCGCTGCACCGAGTTCAACCGAGGCACATGAAGACGTCCAGCCCCACGCAGGGAGGCGGCAGGCAGAGCGGTGCTCAGCCCCTCTCTCCACGGGTCTCAGGCCTCCCATCCCAGGTACCTGCCCAGTCCCCTCTCTCCACACTGCCTGGGATGGGGAGGTGGGCAGGAAGTTGGGTCTCAGGGGAAGACAGGAGGCAGGAGAAGTCTGCTGCCCCAGGGGAGGGTGGGCTCTGAGGGCAGGTGGGATTCCAGGAGCCCCGAGTGAGAGGCAAATCTCAACCCAGCGAGCAGAGAGCTCCACACACGGGTCGGGGCCTGATCGGGAAAAGCTCAGATGTGGAAGACAGCCCAAGACACACGGGGGAAACACAGCGTGGAGGAAAACACACACTATCCAGAGAGAAAACTCTCAGACGGAACAGCGCAGCAGCTAGCACTTCCTTACCTCTTGGCGCATGATGACAACCACACAGGCGCTTTACTGCTCGCACAGATCCATCCACAGAACCCTCTACGCTGGGGCCACAATTATCTTTACCTTGCAGCTGAGGAAACTGAGGCACGGAGAGGTGAGGTAACTTGCCCAAGGTCCCCCAGCTGGTAACGGGTGGAGAAGGCTTCAGACCCGGGCAGTCTGGTTCCAACGCCTGTGTTCTCTGTACTGCCCTCAAAGGAACGAGCCCAGATAACAAAGGCTGTGTTCACAGCCCCAGCACAGGAACGGGACGCCAAGAAAGGGACTTTCGGAGAACACAGAGGAGCACTGAGAAGTCAACACTGGGAGCAGCAGCAAAGAGCTCCATAGAAGGGGCAGGCAGAGCGAGCGCCTCCAGAAACCAGAGCACGAAGACACGGGGAGTCAGAGGAAACCACCGGCCCTGCACAGGCACTTCTCCATCGGAGGAAGCGGAGCTTCAGAAAGAAGGACGGGAGAGCCAGGGGAAGAGAATCGTCAGCAACAGCATTCACACGGATCCCAGCCGGAGCTCACTCAAGCTGGGTAGGGGCCCCTCACGCCCCGGGAGACCTCGGGACACCCAGACAAGGAGACTGTCCACAGGCAACCAAGTCCCACATCCAGCACCAGAGGCCACGGTGACTGGGGAGATCCCCACAGCTTCAGTGCGGGCAGAACTAGTGTGAGGGCCATAGGAGGCCATTTCCAACACCGGGGGTCCCCAGACCACCCCTCCACACATGTTTTCTCAGCGAGGTACTCGAGGGTGAGCTCTGCCAGAACCAGGAACCGTGAGGAGGGAAGAAGGCCTGGACCGCCTGCAACCAGAAGAAACTGAAGGGGACCCAGGGCAAAAGCTGTGCCCAGGCAAGGAGGGCAGCCCACTGACAGGGCCCCAGGAGAACGTTCTAGAGAGACTTCTTCAAGAAGACAAAAGCCAAACCGCTGATGTGAAGGAACGTGAGACTGAGAGCTAGAGGAGGGCTTCAGGCTCCTAAGAAGTACAAAAAACACCAGGCAAACAAAGGCAGTTACAAACTCCAGGGAAAACCAAAGGTTGAGCAGAGAAGAAAATCATTCCGGTTTCCTATGACTGGGCTGATTCCAGTGGCACATATGGTTCTAATTAGGAAAGCCCTGGTCTCCTTGAGAGTGTGACAACACTGCAGCTACACCGGAAGGAGGGGAAGCAGGAAGTGTGTGCATACGTGTGTGCGTGCACATGTGTGTGCGTGCCCCTGGGTGTGTGTGCATGCATGTGTGTACATATGTGGTGGGCATGTGTGTGCCTGTGTGTACCTGTGAGACAGCAGGTACTTGTGTGTGCAGACAGACCTGAATCCTCATCTTGCAAGCTGATAATGCATAAACATTTAAAAAATCAAGTAGCAATAGAGGTCTATTATTTAGAGAGCAACATCAAAAGAATCTACTAGAAGAATCAGCATAGATGAGTCTGGGAAAGGGGATGGAGGGTGACTGGGGATGACTGTTTTCTTAATTAACTTTGTACAACTCATTTAACTCATTTACTCTCTAAACTACATGCACGTATAATTTTAAAGTATTAAGCCTTAATTTGTAGAATTCCAGTGAAACATCATCTAGAAAGACGTGTCTGGAACCAAGGGGAGGGCTGTTCGGGGGGTGCCTTCAGCACACAAGAGCCAGGTGAGCATCCAGGGCTCTCCTTAAATCCCTGGGAGGCGGCCCCAGAGCACCTAGCTTTGTCCCAGGTGGCCACACAGGCCACAGGGAGACACAGCTGATGCAGGGCATGGCCCAATCCTACAGATACACCCTTCGTGCCCCAGTGCCACCACACCAGCAGAGCAGGCCTGTCCCGGCCTCAGGACATGAACTTCCATGGAGGAGCCAGCACAAGCCGTCTTGGGCAAGGGTTGCTGCAGAGGCTTTCAGAGAACTCGGGGAGGGGTGCTCAAACCCCAGGTGGGGAGGGTCCAGCAGTCCCAAGAAAGTGGCTCAAGGGGTCCTCAGCACAGGGTACTACTTGGCATCACCTAAAATGATGGTGAGGCACTGAGGGGGGTCAGTCAGGCCTGACATGAGACTTGTGTTTGGGGAGCTCCCTCTGCTTCAGGATCGAGAGCAAGCTGCTGGGGCACGTGAGGGGCTGGCAAGGCAGTGAGCAGGTGGTGGCAGAAACCAGGACCTGGGCAGGGAGGGAGGGTGGAGCTAGGGATTGGCACTGAACCCAGGGAGAGTCAAGGACAAGCCCCAGGTTCTGGCCCAGAAGGCATGAGGACAGTGCTTTGACTTCCTCATGCCAGAAAGTGAGGGGAGCCGTGTGCAGGGATGAGCGCAGAGGGGCTCCCGCAGGCAGGCAGATACCCAAAGCCCTGGAGGTGGGGCTAGATGCAGAAGGGGAGTCCACTGTGTAGGGACAGTTGTAAGGAAGAGAACTCCCAGGGAGCGAAGCCTCTGTGGAGAGAGGAGAGGGCCCCACAGACAACATAGGAGATGGGGACAAGTTGGGGGGATGTTAACCAGAGGTCACAAAAGCCACGGCAGAGGCTCCATGAGACTGCAAAGGGCAGCAGGGTCTGCTGGGTTTCAGGACAAGGAGGAGCAGCCAGCGGCCATCACTGCAAAGGGCAGCGGGGTCTGCTGGGTTTCAGGACAAGGGGAGCACAGGAAGCTTGAGGAGGGCTCATGAGAGGTAGGAGCACTCACGGGAGGAGGGAAGAGATTCAAGTCTGAAAGAGCTCAGCTGAATCAGAGCTGGGGCCCCGGGGGGGACTGGAAGGCTGCCCAAATTCCCTCTGCTCCGGCCAGGCACGCGGAGGGGAGTGAAGATTCGTGAGCTGCTCAGTCGCCACCAGAGACCACCTGACCAAATTCACAATTTCATTTCGCTGCACACGGGAACATGAAACACCTGTGTCTGCTCAGCCAACACAGAGACAAAGGCCAACCTGTGGGAGGGGCCACCGAGTCACCGCAGGCAGAGGCGGCTGGTCTGGGAACACGTGTCTTCTGCCTACTAACAGCCCCGCCTGGCCAGCCACTCGGGACACCTGGAACCCAGTGTGTGCAAGCCCCCCATCGCTGGGAGACCACAAGGGGCCACAGGGTACTAAGCTGTACCAACCCAAACCCTCCAGGTGCCCCACGCTTCCACTTCCCTCCAGTGTCCAACTCAACCCCATCCTGCGCTGGTCANTGAGGAGGGAAGAAGGCCTGGACCGCCTGCAACCAGAAGAAACTGAAGGGGACCCAGGGCAAAAGCTGTGCCCAGGCAAGGAGGGCAGCCCACTGACAGGGCCCCAGGAGAACGTTCTAGAGAGACTTCTTCAAGAAGACAAAAGCCAAACCGCTGATGTGAAGGAACGTGAGACTGAGAGCTAGAGGAGGGCTTCAGGCTCCTAAGAAGTACAAAAAACACCAGGCAAACAAAGGCAGTTACAAACTCCAGGGAAAACCAAAGGTTGAGCAGAGAAGAAAATCATTCCGGTTTCCTATGACTGGGCTGATTCCAGTGGCACATATGGTTCTAATTAGGAAAGCCCTGGTCTCCTTGAGAGTGTGACAACACTGCAGCTACACCGGAAGGAGGGGAAGCAGGAAGTGTGTGCATACGTGTGTGCGTGCACATGTGTGTGCGTGCCCCTGGGTGTGTGTGCATGCATGTGTGTACATATGTGGTGGGCATGTGTGTGCCTGTGTGTACCTGTGAGACAGCAGGTACTTGTGTGTGCAGACAGACCTGAATCCTCATCTTGCAAGCTGATAATGCATAAACATTTAAAAAATCAAGTAGCAATAGAGGTCTATTATTTAGAGAGCAACATCAAAAGAATCTACTAGAAGAATCAGCATAGATGAGTCTGGGAAAGGGGATGGAGGGTGACTGGGGATGACTGTTTTTCTTAATTAACTTTGTACAACTCATTTAACTCATTTACTCTCTAAACTACATGCACGTATAATTTTAAAGTATTAAGCCTTAATTTGTAGAATTCCAGTGAAACATCATCTAGAAAGACGTGTCTGGAACCAAGGGGAGGGCTGTTCGGGGGGTGCCTTCAGCACACAAGAGCCAGGTGAGCATCCAGGGCTCTCCTTAAATCCCTGGGAGGCGGCCCCAGAGCACCTAGCTTTGTCCCAGGTGGCCACACAGGCCACAGGGAGACACAGCTGATGCAGGGCATGGCCCAATCCTACAGATACACCCTTCGTGCCCCAGTGCCACCACACCAGCAGAGCAGGCCTGTCCCGGCCTCAGGACATGAACTTCCATGGAGGAGCCAGCACAAGCCGTCTTGGGCAAGGGTTGCTGCAGAGGCTTTCAGAGAACTCGGGGAGGGGTGCTCAAACCCCAGGTGGGGAGGGTCCAGCAGTCCCAAGAAAGTGGCTCAAGGGGGTCCTCAGCACAGGGTACTACTTGGCATCACCTAAAATGATGGTGAGGCACTGAGGGGGGTCAGTCAGGCCTGACATGAGACTTGTGTTTGGGGAGCTCCCTCTGCTTCAGGATCGAGAGCAAGCTGCTGGGGGCACGTGAGGGGCTGGCAAGGCAGTGAGCAGGTGGTGGCAGAAACCAGGACCTGGGCAGGGAGGGAGGGTGGAGCTAGGGATTGGCACTGAACCCAGGGAGAGTCAAGGACAAGCCCCAGGTTCTGGCCCAGAAGGCATGAGGACAGTGCTTTGACTTCCTCATGCCAGAAAGTGAGGGGAGCCGTGTGCAGGGATGAGCGCAGAGGGGCTCCCGCAGGCAGGCAGATACCCAAAGCCCTGGAGGTGGGGCTAGATGCAGAAGGGGAGTCCACTGTGTAGGGACAGTTGTAAGGAAGAGAACTCCCAGGGAGCGAAGCCTCTGTGGAGAGAGGAGAGGGCCCCACAGACAACATAGGAGATGGGGACAAGTTGGGGGGATGTTAACCAGAGGTCACAAAAGCCACGGCAGAGGCTCCATGAGACTGCAAAGGGCAGCAGGGTCTGCTGGGTTTCAGGACAAGGAGGAGCAGCCAGCGGCCATCACTGCAAAGGGCAGCGGGGTCTGCTGGGTTTCAGGACAAGGGGGAGCACAGGAAGCTTGAGGAGGGCTCATGAGAGGTAGGAGCACTCACGGGAGGAGGGAAGAGATTCAAGTCTGAAAGAGCTCAGCTGAATCAGAGCTGGGGCCCCCGGGGGGGACTGGAAGGCTGCCCAAATTCCCTCTGCTCCGGCCAGGCACGCGGAGGGGAGTGAAGATTCGTGAGCTGCTCAGTCGCCACCAGAGACCACCTGACCAAATTCACAATTTCATTTCGCTGCACACGGGAACATGAAACACCTGTGTCTGCTCAGCCAACACAGAGACAAAGGCCAACCTGTGGGAGGGGCCACCGAGTCACCGCAGGCAGAGGCGGCTGGTCTGGGAACACGTGTCTTCTGCCTACTAACAGCCCCGCCTGGCCAGCCACTCGGGACACCTGGAACCCAGTGTGTGCAAGCCCCCCATCGCTGGGAGACCACAAGGGGCCACAGGGTACTAAGCTGTACCAACCCAAACCCTCCAGGTGCCCCACGCTTCCACTTCCCTCCAGTGTCCAACTCAACCCCCATCCTGCGCTGGTCCAGCCCTCCCCAGTACTGCCCCAGCCAGCAGTGGCCCCTGTGCCCACACCGGCACCCAAGGTGTCTGGGAGCTGGGCCCTGTCCTGCCCCAGCCTCAGCTCTTGGTGCGCCCCTGCCCCACGCCCTTGCTCTCTGGGGGTTCTGCCTGTTTCACCCAGGCTGCCTCCCACCTCCATGCCTTTGCCAGGCTGTGCCCTGGCTTCCCCCATGCTGCTCCTGCTCCTCCACCCCACAGCCAGCCCACGGCCCCACCAGGCCAGCCAGGTGCTCCCGTCCTGACCTTCCTGCCCATACCTGACCTCAGAGCCCGATGCTGACCACATGTCAGGCCGAGCATCGCCACGCTCCGTGAGACGTAGACGCCCACCTGTTCCCTGCCTAGGGGAGGCTGCACACCTGCTGAAGCCGTCCTCACCCAGGGCTGGCCCAGTCCAGTGCGTCATCACCCCAGCCCTGCCCTGACCTCAGCACGTCCCAGCAAGCCAGACCAGAAACCCTGTCTCCTGTCCCCAGTCAAGGACCCCCACAGGATCAGCCCACCCTTCACTGAGGGGGAAAGAACGAGAAGCCCAGCCCTCACAGGTGCTGAGCCAGTGTCCTGAGACTCGGCACCACTCACGTCGCTGGATGCCACACGAGTCCATGAGGAGGTGCTCTCATGCGTCCCATTCACAGGGGAGCCGTGGAAATCCCCAAAAGAGAATCTGACTGGCCCCCGGCCACCCAGAGCCTGCCTGCCTCACCTGCACCTGCTCAGCACCCTGGCCAGGTGCCTCACTTTTGTGAGCAAGGCTGATCCTCACGACACTGTGAGGCAGGAGTTATAACCCCATTCAAGAAGAGGACACTAAGGCCCGGGGTCAGCCAGCCGTCAGTGCAGGGCATGAAACACGCCAGAAGGCCTCAGACCCCCTGGCCGCAGCATGCCACTCCTGTCCCAGAAGGAGCGCACTGCCAACCACAGCTGGCACAGCTGCCCTGCCAGGAGGAGGGGTCAGCGCCCAGGCATGCTGGCTCACTCAGGTGGGACTTCACCCTGATACCACGAGAGCCTCCCAGGAGTGAGGTGGGTGCAGGGAAGGGCCGTGGCACAGAAGCCAGGAAAGCAGCCGGGCACTGTGGGGTGCGGCCTCGAAGGCCTGGGCACAGCAACAGAGGGAGCCAGACCTTCCCAACCAAAGCACCCTGCTGAGTTCAGGACATGGTGGGGCCCCCGAAGCCTCCAGGAGAAGGCAGGCCAGCATAACCTAGCCAGGGCCAGTGCTCAGAGGAGGGAGGGCTGGGCAGCCAAAGGCACGGCCAGGAGGGGATGTGGCAGAGAACAGGGACGAGGCTTGAGGGGGACATGGGGTCCCTTGGGGGAGTGTGGCAAGGGCAGAGTGGGCACTGGCTGAGCCAGATGTGGCTGAGGGCCTAGGCAAAGGCTGCAGAAGCCATTCGCAGCCCAGCTGGGCGGAAGCTGGCAGCAGGGCCAGGCCGGAGGGGTGGGCAGAGGCTGCCAGGCTGTTTTGCCCAAGAATGGCCTGAGCCCCAGGGCTGCCTCAATGAGGCCAGACGGAGGCCAGGGACAATGCCCCACTTGCTCCCAAGAAGGCTTCCTACCGAGCTGCTTCCGTGCCCGCCAAGGCCAGCCACCAGCCCCTCCGGCCTCATGCCCCTCAGGCTGGCGCCGGCTCTTCCCAGGGCCCCCAACCCCCGACAGCCTGAAGGGAGCCGTCTGTCCTTGCACTGCCCAGATCCTGTTTGCAGGGCGCCGGGGGAAGTGGCGGTGCCAGGGAACACCCACTTCAGGCATGCCACCACCCTGGCAACTCAGCCTGCCCCTGGGACAAAGCACCCAGGCCCAGGAGGAGGGGAGGCCAGGCAGCAGGCCAACCCAACTGCCCACCAGACTCCCGGCCCCAGCTCTGGGGCTGGGTCCCCAACCCCTGGGCTGTGGGGCCAGTGCGTGGGTCTTGAGCCCCTCAGTCAGACTCCCCAACAGGGCCTCTGAGGCAGGGGGCCGGGCCCCACACAGGCAGAGGATATCCAGACTGGGCCGCCCTTCCCCCAGCAGGTGGGAACAGTGTTCTCCAGGCCGGGCTTCCAGAACAGCCCCAGCCCCTCAACCTGGCTTGAGAGCAGGTCGCTCGCAGGGCCAGGCCCCACAGAGGTCGCATTAGCTCTCCCGCCCTTGGTTTTCTCATCTGTCAAACGGACAGCAGTCCCGCCCTCACCTTCAGGCATGCGTTCCCTGAACCTCTGACCCGGGCACCATGGTGGGGACACAGCAGCTCCAGACAGACCTGGCCTGCTCTCGAAGACTCTGTGCTCCAAACAGGGACAGACAGGAAAGCAGCATCACACTTGTCCCATGGGGGAGGAAACGAGGAGGGCAGCTGATTGGATGTGCCTGGTCAGTGAGGGCACCAGAGGCCCCTGACAACTCGGGCTGGAGGACATGAATGCAGGGATGGGCTCCTCGGGCGAGCCCAGTGCTGAGCCACCAGCTGGGACATGCAGCAGCAGAGGCAACGGCAGGAAGTGGCGCTGCCTCCCAGGAGCGAGGGCACAGAAAGCAGCCCAGGGCCCACACCCGGACAAGGGGCCAGGGCAAGGGCGACCTGTGGCCTCCACGGTGCCCCCCTGCGGACCCAGTGTGGCGGAGTGAATCCTGGGGCAGGCTCTGGCCCCAGCTGGGCGGCTCACGCACGGGCTTTCTGCAGCCCCCAGCCTCCCCTGTCCTCTGGGAAACAACGCGGTGACAGGGGTGGAGCTGAACTCGCTCCCAGGGAGCTCAGGCTCGGGCTTGCCCTTGGCCAGTGGCAGGCATGCTGCCCTCACACTCGCTCAGTGAGCCTCAGGCGAGCTCCACAGACAAGGCTGGAAGAGACAGAGGGAGCTGCCAGTTCACAGGGAGCGGACGCCTAGATCAACGGCCAGACCACAGCCAGCGCCTGCTGCAGACCGCCGGGAGCCCTCGGCCACGCCCCACCACAGGGAGAGACCAAAAAGCCAGCCGCCGCTGCAGACCGCCGGGAGCCCTCGCCGCGCACACCGAGGGAGAGGTACCACAGTGCAAACCTCTGCTCCCCGAAGCCTGCCCTTTGGGGGAAACCATTTTCCCGGGCAAAATGAAACTGCAAAGTTCAAGAGGAGAAACTGAATGATGGATGAGGCGCCCTGATCGCCTGCAGCAGGAGGGCTTACTGTGCAGGGCAGCTGCCCACCGGGAACCTCCACAGGTGGCCATGCTGCAGCTCCTCTGCCTGGCACGCAGCTTTCACCACACCTGTAACACAGCCTCTCCACAGACAGCAATCAGACAGCGGCACAGGAAGGGGCAATCCCAGGAAAAGAGAGCTCCCTATCTGGCATCCCACTCCCAGGCGGGAAGAGACAGACCCAGGACCCCAGTGGAGCTATGGCCTCAGGGGTTGCTGCTGGAGCTGTCCTCCCACCATGAATGAGCGGACTCCCTTACTTGGCCTCAACAGACCCATGTTGACAGCAGTAGGTCACCTCCCTGCCCTGGATATTTTCGGCCTCTTTCGACTTCTCTGTATAATCCCTAAAAGCATTCAGTGTAAGGCAGAGAACATCGTCTGAGCCCACTTTCTGCTGCTGTAACAGAATGTTACACACAGGGGAGTCTGTAAAGAAAAGAGATGGCCTCAGCTCGTGGTTCTGGGGGCTGGGAAGTCCAAGACGGAGGGGCCTCCGGTGGAAAAGCACACAAGCACGTGAGGCCAAGAGCAAGCAGGGGCCGGCGCTTCCTCTCATCAGGAGCCCACCCCCAGATACAGCAGTGACCACGACCCAGTCACCTCTCAGGGGTCCCACTCTTCATACCATCACAATGGTGACCGGATTTCAGTGAACTTTGGAGGGGACACTCACACCACAGCATAGTCCCAGTCCAGGAGCAGAAGACCTAGATAAGTCCCAGCTCAGCCTCTAGCTAGTCCTCTCCAGCCTGCTGTGCCCCAGCAAGTCCTTGCCCTTGAATCTGTTTCCTCATCTGTAAAATGAGACTAAGAAGGGAGATCTCTGAGGGTGGGCATGAAGACCAGTGAGATGAAACATGTGAGACACTCTCAGGTCCCAGGCAGGAACTCAAAGCCCAACTTCCAAGTCTCTGGACACTCGGGTCCCTGGCCCCACCCTAACGCATAGACACCTAGAAGGGGTCCTGGTCCCCCAGAAGCCCACAGCCACCATGCCACGCTCAAACAGACCAGTCTCCAAGCCACCAGCAAGGAAGAGGACCTTCTGTCATCTCCCCACGTGGCTGTGTGAGAGCTGTGGCTCCCTGTGCACTGGTATCTGCCAGGGATGGCCCTACAGGGAGAGCCATCCCAAGACCACGTGGCCCAGAGGAAACAGCAGGGCCTGGTGAGGAAGCGGGGAGCCTCTGGATCCTGTTTCCTAGTTCCTCCAGCTCAGTGTGGAGGCTGCTGGCCCTGCCCTCTGTAAGAAAATGTCACACGGCTCCATCACCGGTGGAGGTGGCCTGGGGAGACGTGGCCTTTTCGGTGGGAACCAGGGAGGAGAGGGAGAAGAGATGTGGGTTAAAGCTCCGATTCAGGGTGCACAGGGGCCTTGTGCCCCTCCCCAGCCCCATGAGCCTGGCTCCACTGCACCCTTTCCCTAGGCCACCCTAAGCTTCTCACCAGCCCCCACAGAGCCCCTTCAAGGTGGCCTCTTGGTCCACTGGTCCCTGTAGGAACATGAAAACACAACCTGAAGAAGGCGTTCCCAGGGAATCCTGAGCCGCCCAGCCTGCCACTTACCCTAAGGGCCAGACACCACGAACTGGTCCCCACAGGAGCCTTCAAGCTGTGACTGATGTCCCCTGGACCACCCTCCCCTCGACTGCCCACTGTGCATAGAATCCACCAAAATGGCACCCACCCATGAATGTGCCCTCAGGGTGCTTTGGAAGCCAACTGACCCAGAGATATCAGGGTGAAGACCACGCACGCTCTCGCATGAGACCGGGATGCCCAACAGATGGTGCCCTGCGTCTGGTCACACCTGCTCGTGAGACCACAGTCTCTTGTGGAGATGTGCAGGACCTGTCTGGGGATCAAAGGGGACGATGAGTGATGACAGACAGCATGGTTCCAGGTGAGGAAGAAGAGTCACCTGTACCAGCAATCCTCTAAGTGAAACCTCAATTTTTAAAATGAGAAAACAAAACCTGGGGAGCGAAAATCACTTATCAAGGTCACAGGGACAAAGCGGATCTAGAATAAGGTGCCTGGCGCCCCATGGCTGCAGTGCCTTTTACCTGCCCCACCTTCCACACTCAGGGTTCCTCAGTGCTCTCCCTGTACCAGCACTAAGGCCTGATGTCTGCCCTCATGGCAGTCTCCCCACTGGACCACGAGCTACGGAGGAAAAGGAGCGTGTCCTCATCATCCCACCCCCCACACTGAGCACTCCCGCGCTCACTCGCTAAGCAGTGGTACTCGATTAGAACTTGGAGGAGTCAGCGTGAATTCATAGTTTTTAAGATGCACAGAGAAATACAGATATAGATGTGTGTGGGTATATATAATCACACAGGCACACTCATTTACATAGCTGAGTGTGTACATGACAGACATCTACTCCCTAGCTTTGTCCACTGAGAGGGCTGAGACACTACACACCCCCATAGCAATGGACACACCCAGCACAGAGCTCTTGCTTCCTAAATACCACTCTTCACTGAAAGCAAGCAAGAGATATTAAGATGTCTTAGAGAAATGGCTGACTCCAGGGCTACAGCCAGGAAAGTATAAGTCTGGAGCATGGAGCATGCTGTTATGCAAAAGAGTAAGGAAAAGCTCAAATAAAGGTAGGGGCATCTCAAAAGGACACAAGAACCAGCTTGAAAAGGCTCTCCCTGGCCAAATGTGGACAATCTGAGCATTAAAATAAATAATAAGAACTGTATAACTCATTGAATAAAATAAAAATCCATCAGTCCACACTGTTACAGATGAGTAAGTAGGAAAAAAACAAGAAGAGCTTTTCTTTAGAGTAGAAAGCCAGCTAATAACTGTGGAAGGAATGATGGAACCAGCAACCATCAGGATAATCATTCACTCTGGTAAGAATGTCCAACAGATGTTACAGCTAGAATGTGAAGGTTTGATGAATAACAGCATATTGACATAATCGCAAAGGATCTTCCCTAAGATACTTATAAATTAAAAATGTAAGAAAATAATTTTACATAAGAGAAGGCTGGTAGGCATCACCTTAATCAAATGATCTAAGTCAGCATCATCAGCCACGGGACAAGCCAGCACCATATATCCCTCTTACACGATACACAGAAGAACATCACTTCCATGATCTTCCTGCCCAAAATGTGTGACTGTGAGAAACGGCAGAGACACTCAGACTGAGAAGAACTCACCAGCCATCTTCAAAATGTCAATGTCCTCAAAGACAGGCAGACTGAGGTGTTGTCTGAAATAAAAGGAGGCTAAAGAGACAATCACTAAAACCAACACAGGATCTGGGATTTCATGGTACTAGAAAGGACGTTTTGCTAAAAAGAACACAATTCAAAAGGTCTGTCCTGTGAATACGAACACGACCTTTAGAATGGAGAAGCCTATTGTGTCCATGTCAATGTCCCGATCTGGATCACTGTGCTGTAGCTACACACACTGTCTATTTGGGGATCAAGGAGCATCACGTCTGCAACTCACTATCAAGTAGTTCTGAGAAAAACCACACATATATATACACACAGAGAGAGAGAAGAGACAGAGAGAAAGACAGAGAGAGGGGAAGAAAGAATAAACCAAATGAGGGACGTGTTAACATTTGGGAAATTTGGGCAAAATATACACATGTTTTCCTGTTAATCTGGCAACTTTTCTCTAAAATTACATCCAAAAGTTCTAAATTAAACCTAAAATTAAAACTCACTGGAAATTATTTTTTAATGATAGGAATAAACCGTAAAAGGTGCAAGCACTGAAAAGTGCAAAACATTACTAAAAGAAAGTGAAGAACATGGAAATGAGTGAAGGGACCTACCATGTTCATGGACAGGAACACTCAAGACTATGCAGCTACAGCAGCTGACGGTTTTGCAGAGGAATTTGGCCGAACGTTTTCAATGTGCCATAAATTGTCCCAGGGCACTGAAAATGAAGGGAAACTTTCTGATTGCTTTTTTTTTTTTTTTTTCTAAGATGGAGTCTCTCTCTGTCACCCAGGCTGGAGTGCAGCGGCGCGATCTCGGCTCACCGCAAGCTCTGTCTCCTGGGTTCACACCATTCTCCTGCCTCAACCTCCTGAGTACCTGGGACTACAGGCGCCCACCACCACGTCCAGCTAATTTTTTCTATTTTTAGTAGAGACGGAGTTTCACCGTGTTAGCCAGGATGGCCTCGATCTCCTGACCTCGTGATCTACCCGCCTCAGCCTCCCAATCTGATTGCTTTTACGAAGCATGTATGACCATGTCACCAAAACCTAATAAACCTAACCTAAAAACAAGAAAAAGAAAAAATTACAAACGAACATCTTATAAATACTGATGCAAAAATACTAAATAAAACACTAATAAATAAACCCAAAACCCCCTCTGCTTGTTTTTCCCAGGAATGCAAGGCTAGCTCAACAAGAGGACACTCATCAGTGCACTACACCATATTAACCTAAGGAACCTATGGGGAAAAGCTGGTGAGTTTCTCTACAGATGTTAAAAACAGCATCAACAGAGTTCAATGCTCATTCCTGATGGAAACACAAGAAGCTGTCTTATAATGATAAAACAAAGAACCTTTCATCCTAAACGAGCACCTTACTTAATAAAAAACACTAGGAACCATTCCCGAATATCAAGAAGGAAACAAAGGTGCCGGCTATCTCTAGTCCTATTCCACACTGTTCTGGTGGTGTCAGCCAATGCAAGTAAAACAAGAGATCAACACGACATTAAAAACAAAAAAAGAAATGAAACACGATTATCTCGGCTTGTAAATGATACGGCAGTATACTTGGAAAACCCTAGCAAAACAATGTTAAAATCTGAACAATAAAAGATTCTGGTAAAGTACCAGGATATAAAATTAACATACAGAAATCCACAGCCTTCGCATACACAGAAACCAGTCTGAGACAGTCATGGTAGGAAAAAACCCATTTACAACAGTAACAAAGAACACAGTATACCTAGGAATAAATTTAACATGAAATGGGAAAAACCTCTTCAAGGGGACTTTAAAGTATTTTAAAGTTCAGAAAACTAGAACTGATCAAATAGATAGCTATCCCTTGTTCTTCAATAGGATGACTGTATCACAAAGACGTCCGTTTTCCTATCGCAATAAAAATACCAACATGCGTTTTTATGGAGCTGGACGGGTTGACAGGCAGTTCATCACAGGCCGTTCATCTAGGAAAACAAAGACACAAGAATAACCGGGAAAACACGAAACAAAAAGGGCTCGCACTTGCGGACTTTCAGAGTCCTAGAGAGTGAAGTCCTGACACGCGTTACAACAGGAACAGATCCTGAAAGCACCGTGCGAGGCAGAAGGAGCCAGACGTCAAAGGCCACACACGTGTGATTCCACTGTCACAAGAGGCCGCAAGATGCAAATCCACAGAAACCGAAAGCAGACAGACGATGCCAGGGCGGGGGAGGGGACTAGAGAGTGACTGCTCATATGTGGGCTTTCTTTTCAGGGTGATGGAGATATTCCGG
This sequence comes from Rhinopithecus bieti, assembly GCF_001698545.2. NCBI lineage: Eukaryota > Metazoa > Chordata > Mammalia > Primates > Cercopithecidae > Rhinopithecus > Rhinopithecus bieti. The sequence continues at coordinate 2,852,999 of NW_016811810.1, forward strand.
CATCCGATAGTAATGAATGTACAACACTGTCAATAGACTAAAATTCACTGACTTATACACTTCAAAAGGGTGAACTTTAGGATATGTGAATTACACCGCTATTATTAAAATGCTAGAAAGCCTCTATAATTAAAACTGTGCATGAAAATATAAATAGACCAATGGAATAAGGAAGAAAGTCTAAAAATAGACCCACGTACATATGGAAATTTAGTATATGATAAATGCGGCATCACCAATCAAAGAAGGACTTTTTCATAAATGGTGCTGAGACATCTGCTTAGACATTTGGAAAAAAAAAATTGGTTCATACCTCACATAATAAAAAGAATACACTCCAAATGGTTCGTGGCTATCAATGCAGAAAAGAGAAAACAATGAAAGTATGGGCAGAAGAATGAATTCCCCTTTAACCTCTATGTAGGGAAAAGTTTCCCAAGTAGGACTCAAAATCAAAATACTACAAAAGGAAAGACTGACGCATGCCACAGCTTTTATAAAAGCAAGCAAACAAGAAAACTTCTGCATGGTGTAAAAAAACCAAACAAACAAACAAAAACAAACAAAAAACACCCCTAAGCAACGCAGAAAGACAACAGAAGACAAGCAGAGAGAAAATATTTGCAACATATGCCAGAGACAAAGGACGAATATTATCCTTAACATATAAAGAGCTCATAAAAACTTCAAGGAAACCAAAAACAAACAAAAAAAAAACGGGCAAAAGACACAAACAGGAAATTTACACACAGAGGATATAAAACTGGTGCTTAAACATATGAAAAGATAGTTCAAGCTGACTCATAACTAGAGAAATGCAATTTATACTGGTTCGGAGAGTTTCCCTTCTGCCTGTGACTAGGAAGCTGGAAAGAGTGCTGCCCGAACCTAACAATACGAAAGGCCTGGACTCAACAGACAGCTGAAGCATCAGGGCCATGGCGTAGCCTGAAACCGAAAGAGAGTCCCAGGAGAGAAGGTGGGAGCACTGGCCTCTGCAGCAGAGAAAGGACGGGAGACCCCAGGGGCCACCCAGGTAGGCAAAAAGAATGATGCCACCTGGGCGGCCACACCCACTCACGAGCTCTTCTCCATGGGCTCAAGAGAAAGCCTAGCACAGGACAAGGCAGGACCCCTGGGGTGCAGGTGCCAGCAGACTGGAGGCTGAAAGACAGGAAGCCCCTCTCCCCTGAAGAAGCAAAGCCCAAGCCTATGGGTTAAGGGCAGCAATGGCTGAGCCCTGAGGCCCCACAGCATCCGTGAACACCCACAGTGGCTAAGGAAGGGTCAAAAAGCACTTCATGTCTCTGGAAAAGGGGCAGGGCGCCTTCCTGGGCCCACCACAGGAGTGCAGGAGAGGCAGAAAACACTCTCCTCTAGAGACCAGCAAAGGATTCAAGCAGAGTTTTTTTTTTTTTTTTTTTTT
>NW_016811810.1:2854820-2871569 GCF_001698545.2 Rhinopithecus bieti
CCGTCTCGGCCTCCCAAAGTGCTGGGATTACAGGCTTGAGCCACCGCGCCTGGCCTCAAGCAGAGTTTAACTGCCACAGGGAGAGGGAAGTGTCTCCGTGAAACCCCGGCTCCCGAGACCAGGCCTGCCTGAGACTGAGGCCACAGTGAGACAACCGTCACCCGGCTGCCAGGCTCCCAACAGCCAGCAAATGAACCTACGGCTGCAGGAGGGGAACCAATGTGGGGAGAGACCACCTCTGTATCTGCAGCGTGAGCACAGGAGGAAGCCCACGCTGTGGAGAGCAGGGCAGGAACACCCACCCACCCCAAACACCAAGTAACTCCAGGGGAATCTGTAACCGGGTCATACACTGAGGGTAAAACCAGCTGCAACAAAACCCGAATCCAGGCCAAACCCTGACCAGCTGGACTCAACCCCACATAAATGGCCTAGTATAAGGGGAATGCCCATTTCTGAGCATAAATATTATTTATCTCAGTCTGAAGTCCTATATCTGAAGTCAAAATCAATCAAATCAATCAAAAAGTACGAGACGCACAAAAACATCAGAAAAGCAAACCACTGTCAAGTAACAACACAATTAGCAGAGCTGGACTGAGGAGACCTCAGAACCATCAGGGAACTTTAAATAACTATGGCTTCTATGTGAAAGTCCGCAGTAGAAAAGATGGACAAAATGCATGAGCAGTGGGGACGTTCAGCAGAGAAACGGAAACTCACAGAGGGTCACAGGGAAATGCCAACAATTAGAAACACCAGACGGAAATGAAGAAGGCTTCTGCAGCACTGCCATAGACTCAACACAGCCAGAAGGGAAAAGTCAGTCAACCTGAAATTACCCAAACCAAAACATAGAGAAAAAAGTGAAAAAGGAAAACAAAAGACAAGCACCTACCAGACATTATCAAACGTCCTAGCAAATGTTTAACTGGAATCCCAGAAGGTGAAGAGAGAGAGAGCAGTGGCAGAGAACTTTCCAGAAAGAATGAAAGGCATTCGCTCTAGACTGAATGTGTCTTCCAAGGTTGGAATCTAACTCCCAACCTGAAGGTGTTAGGAGGAGGAGCCTTTAGGAGGTGATGAGATCATAGAGGTGGAACGCTCATGAAGTGGATCGGTGCTCTTATAAATAAGACCCCAGAAAGACCCTTCACCCTTCCACCACATGAGGACACAGATAGAAGGCCCCATCTAGGAACTGGGACATAGGCCATCGCAGGAACCAAATCTGCTGGCACCTTGATCCTGGACTTGCAGCCTTGAGAACTGGGAGAAACACATTTCTGTTGTCTAAGGTATTCTGCTATAGCAGCCTCAACAAGCTGAGACAGTATCATCCCACAGACCCAAAAAGTCCAGAGAGGCCAGGCATGGTGGCTCATGCCTGTAATCACAGCACTTTGGAAGGCCAAGGCAGGAAGATCACTTGAGGCCAGAAGTTCAAGACCAGCCTGGCCAACAAAGTGAGACTCCATCTCTACAAAAAATAAAAAATAAATTTAAACATTTGTTGGGCACAATGATATGTGCCCAGCTACTCAGCAGGCTGAGGTGGGAGGATCACTCGCACCTAGGAGTTTAAGATTACAGTGAACCAAGCACCACCGCACTCCAGCCTGGGGGAAAGAGTGAGATCCTGTCTCGAAAACAACAACTACCACAAAAAGCTCAGAGAACGCTATGCAAAATAAATACTAAATAAAAAAGGTAAAAAACACGTAGAGATATCATACTCAACCTGATGAAAACCAAAGATTAGAAAATCTTGAAGTTGACAAAGAAAGAATACAAACCGCACGCAAAGAAATGAAGAATTACAGCTGACTTTCCCTCAGAAACCATGCAAGCCAGAAGACAATGGAGTAACATCTTTAAAGCGCTGAGAGGCAAAAACAACAACAAACCTGCAAGCCAGAATTCTATACCCAACGAAAATGTCTTCAAAAATGAAGTAGAGAAAAAAAGCTGCTGACCTAAGTACCTTTGGAAAACAGCATTCTGACTGGAAATGTCAGACTAAAGCAAAAGGAACTGTATAAAAACACTACACTTCAGTTAGCAAAGCTGTTTCTCACAGGCACAGGAGGACATCATTACAGATCCTACAGACATTCAAAGAATAATGAGGGAATATTACTAACAACTTTATGTCCATAAATTCAACAACCTAGATGAAATCAACAAATTCCTTGAAGGACACAAGCCTGAACAGCCTTGTATCTATTAAATACACATTGAACGGGGAGTTAGAAACCTTCCATTAACAAAAACTCCAGGCCTAGAGGCTTCAAAGCAAATTCTACCAAACTTTTAAAGAAGTAATACCAAATACATAAACTCTTCCATGAATGGGAGAAAAAAAACCCTGCAGGAAGCAAAGTCAGGTGAGTGGCTGCCAGGGGCTAGGAGTGGGCATAGGGATGGACTGCAGGGGGCAGGGGAAGACATCCTGGGTGATGAAAATGTCCAGTATCTTAACGGTGGTGGTGCTGCATGACTGTATACATTCATCAAAATTCACTGCACACTTGAAAGAGTAACTTTTATTGTATATAAATTATACTTCAATAAGGCTGACATCACAATAACAACCAGACAACACTCATTAACCATGACAGCAACCAGGATCACAGCCACCCTTGCGAGGAGGTACTGGGCTGGAAAGGAACACAAAGGTGACTTGCAGGTGTTGGAAACACTCTGTTTCTGGATCGAGGTTGTGGTTCCAGGCATGGACACACCTGCAACAATTTGTCAGGCTGCATACTTAAGATAGGTGTCTCTTACCACACATGAGCTAAACGCCAACTCTAAAAAAATGAGTATGAACACAACATTTTTAGCCTAAGCTGAGGGTTGGCAAACAACAACCCACAGGCGCTCTGCCTCATCTGCAATAAAGCTTTGCTGGCACACAGCCACACCCATTCATCCATGAGTTGTCTATGGGCTGCTTTTGTGCCATGGGGCAGAGCTGGATAGCTGCAACGGACACTCTGAAGCCAGAGAACACCAACATATTTACAGTCTGGCCCTTTCCAGGAAATGCATGATGACCCTGGTTCAAGCAAATGGAAGAACAGGGTTGCCATTAACCAAGGAGACGAAGGCCGTGAGAGGAGGTGGTGGATTCTGAATTCTGCTTGGCAGACACTAACCTTGAGAAGCCACTCACTAGAAACACAGTATGGGCAACTGAACACAGGATCTGATCTCAGGGGAGAAACTCGACTAAAAGACCCGCCATGGGAGCCTGACTCCACAGGTCCGCAGCCCGACAGACGCAGGATGGGCCCTGGGCATGTTCGCTGCAGCCTCGGCTCCTGGGACCTGGCATCTGGTAGCAGAGCGGGAAGAGCCCCACAACCGCTTGCTGAAAGAATGAGAGAAAACCAACGAAGGATGAGTGGGAGGGAGAAGGGAAGGCAAGAGCTGGACGGGCTGGGACACGGAGGATAACCATGAATTCAGCCTTACAGCAGACACAGGATGGACCCCCTCTTTAAGGGCGGGCCCACTGGCTTTGGATGGATGGGAAGAGAAACTGGGCCCCAGGGACAGACAGAGGCTGCGGGGTGGAAAGAGTGTGCTGGCTTCCCTCACCCCTCACGTGAGCAGCAGGGGGCAAAGGGGCTCCTGCCTGGGTAGCCCCTGGCACGTTCCCTAGCCTCTGTGCCCCTCTTCCGTGAAATGGCCTTAACAGCAATGCTGGAGGATGAGCTGAGCTCACATACGTAGAAGGACCCAGAACATCCCCACGGGCCCCCTCCTGAGAAGGCCACCCCACCAGTGCCGTTTCCTTCCCTACTGTGCCTCTCCCAGCAGACTCCCCCCTGGGCCTCCTCTGTGGCCTCTTGGCCAAGGCCCTGCCCCTGACTTCTGGATGCTTTTTCTTGCTCCGCTCCCTCCCTCTGCCCCTCCATCCTACCCTTCAGCCTGTCCTAGGCCTCCCCCGTCACCTGTCTGCTGAGGCCCCTGAGTGGGTGCCTCTCTCTCGGACTGTGTCTGTGTCTCCCTCAGCCTCTGTCTCTGGGTGTCACGAGAAGAAAAAGAGGAAGAGAGGCCTCGCAGGACCAGGCAGCAGGTACGTAAGCCCCGCCTGGAGCTGGGTGCAACTCCCTTAGGAAGAAAACCATCTGGTCTCTGAAGGTGCTGCAGGGTGCCACCTGGGCTACGGCCATGGGAGTGGGTTCAGGCCCAGCAGTGCTGCCACCTTCAAAGGGCAGTTGAGTGGTCTCAAAGGTCCAGCTGGGCCCCACATTGACTGGCGGCTGTGAGAGAGGAGGCTGGGAAAACTCCCACCGGGGAGGCCGGCAGCTGGATGGCAGGGCCGATCCAGACTCCCACCAATACCCCACCTGGCCCAAGAAACCAGGACACAGGCATCAAAGACAACATCAAGGGGAGTTCACTGCCATCCTCCAGGAAGAAAACCCAGCAGGCCTACAAGCTCCACGGGGCCCTGAGACCACACCACCATCCCACAGCTGACGGACGCTGGCCCCTGCTCTCTGTGATGCCCCCACCCCCACCCCTCCTTCTACCTCTGACACAGGGATCTGCCACAGGAGAGAGAAAGTGAGTCAGGCAAGGAGGGGCCGAGCACAGAAAACCACCAGAGACCCGCCTGCTGCCCATCGGGGCGAGACCCAGACCTACAGGATCCAAGAAGACAGCCTTACCCACTCCAGGCAGAGGCAAGCAGGCACACACGGGAGAGACAGCTAGGCAGGCTAGGAGGGAAGCAGGGAGAGGGACGGTGGGGAGGAAGGGCTCAGAGCACAGCCAGCGGCACCCCCAGGGGATTAAAACATGGACAAGAAGAAACACCGCAGGCTCCAGGTAATACACTGTGTGTGTGGAGCAAAGGGGAAGTCCCCAGGAGGCGTCAGTGAGGAAAAAAATTAAAAGACTAAAGTTCAGGCCAGGCGACGTGGCTCATGCCTGTAATCTCAGCACTTTGGGAGCCTGAAGCAGCCAGATCACTTGAGGTCAGGAGTTTGAGACCAGCCTGGGCAACATGGTGAAACCCCGTCTCTACTAAAAATACAAAAGTTAGCCAGGCGTGGTGGCCCACACCTGTAATCCCAGCTACTGGGGAGGCTGAGGCAGGAGAATCACTAGAACCCGGGGAGGCAGAGGTTGCAGTGGGCTGAGATCGTGCCACTGTACCCCAGCATGGGACAGAGGGAGACCTAGTCCCAAGAAAACAAAAGAAAAAAAAAAAAAAGACTAAAGTTCACTCACTGGGGACTTGGCTTCCAGGCAAATCACTTTAGAAGTGGAAAATGCGGCTGGGCGTGGTGGCTCACGCCTGTAATCCCAGCACTTTGGGAGGCTGAGGCGGGTGGATCACAAGGTCAGGAGATTGAGACCATCCTGGCTAACACAGTGAAACCTCATCTCCACTAAAAAATACAAAAAATTAGCCGGGTGTGGTGGCGGGCGCCTGTAGTCCCAGCTACTCGGGAGGCTGAGGCAGAGGAATGGCGTGAATCCGGGAGGCGGAGCTTGCAGCGAGCGGAGATCGCACCACTGCATTCTAGCCTGGGCAACAGAGCGAGACTCTGTCTCAAAAAAAAAAAAAAAAGGAGTGGGAAATGCATGAATTATGGCCCCTGGAGAGTTTTCTCAAACAAAGACCATCTGAAAAGGGGAAAGAGGCTCTGAGAAGGCTCTGGAAACTAGTGGGGGCAGGGAGGGGCTGGAGCAGAGGAAGGAGAGACTCAGCTCAGCCTGGGGAACAGGCGCCAGCCTCGGAGCTGCCCTGGGAAGACCCCACACACATCCGACTGCTGTTACTAAACCAATCCACATTTGACAGAACCTGCCAGGGACCCGGCACCAGGCAGGTGCCCAAGCACCATTAGTTCCTGTCCCCTTTCTCCAGGGAGGAGACAGGCTTGCTGGAAAGACAATACCCAAATTTAGGGTCACCACACCTCAACCACAGTACTCGACCACAGTACCCAAACAGAAGTGGACCTCCCACGGGGGTGGCCCCACTGTTCACAGTGCGCTGCCACGTGCCGGTCCTGTCCTGAACACTGGGGTACAGCAAGGGACAAGCCATACATCTGCTTCTGGGTGCCCATGACAATGGGGCAGTCTCCCAGCTGCTCCTGGCACCCACGGCGGATATCTGCATGTGGCCCCTTGAGAACAGGGGTGCACACCCAGGGCCTGGCCTGTGCTGGACAGACAGCAGCAGTGGAGCGGTGCCCTGGGGGAGGGCAGGTGGCAGGTGAGGAGCGCCACACACGGTGGTCACAGCAGTGCGGGTGTGTCCCTAAGTCTCTGCAGGGAAAGGAAGCTGGGCTGGCAGAGGATGGGGCAGGCCCTGGCAGGACAGGCCCTGGGGCTAGGTGCCAGCTTCCTCGGCTCCAAGGGGACCCGCCAGGCAGGCCTGGCAGCAGCTGCCTGAATGCTCAGCCCACTGGGTAGCCTTCGGTGAAGTCCGCCATCCAGCTCGCCACAGTGCACACTGCATGCTCTCTTAAAGGTCTGACCCTTCAATTAGCAAAGCAAGTGGTTCAATGAGAACGAAAATTCTGCCTGTGATGCCACCAGCACTCAGCTGCTGGGCCAACCTTGCTGCACAGAGACCCCCAGTCATGGCAACTGAGGCCTAGAAGATGCAGCTTCCTAGCAGTAAGAGCCTGCTTGCTCCCAGGCCTGGCCGGCTCCCATGAGGTTCTCGCTTCCAGTGCAGGTCCAGGCTGGGGTTCCAACTGATAGAGATGTGTAGACACCTGCAGATTGCAAGGAGAGAGGAAGAAGGTGGGCAAAAGCAGGGGCAGGGCCTCCTAGCTCTGGCTGCCCCTCCAGGTCCACGGGTACAACAGGTCCCTGTGCTGGAGACTTCACAGATTGGACCAACCGCTACAAACACCTGGAAAACATGGTCCCAGCAGAGTTGGCAGAGACTGCGGACTGCACAGTCCACTCCTCCCTGACCTGCGTGCAACCTCAGTCGCTCCATCTCTCTGAGTATATCCATATAATCCAAAGTGCGGGAGCAATTTGCACCCTGCAGGGCTACTGAGGGGGTGAGAAGGGGACAAGGGTGTGTCTCACTTAGGGAGACTCCACAGGTGTCTTGGTGCCGTTCCCTGAGGGGAACCTGAGAACCGCAAGGGCGACCCTGGAGCCCAGTGAACCCTGCTGTGGTCTGAATGTTCACGTCCTCTGCAAGTTCCCACTTTGAAATCCTGCCTCTGAGGCGATGGCATTAGCAGGTGAGGCATTTGGGTGGTGAACAGCTCATGAGGCAGAGCCCTCATTAGTGGAATGAGTATCCTTGTCAAATGGACCTGAGAGCGCTCCAACCGACTCTCCACCATGTGTGGGCACAGCGAGAAGTCAGCAGCCTGCAACCCAGAAGAGGGCCCCCAGAACCACCCCTGCTGGCACTCTGATCTCAGACTTGCAGCCTTCAGAGTCATGAGAAATGAGTGTCTGTCACCAGTCAGTTTATGGTATTTGTTACACCAGCCCGAATGGACTGACAGGCTCCATGGCCTGGAGAAGGTGTCAGGCAGAGAGACAAGGCTAGCTGGAGGGCCCACCCAGACACAGGACTCCCAGGGCCCGGGCATGGGGGCTGTAACCCGGAGTGGCAGACCCGTGTGCAAGGGAAGCGTGTGCCGAGCCACCAGTGGACACCCTGCAGACAGGCCAGCCCTTCCTCGCCCTTCCCTCGGGCCAACAGCTTCAGGCGGAACCTGGGCAGAGCAGGGAGAGCCACACAGGACCCTGGGCTCAGGGAGAGACGGAAACACTCCTGAGGTCACATGGGAAGCAGAGGACAGCTACTGGCAGAGCCCCACACCTCAGGCCTGCCCTCCTGTCCTAGTCTCTCTGCTGTGCCCACCCTGCCACCTCCCCGTCAATGGGGGACGTGGCAGCATCCTCAGAGTGCATCCCTCCAAGAGCATGTCCCCTCACGTCCTCCACAGACACTCCTCATCCAGTGTCCCACAAACCAGTGGGTGACCTGGGACAAAACATACTCCAGCTCTTCATCTCATAAGTCACCCAAGATCTATCCCAGACAGACTAAGGGCTGCATCACTTAGAAATAAATCAAAAGTAAAACATTAAGACAACCCCAAAGAAAACATCTACCAAATACAAAAGCAACGTTATCCACATAAACACACACACACACACACGAACACAGACTTGGCAGCATACTAAAAAAAAAAAAGCTTATATAAGTTAAAATGCAACATAGGCAAAATTAAAAGGCAAAAGATAAAGTGAAAACATATTTGCAACAAACATGACAAAGGCTGCTACCTTTAATAAATAAGGCCCTCCTACAAATTCATTTTTAAAACATTCAGACATAACATGAACTGAGTCAGGGCAGTGTGCAGGAAGGCAGGCGAGCGCCCTAGCAGCATGAGGAATAACCTGAGAATCGCAGGAAGGCTGATCCCAGCCAGAGGACACCAGCACCTGCCATCGGGGTAGTGCTGGTGCATAACTGGGGGCACGGCAGGGGCTCCAGCCCAGACACAGCTTGTGGGGGTGTGAAGCAGCACAGCCCCCTGCAAAATGATGATGCAGAGGGACCCCCCCTTCACTGCACCCCCAGAGCTCTGCTCCAAGGAATCCAGACAGAAACTACCAGAAGCTGGAAGCCCTGTAAACAAAAATCAAGGAGCTAGAAACGTCCTAAAGACTCAGCAATAAATAAATAACTAAACAAACCACGCCATGCATTTATATAATATGCAGCAACTCTAAGCAGGTTCTAAACATGTGTCTTCAGTGATGTGGTAAGTGCTCAGAGATGCCGAAGTGGAAGGGCTGCATGTGTGCGTCACACAGCCATCCCACACGGGGATCCGCGCGGTGAACGATGCGGTCCTTTCTGATAAAGACGAAGCAGTCCCCGATCCAGCCATGCCACCCCCAAGCACTTACATGCTGGAAATGTGCGGCCCCAAGACCCCGTACACCATGGTCAGAGCAGCCTTGTGCTGATCACCCCAACAGCCCAGGACAAGGGACAAACTCTGGTCTGTTCACACACGGGAACACCGCTCAGCATCCCAAGGGAGAAGGCACGCACGCCACACCCACAGTTCACTAAAGCAAAAGCAGCCAGGCCAAAGACAGTCATGTTGTGCGATGCCATTTACAGGAAATTCCAGAACAGGCAAAACTCACATGTGGTGACAGAACTCAGAAAGGTGTGGGAAGGGCACAAGGGACTCTCTTGGGCTGGAAGATCACCTTCGTGGCATGAGCAAAGGCAGCTGTCAAAACTCCTCACACGGAATACTGGGGAGCTGTGTGTCCCACTGTGCGTTAATTACACACGCTCGAAATTTGTGCACTTGTGCAGCAAAAAGACTAGAAGGAGATCTATTACAATGCTGAGAGTAAAGTTCTCCCAGATATGACAGCAGGCATGAGCCTTGACTCCACCGCTCCGGGTAAGAAGCCAGTCCCAAAGCAACACGTGTTGTCCGAGGTCATTTACAGGAAATGCTCAGAACCCGCAAACCCACAGAGCCAGAAGACAGATTAGGGGTTGCCCAGTGGTAACAAGGAGACAACCCCAGTAGCTGCTCCTAGTGGGCCCAGGGGAGCCGGTAACCTACTGCCCAGAGGTCCTTCAAGGCGCACGGGCGTGTCAGGTGCTCCAGCGGGTAGGGGTGTGTTGCCCTTGGTCCCACTGCCACCTCTGAGTGTGAGCTCCTCTGCGGCCCTGGATGGCCCACCCTTCACCACCCGAGGCCGGCCCAGGCAGACGCCCTTCCCACCACTAGGCTCTGTGGTCGCCAAGCTCACAGGGCACTCTGATAGCTCCCTGGATGCGGCTCTCATGCCAGCCTTGGGAGGACTAGGCTAGCAGCATCCCTTTGCAGACGACCCTCAGAGCAAGAGACCAAGCCCGCAGCAGACCAGCACAGATTGGAGCAGCTCATGCACGTCCTCCCACCCCAGCTCAGCGCCTTGGCAGCAGATGTAGCCTTAAGAGCATCAGTCTCCTCATCTGTATAGTGGGCACACCTCAGCAGGCTGCTGCCAGCAAGGACAGACTGTCCACCACGGAGTGGGCACCACACCTCTGAGTAAGCGTCCCAGGGTTGCCTCTCCTCCTAACCCCCAGACTCAAATGCCCCCAATCTCACCCTCCCAGTGAGCAGCGGCTCTGCACTCGTGCTGCACTCACGCCAGCAGGGGGATGAGCCGCACGCGGCTGATGAGCTACGTTTGCCCAGAGGTGCGTGTCTGGGAAAAGGGAGAGTAGTTTCACAACTTCTAAAATAAACACAGCCAACACCACTCCCGCCGGGGGCAGATGGGGAATGGGGCGGGGAGGCCCACTCGTCCTTACACTTTCATTTCCTATTTAAGTTTTCAGGGTTCGATGTGCCACAGGTACTTCCACACCCTTGAAAGTCCTTCTCTGCCTGACGGGGAGGCGTCAGACCACATCAGAGAGAAGAGAGACCCCATCAGACAGACGCAGCCCCCAGTGCTCCCCAAGCCCCCAAGTCAGGTACAGGGCCCCAGCTCAGGGCTCCAGCTTTACAGGTGGGACCAGGGGCTACCTCAGCCTCCAGGGCTCCAGGCTGCTGACGTAGGCCTGGCAGGGTCAGGGGATGCCCGAGTGCCACCCACCCAAATCTGGCTAGATCTACGGCCTTCAGCAGGCGCTTATCCCGAGCAGGGCTCTGTGGTCCCTGAGGGAAAGGAAGCATCTAATCCCCCTCTCCCCAGGGTCTGAAGCACCTTCCTGTGCTGCTGTCCCCAACAGAGGAGAGAACTGACGCCAAGGGAGAGGGCAGGTGAATACGTGGGTCCCGCACACTCCCCACTGCCAAATCTGCACTGGGAGTTCCAAGTCACTACAATAAGAGTGTGGAGGTGGGTGGACATCGAGGCCAAGCTTTGTCCAGGCGTACCATGTCGCCAGGCACTGTCCTAAGCACTGAACCCATTCCCATCTCCCAACAACTCCACAGGACAGAAACGGAGACACAGACAGAAGAACAAGGAGAGCCTGCAGCACATCCATGGGGAGGCTGGGCCTTGCCCTCTGCAGGTGGATACAGGGCCCGGGGTCCCACCCACAGCCAACAGCCCCTTTCTCCTTCCAGGCACCACCGGACACAGCAGCAGCAGGCCACAGAGCAGGGAGGGCAAAGCTGGGACGCACACCTGGGGCTCTGTGGGCTCAGGACAGGTTCACGGCATCGTGGAGCCTCCTTCGGGCTGAACTGCATGGAAGGCAGAGGGGACAGACCCTGAGGCAATGTGCCCTTGTCACGAAGCATCCTGACCCCACCCCCCACCCTGCCCTCACCTAGCCCAGGACACCCCACTTCTCACGGCAGCCCCCCCATGGGGCTCCCCAGCCAGACTGTGGGCTCCCTGCAGAGCCCCCTCCCTCTGTTCCCTGCCCAGAGGACAGTCCTGCCTCCCTCAGGGGGAAACAGCAAGTGTGGAAACAAGCTGTGTGGTGAGGCTGAAATTTGGTAAAATACCCATAACAGAAAAAAGACTGCAAGGAGAAAGTGCTCCAGGAAAGTCTGAGTGGCCACCAGGATGGCCCACAGCAGATGCCACTGACATCATCTGCTGACAGGCGTGGTTTGAGTTTTCTACAAGGAATGAGTACTACTCTTAGGAAGGTGAGATAAAGTCGTTTTAAGAAATAATAAAGGGGGGCAAATGCTGCAACATCTTCCAATGCCCTTCCCTCCTCGCCCTTACCCCCCACACACATGCACCTGCACACATACCTTCACAGCTGGCCTCCCAGCGTCACCCATAGCAAGTCCCTGGCTCCAGCCTCAGTCCCAGCACTGTAGACTCAAAGCAGGCACACAGCTTCCCAGGCCTTAGCAGTCAATCAGGGTTATGAGGGCCTTGCCCTGGCCCAACTGCTGGGCTCCAAATCATCTTCAGAGTCAGTGCCAGAAGCTGCTCCTGTGGGATTCTGCCTGCCCTTGTTCCCTGACTCCTGGAGCACCAGGGAAACTCCTGTCTCCACAGCATCCACCCAGCCCAGGCCCCTGTGGGCCGTGGGCAGCCCAAGGCTACATCTCAGCCACCTCCATACGGCCAGCACCTGCCCACTCTGTGAAGGTCCCAGGATGAAGGGTTAAACCCCAGGGCCGGGCAGCAGGTGTCCAGGGAAGTGAGCTGCCCAACGCCCTCCTGTAAGTGCCAGGGGAGCCTCTGGCCTCTCCCTTCCAGCACCCAGTGGGGCCTCTCCTTGCTAAAACCTATCAGTGCCCCCCCACCAAGCACAAACGTGGAGGTCAGGGTGGGCTCACGGATGGTGGCACAGGCAGGAGTGTGTCCTGGAGCTCAGCACCCTTGCTGGGAGACCCCAGAAGCAGAGGCAGGCACCCAGCAGTGCTGAGGGGTCTGGTGTGAGGCGGGAGAAGGGCAGCACCCAGGGGAGCCACACACCGAAACCAGGAGAAGCAGCGCGGGGCAAACCACAGAGTCTTCCAGTTTCCTTCAGTGGAGGTGTCGGCCCCAGGCTGCGGGCAAGTCCCCAACCCCCGATGACCTGGGCAAGCACTGTCACCTGCCCGCAGCTCGGCGTCCTGGGCCAGCCCCTAACAGAGCAAAAGACAAGCTCTGCCCGCCTCGGCATCAGGAACAGGCAGCACCCGCGGGTGCCGCAGCTCATCCTGCGTGTGGGAGACACTGAGTCACGGCCACGGCTCATGCCCGCACCCACTCTCAGACGCTGCCCAGTCCTCCCCTCGGTGAGCAGGCCGCCACCTCCTCCTCTGATGGGTACCTGACACCCCCCCCACACACAGGCCAGATGCTTGGTGGGGGAGGCCTGGCCATGCCCAGGCCCACACGCCCCTGCCAGCATCAGCCCTGTGCAGCCTCCGCATGGAGTGGGGTCTCTGCGCATGTGCATCCGAGTGGCATGTGTGAGCGTGTGTGCTCGTGTGTGTGCCAGAGAGCCAGAGGAGGAGGAGGGCCCAGCTGGGGAGCTGCAGTTACATGAATCAGTGTTGTTATAGCAACTTCAACTCCATGTCAAGCAGAATGCCAGCCGGGCACCCCCAGGCACCTCGTAGACCACGCCCAGAATCAGCAGTGGAGAAGCACCGATCGCTAAGGGCACAAATGGGTGGTCAGAACACTAGCAACACACATCCTTTCCCCCTCCCCCACCTGCAGGGCTGCCTCCACCCCAACCTCTACCGTTCCCCAGGAGGCCGGCCTCTGCCCATTGCCCAGCTGCCTACACTGCCCGCCAGTCCCTTCTCCCCAGGATGGCAGCAGNCCGAGTGGCATGTGTGACTGTGTGTGCTCGTGTGTGTGCCAGAGAGCCAGAGGAGGAGGAGGGCCCAGCTGGGGAGCTGCAGTTACATGAATCAGTGTTGTTATAGCAACTTCAACTCCATGTCAAGCAGAATGCCAGCCGGGCACCCCAGGCACCTCGTAGACCACGCCCAGAATCAGCAGTGGAGAAGCACCGATCGCTAAGGGCACAAATGGGTGGTCAGAACACTAGCAACACACATCCTTTCCCCTCCCCACCTGCAGGGCTGCCTCCACCCCAACCTCTACCGTTCCCCAGGAGGCCGGCCTCTGCCCATTGCCCAGCTGCCTACACTGCCCGCCAGTCCCTTCTCCCCAGGATGGCAGCAGCAAATAGCAAGATGCCAGCGCCTGAGTCATGTGGGCAGGGGGCAGGGAGCACCCCTGCATGCAGCTGCACGCAGCCCAGGAGTCATGCTGTGCCCTCAGGCTGGGACCTCCTGGCAGAGAGAAGGTCCAGCCATGGGGTGGCCAAGAGAAGGAGGGTCACCCACTGTCACCTTCAAGCCATAAGGAGGGGACCATGGACCCCATCCACTCAGGCACATTTCACTCCAGAGGCTGTTCACTTCACCAGAGGCCAGCTTTCCAGGAGAGGAGGGGCCCGGCAGGCCCTGCCTAGAGCCGGTGGCCGTCACTTCAGTGAGCTCCCAGGTCCGTGCGGAAGGCACTTTTCTGTCCTTTCACAGATCACAGAGTTGGAGATCAACCATGGAGTGGGCCCGGCCCTCGTCCAGGGTGGAGGCAGCAGGCAGCAGGCGGTGAGGGCCTGAAGTGCAGGCTCCTCACCACTGTGCTGGAAGCACAGCCCCAGCGGAGCAGGCTCTGGGAGGAAAGGAGGGCAGAGGAGCAGGGAAGGGGCCTCAAGAGAAGGTGGGGACCCTCTCTGGAGAAGGGCACAGGGACCCACAACAGGGCAGGGAAGGGCTGGCCCTAGCTCTACCTGGGACCAAGAAGAGTCCCATCATGCAGGTGGCTTTCCCACAGGCAGCCTCAGAAACAGGGGTGGAGTCATAGGCCACAGGACCCAAGGGAGGGGAGATAGGAGGACCAGGGGTCAGTGTGAGTGGAGAACAACCCAGGGTCAGACTGGTCAGCAGCAGCTGAGAGAGACCTGGAGAAAGACAGGCCAGGGCAGGGCACAGAGGCTGGGTAGGACGTGTGGCCAGAGAACAGAATGCTGCCACTTCAAGGCCCAGAGACAAGGCACCACCCAGGACAGAATGCAAATGCCAGACACCCATCCTCTGCAGGAGGCCCCAAGCACAGCTGGCCAGGCACTGTCCACGGTGCTGAGAGCCACAGACCATGAGCTGCCCCCACGAGCCTAGTCCACACCCACCAAAGCCTCATGGGGTCTTCCCTCCCCCAGCCTCAAGCTCAGCCCTGCCAGGGCTGGAGGCCCTACTGTCATGGCAGAGGGCAGGGGTGTGGACGCGTCTTTGCTAAGTGCCTACTGTGTGCAGCTATCAAAAGCCTCTTGGGGTCTTCCCTCCCCTACCCTCAAGCTCAGCCTTGCCATGGCTGGAGGCCCTACTGTCATGTCAGGGGGCAGGAGTGTGGATGTGCCTTTGCTAAGTGCCTACTGTGTGCAGCCACCACAAGAGGCATTGGAACACTTCCTTTTTCAATGTTCACAACCCTAGGAGGTTATCAAGGTGAGAAAACTGACCTTGAGTGTAAGTATAGCTACATACATATTTTTCCTATTTCCTTCTAGAAATCAACTTAAAACAACAAGGAGAATGCCCCCACCACTGCTACCAAATTAACAAAAAGTTTGAAAATCCAAGCTTCACGTTTAGAAAAAACAGGAAATAAATACAATCTATAGGCCCGAAAGCACAAGTGAGGGCTATGACCAAGAACAGAGAGGGCAGGCAAGACCCACGCAGGAAGGAGTGAAGCAGCACTTGCAGTGGAAGGGGTGCAGTGCAGCACCTGCAGAAACACGCTCCCTGAGCACGGCCACTGACCCAGAACTTAAACACCTTTCTTTGTCACAGCAGCAGCAACAGAACCGGGTGAGAAGGGTTGGCGTCAGGAGCCTCCTGAACAGTCGACAGACCCAAGCAGCAGAGTAGGGACCACACATGGAGTCACCAAGAGAGCCACATGTGCAGTCTGCCTCCATGGCAGGGCTGCAAGAGAAGGATGGGGCCTCTGGAAAGCTACTGCATCCCCTATATCTCCATCCCCTGCCTCTCTGAGAAGGCAGGTGTGAGGACTCTTACAAGGAGCTGGCCCAGAAAAAAACTGATGCATTCTAAAATGAAAAAAAAAACCCAATAGCCAAAATAATCTTGAAAAAGAAAAACTTGGGAGGCCACATTCTTCCTGATTTCAAAACATGCTACAAAGCTACAGTAATCAAAACAGTATGGTAGGGCATGAAATCAGATATACAGACCCACAGAATAGAATAAAGAGCCCAGAAATAATCCCTGGTGTATATATGGTCACATGATCATCAACAAGCATGCTAAGACTATTCAATGGGAAAAGGATCATCTTTTCAACAAATTGTGCTGGAAAGACTGGATAGTCCCATGCAAACGAATGAAGTTGGATCTTCATCTTAAACCACACACAAAAATTATCATGAAATGTATCAAAGGCCTAAAAGTAAAAGCTACAATTATCAAACTCTTACAAGAAAACATAACGGAAAATGTGCATGACATTGGATTTGGCTATGATTTCTTAGCTATGACTGACACCAAAAGAAAGACAAGAAAAGAAAAAAAATAGATGGGATTTTATCAAAATTAAAAACTTTTGTACATAAAAGTACACTATCAACGGAGTGCAGAGGCCCCTCACAACATGGGAGAAAATACGTGCAAGTCACATGTCTGTTAAGGGATTAACATCCACAATAAGTAAAGGATTTCTACAACTCAACAACAACAAAAAATCTGATTTTAAAAGTATCACAAATGATAGAGACAAGAAAAGTGAATGAAGTGAAGTGAAAGAGAAAGAGAGAGAGAAAAGAAGGAAGGAAGGAAGGAAGGGAGGGATGCGGGGAGGGGAGGGAGGGAGGGAGGGAGGGAGGCGGGGAGGGGAAGGAGGGAGGAAATCACTTACAAAGGGAGGAAAAACCAGTCAGGCCACAGATTCCTCTGAAACAACATTCAAGGTCAGAAGACAATGCAGTGACACCTCCAAGACGCTGGAAGGATGGAGGCCCAAACCAAGGGCTCCAGCAACATTCAAACCATCCCACAAGCCAAGAAGCCACAGCTTTGAATATGCGGTACCTGGGGACTGTTCCCACCCACCACTGTGAAAAAAAAACTTTAAGACAAACCTCAGCCAATGAAAAGCTGACAGAGGAAACGTCACCAAAACGGTTGTCAACGAGCATGAACTATTAATATATTAATATATTTACCAGTAGATTTTTTTTTTTTTTTTTTT
>NW_016811810.1:2873375-2891716 GCF_001698545.2 Rhinopithecus bieti
GCAAGTCACATGTCTGTTAAGGGATTAACATCCACAATAAGTAAAGGATTTCTACAACTCAACAACAACAAAAAATCTGATTTTAAAAGTATCACAAATGATAGAGACAAGAAAAGTGAATGAAGTGAAGTGAAAGAGAAAGAGAGAGAGAAAAGAAGGAAGGAAGGAAGGAAGGGAGGGATGCGGGGAGGGGAGGGAGGGAGGGAGGGAGGGAGGCGGGGAGGGGAAGGAGGGAGGAAATCACTTACAAAGGGAGGAAAAACCAGTCAGGCCACAGATTCCTCTGAAACAACATTCAAGGTCAGAAGACAATGCAGTGACACCTCCAAGACGCTGGAAGGATGGAGGCCCAAACCAAGGGCTCCAGCAACATTCAAACCATCCCACAAGCCAAGAAGCCACAGCTTTGAATATGCGGTACCTGGGGACTGTTCCCACCCACCACTGTGAAAAAAAAACTTTAAGACAAACCTCAGCCAATGAAAAGCTGACAGAGGAAACGTCACCAAAACGGTTGTCAACGAGCATGAACTATTAATATATTAATATATTTACCAGTAGATTTTTTTTTTTTTTTTTTTGAGACGAGTCTCGCTCTGCCGCCCGGGCTGGAGTGCAGTGACCGGATCTCAGCTCACTGCAAGCTCCGCCTCCCGGGTTCACGCCATTCTCCTGCCTCAGCCTCCCGAGTAGCTGGGACTACAGGCGCCCGCCAGGTCGCCCGGCTAGTTTTTTGTATTTTAGTAGAGACGGGGTTTCACCGTGTTAGCCAGGATGGTCTCGATCTCCTGACCTCGTGATCCGCCCGTCTCGGCCTCCCAAAGTGCTGGGATTACAGGCGTGAGCCACCGCGCCCGGCTACCAGTAGATTTAAGACTAAAACAAACGTGAGCGTGTGGTGACAGAACAGAATGCAGATATGCCCTGACTACGGAGTGATGACTCAACTGATGACACCTAGGAGGGGAATGAGAAAAGAGGGAGTGAGGTAAAACAATTAGCTCCTCACCTCATTAGCAAGAACTGGAGTCAAAGGATCTCATTTAAAGCTGACATTTCAGTCACAGAAATACAAGTAGATTTAACAGTATAAAGGCAAACACTGAGAAAAGTACTATTGTCATCGAAAATTGGTGATGGGAGGAAGAAAACAAAATACATTCATTTTGTAATTACTCACAGAAGGTGTACTAGTTTCCAATCGCTGCCGTAGGAAATCACCACAAATGTAGCTGCTTAACACAGACAAATTTGCTCTTTCACAGCTTCTGTAGGTCAGAAGTCCAGCTGGGCCATGTTCCTGCTTGGAGACTGGGAAAATAACTCAGATTGCAGGAAGAATCCAGGTCCCTGTGGCTATAGAACTGAGGTCCTGTTTCCTTCCTGGCAAGGGACCACCCTTAGCCCCTAAAGTCCTTGCATCTAGGGGCCAGCAAATCCTTCTCACTCTTGGGACCTCTCTAACATCCCCCTTCACCACATAGCTCTCATTTCTTGCCAGAGAGTGCTCTCCGCTTTTCAGGACTCAGATAATTCAGCCTTCCCAGGTAATCCAGGATAATCAATCTACTTTGAGATTCATACCCTTTAATCACATCTGCAAAGACCCTTTTGCCACGTAGCATGACATGTTGACAGGTGTTAGGGATTAGAGCGTGGCTATCAGGGGAATGGGAGAACATTATTCTGGCTATCACAGAACGTACCTAATAAATGGTCCCTCTCAACATGAAGTATTAGAGGCATTTACGAATTACATGAGATACTATAATATCTCACATAGACTCTCTTCAATATAAGAACTCTTTAAAAATTTTAAAAAGGAAAGAATATGGACCACAGAGTAAAAGACTTAACAATACATGCACACACAAAGCACAACACAACTGAGGTCAAATGTAGTTGATATATCAATAAATGTACATTAGTTTAACTTCACTAGGCAAGAAAAAAAAGATTCTCTGATTGAATCACAAGGCAAAATCTAACTTCACGTGGTATAAGAGACACATTTAAAACAATGCAGTAGAGCTAAAATTTTGTAATGGGCAAAGGTATGCCAAGCAGATATGAACTCAAGAAAGCACTAGTCATGATCCTACAGACAAGCAGAAATGAGACAAAGAAGGGCGCTTTGATCCTAATGCATGCACTTCAGAGTAAAAATATAATAGTTATAAATAGCTATGCAACAAATCACACAGCAGCCAACATTCACAGGAGCCACAAGGAGAAACGGACAGAAATGTATCAATGGTAGACATTAATTCACTCCTCTTGGTCCACAACAGAGCAAGAGACAAAAACTAAGCAAGCATTACACATGACCTAAATAACACAATTAAAGTGGTAAAAGTGATTGATATACACATCAAACCTCTGTAACCCAAAACAAAAAACCAATCCTCTTTTCAAGCCCCAGTGGAACAGTGATGAAAACTGACTCCAGATTAGGAAGGTAAGAAACCTCCTGAAACCCAAAAGTTCAAAAGGGAATAGTCAACATTCTCTCATCGAAATGCAACTAAAGCTGGAATACTAACAAAATCGGGAAATCAAAGACTTGCTACCTGGAAATTTTAAAACTTGCTCCTGAAAAACTCTTGAACCAAAAAGAAAATACAAACTAAACTGCAGAACTTCTAAAGAGCAATGATAAGGAAAATGTGTCTCATCAAAACTGGGGCATCAGCCCTTGAATACAAAATAAGTCTGAAAGAATAAAAAACGAATCAAGCATTCACACCAGACATTTAGTAAAAGGATACGATAAACTGAGGAAAAGTAGAAGGGATTATTAATCATTAGCAAAAACAAGGGAGTTTAAAAGCAGAAAATAAGGCAATTAATTTAATTTAAAATTCAAAACTGAATCTTGGAAGAAAAGTAAAACAATGGAAACTTCACTAACCTAACCAAGAAAACAAGAGGAGCAGCTGAGATGGAAATAACCCCAGAAACCAACGATATTAAAAGAGTCACAGAAGATCATTTTACTCAAGCCTGCGTGAATAAATTTAACAAATTTAACAAACTGGATGAAATTGATAATAGTTTGGGAAAATATTTACAAAACTGATCCCAAAAAGTTTAGACAGAATAATTTCCATAGGGAAAATAATAAAGACAAAAATCATAAAAGAACTTTCTTCCTCAAAACAAAAAACAAACAAAAAAGCACCAGACCCCAACAGTTTCACAGAGGAATCTAACCACTCTTTAGACACCAGGCAATTCAGTGCTATTAAACTATTCCAGAGAATGGCATAAGAAATATAACTTCTGCATTATGTTTATGAAGCAACTATAATGTTGATATCACAACCAAAAAAATGTGCACATACAAAAGAAAACTACAGGCCAGCCTTAATTATGAAGAGCAATACATAAAAATCAATTAAATACCAGCAAAAAGTGCATTCAGCAGTACCTTAAAAAACTATGTATCAGACCAAGTGAACTATAATCAAGGAATTTAATTTCATTATTAGCAACTTCATTTGTGTAATTCATTATATTAATATGTCTTCAGGAAAAAAATCATACGGTCACCCCATAGATGATTGTTTTTAAAAAGCAACTGACAAAATTCAACAATGATTCTTGATTCTTTAAAAAAGAAAATAGGAAATAAAATAGGCAGTACAGGTTCTTCATTAGCATACCTTTCTCAATCCAAAGCCATACTCTGCTTTATGCAGTAACAGCAGAGACATTCCTAATAGATGCCTACTACAATCACCATTAGTTACCATCAGGCTGAAGGATCCAGTCCATAAAAATAGATGAGAGAAGGAAACCAGAGTATAAAATTGGAAAGGATAAGGCTAACTGCATTTCAACATCTACATCACTATCTGCAGTTCAACATGAACAGATACCTTGAAAACCCAAGATAATGAACTAAAAAAACAACAGAAAAAATCAGTAAGTTAGCAAAAAACTTTTTTTTTTTTTTTTTTTTTTTTTTTTTTGAGACGGAGTCTCCCTCTGTCATCCAGGCTGGAGTGCAGTGGGACAATCTCGGCTCACTGCAACCTCCCCCTCCCAGGTTCAAGTCATTCTCTTGCCTCAGCCTCCTGAGTAGCTGGGATTACAGGCACACACCACCACGCCCAGCTAATTTTTGTATTTTTTTAGTAGAGACGGGGTTTTGCCATGTCAGCTAGGCTGGTCTCAAACTCCTGACCTCAGGTGATCTGCCTGCCCCGGCCTCCCAAAGTGCTGGGATTACAGGCATGAACTGCTGTGCCTGGCCCAAAATTAATATTTAGAATACAATAGTATTCACACACATATATGATAAATATAGAAGAAAATATTCCTTGGAACAACAATAAAAAGGATAAAATGTCTGAGGATAAAGAAAACCTCACTCAAAACATACCACAAAGCTATAGTAATCAAAACAGCATGGTGATGACATAAAAATAGACATACAGACTAACGAAACAGGATAGAGATCCCAGAAATAAATCCACTCATTTATGGTCAAATGATTTTAGACAATGGTTCCAAGAATTCACAATGAGAAAAGGACAGTCTCTCGATAAATGATGCTGGGAAAACTGCTTCTCTAG
Organism: Rhinopithecus bieti; assembly: GCF_001698545.2. Lineage (NCBI taxonomy): Eukaryota > Metazoa > Chordata > Mammalia > Primates > Cercopithecidae > Rhinopithecus > Rhinopithecus bieti. The sequence goes on from NW_016811810.1 coordinate 2,877,956, forward strand.
ATACAGAAGAACAACAGTAGACACATCTCACACCATGAACACGATCAACTCAAAGTGGATTAAAGACAACCGTTTAGTCTTAAAACTGTTTAACAACTAGAAGAAAAGGGAGGAAAACCTCCACGACGTCAGTCTGGGCAATGACTTTTTGAATATGACCCCAAAAGCAAAGGCAATAAAAGTGGAAATAAATGGGGTTACACCAAACTAAAAAGCTTCTGCACAGCAAAGAAAACAATCAACACAGTGAACAGACAATCTATGGAGAGGGCGGAAATATTTGCAATCCATACATCTGACAGGTACAAATATCCAAAATACAGTATATAAGGAACTCAACTCAATAGCAAGAAAACAAATAACCCCCATTTTAAAAAGCCACAAAACTCCTGAAGAGTTATTTCACAAAAGACGATGTATGAATAGTGAACAAGTACACAAAAAAAGGTGCTCAATGTCATTAACCATCACAGAAATACAAGTTAAAACCCAATGAGACATCACCTCACATCTGTTAGAATGGTTACCATCGAAAAGACAAAGATGGCCAGTGTTGGTGAAGATGTGGAGGAAAGGCAACCCTCACAGCCTGCTGGTGGGCATGTCAATTAGTACAACCCGATGGAAAACAGGGTGGAGGCTCCTCCAAACATTCAATAGAGAACTACCATCTCATTCAGCAATCCCACTGCTGGAAACATATTCAAAGGAAACAAGATCAGAATGTTGAACAGAGACCTGCCTGTCCATGTTCACTGCAGCACTATTCACAATAGCCAAGGTAGGGAATCAACCTAAGTTCCAGCAGCGGATGAATGACGGAGAAACGTGGCGCATTAACACAGTGGAATGTTATTCAGCCTTAAAAGAAAGAAATTCCGGCCGGGCGCAGTGGCTCACGCCTGTCATCCCAGCACTTTGGGAGGCCGAGACGGGCGGGTCACGAGGTCAAGAGATCGAGACCATCCTGGCGAACACGGTGAAACCCCGTCTCTACTAAAAATCCAAAAAAAAACTAGCCGGGCGAGGTGGCGGGCGCCTGTAGTCCCAGCTACTCCGGAGCCTGAGGCAGGAGAATGGCCTGAACCCAGGAAGTGGAACTTGTAGTGAACAGAGATTGTGCCACTGCCCTCCAGCCTTCCAGCCTGAGCGAGGAGTGAGATTCCATCTCAAAAAAAAAAGAAAAGGAAAGAAAGAAATCCTGTAAGCCATGATGTGAAGCAAATACGCCAGGCACAGAGAGACGAACACTGCATGTTCTCACCCACCTGGGGAGGCTAACAAAGTTGATCTCATGGCAGTAAAAGTAGAAGGAGGTTACCAGAGACTGGAGGGAGGAGGAGATGTTGGCCAGTTAATACAAAATGTCAGCTACACAGGAGGATTCAGTTCAAGGGGCCTACTGTACAACATGGGGTCTAGAGTCAGTAACTTTCCATGGACGTATGCACTGGCACACTCCGGAGGCTAATTTGGCAGTCTACGTCAAAATTACAAAAGTGTATACCCTTTTGACCCAGCACTTGTTCTGAGCATTTATCCTGCACACATATCACACTTAAACACGTGCAAAGCAGCATATGAACTGGGCCATCCATTTTGTTACAGGAAAAGATCCAAAGTCACCCAAATGTCCATCCACAGAGGCCTACGAAATCAGTCCGAGCATATCCACACCATGGAATCCTCTGTGACTGTCACAGACAAGAAAGGAACCCTGGACTGATTCCAAAAGATCTCCACATCACTTACCACACTAACACTTCGCCAGGGAGGGAGGGATCCGAGGTGCAGGAATGTGTCATAGCATCATGACTTGTGACAGGAAAAGCAAAAAAGAAATGTTTATGTTTACTTGGAATGTATAATGAAGCTACGGAAGGACAAACAGTCATTCTTCACTTAACCATGGGATACAATCTGAGGAATGTATCACAAGGCGATGTCCTCACTGTGCAAACACCACAGAGCATATCTACACACACTGAATGCTGGAGCCCAGCACACACCCAGGCCATGTGGTAAAGCCTGCTGCTCCAGACTATAAACCTGGACGGCAGGCAAATGGACTAAATGCAGTAGGCAACTGTAATACAACAGTAAGAATTTGTGTGTCTATAACAGATGCTGTACACTGTGGGGGACTTTATGACAGACACTGTACACTGCTGGGGACTTTATAACAGACGCTGTACAGTGCTGGGGGCTTTATGACAGACGCTGTACAGTGCTGGGGACTTTATAACAGACGCTGTACACTGCTGGGGACTGCTGGGGACTTTATGACAGACACCGTACACTGCTGGGGACTTTATGACAGACGCCGTACACTGCTGGGGACTGCTGGGGACTTTATGACGGATGCCGTACACTGCTAGGGACTTTATGACAGATGCTGTGCACTGCTGGGGACTTTATAACAGACGCCGTACACTGCTAGGGACTTTATGACAGACGCCGTACACTGCTGGGGACTGCTGGGGACTTTATGACAGATGCTGTACACTGCTGGGGACGTTATGACGGACGCTGTACACTGCTGGGGACTTTATGACAGACGCCGTACACTGCTGGGGACTTTATAGTAGACACTGCACACCACGGGGAACTTTACAGTAGACGCTGTACACTGCGGGGAACCTTATAACAGACACCATACACTTAGGCGACACTATTTTTTTTTTAAGTTTTGGTGGCTCATGCCTGTAATTCCAACATCCTGAGAGGGTATCAAAGCAGGAGGACTGCTTGAAGCCAGGAGTTCAAGACCAGCCTTGGCAACAAAGCAAGATCCATCTCTGCAATCAATCAATCAACAAGCCGGGCATGGTGGCATACACCTGTAGTCCCAGCTACTTGGGAGGTGGAGGCAGGAGAATCACTTGAGTCCAGAAAGTCGAGGCTGCAGTCAGCTATGACTGCACCACAGTGCTGCAGCCTGGGTGACAGAGTGAAACTCTGTCTCTTAAAAAAGAGTTTTTCTTTCTTCAATAATAAATTAACTTTAGCTTACTGTAACTTTTTTACTTTATAAGTGTTTAAACTTTTGCCTCTTTTGTAACAACACTTAGCTTAAAACACACAGATGTTATATAGCTGTACAAAAGTATTTTCCATCTTTATATCTTTATCCTATAAGCTTTCTCCTGTTTTTAACTTTTTAAACTTGTTTGTTACAAACTAAGACACACACACACACACACACACACACACTTACACACGCTAGCCTAGGCCTACAAAGGGTCAGGATGATAATATCACTGTCCTCCCTCTCTACCTCTTGTCCCACAAGAAGGTCTGCAGGGGCAGTAACACACATGGAACCGTCATCTCCTAGGATAACAATGTCTTCTGGATACTGATGGTGGCGGTGGCCTGCCTGGAGCAGCCGCTGTGGTGATGCTGGCTGCAGCGGGGAAGGTGTGGCAGGGGCTGTGCACTCAATGGAGCCAGTGAGAGCCAGAAACAGACGGCAGTCCACCCAATTCTGAGTTGGTGGGGCGGAAGCCCCACACTCCTGGGCACAGCTCCACCCTACCAGCCATGGCTGCAGACCCGGACATCCCTGCACTCTTGGGGGCCTGCGAAGCCTCCCTGCCCGTGCAGGCTCAGAAGTGCCTACTCCTACTGCCTGGCCTCTCCCGGTTCTCAGTGCCTGCTCCAATTCTGGAGCAACGTTGAAGCCCAGCCTGAGCTCTGTAGCAACATGGCCGGTGTGTGCACTCAGAGAGGGGCTGACATGCCAGCCCCCGGCCAACTTGGCCCCCTCTGGACTTTGGCCGCCAACAAGCATGAGAGGGAGGCTGAGGGGGGGCTGAAGGTGGCTCAGCACAGGCCTGCAAGTGCCCTCAGCACAAACAGGCTGGGCACCATGGATGACATGACTGACGGTGGCTGGAGGCAAACATGCTCCTGGGCAGAAAGCGGAAGGTCCCCAGTAAAGCCCCACCTTCCAGCCAGGGACCACGGGAAACCTGGCAGCCAGGCTGTCGGTCCCAGGCGAAGTCTGCAGCCTGGAGAAAGAACTCCTGGCGCTCATCCTGGGTCCACCAATGGCCACCCTGGACCAATCAGCATGCACTTCCTCCCTTCTGAGCCCATACAAACTCCAGACCCAGCCAGGCTCACACAGAGGTCATCACTACCAGCTATGGGAAGGAGCTGCCACTGCAGGTCTCCTCTCCACTGAGAGCGGGACACTCATCAGGGTGACCTGCCTGCAGAAAGGACCAACCCACTGTGGCTCTCCTCAGAGCTGATCTGGCACTCAGTGAAGCTCCTCTCCACCTTGTTCACCCTCCAGTTGTCTGTGTATCTCATTTGTCCTGGACGCAGGACAAGAACTTGGGACCCGCCTAGTGGCATGACTAAAAGAGCTATAACACAAACGGGACAGAAACACACCTCCCTACTCGCAACACTGCAGGCGCCGAGGAGGAGGGAAGAGCTGCAGCTCTTCAGGAAGCCCAGACCTAAAAACTCCTTGAGCCAGGGCTGTGGCACCCTCTTTGAGGCTCTGCAGTTCCTGGCGTCACCAAGCTTCCAGCGCCACCACGTTCCCCTCGTTCAGATGCGGGTGCTCACAGGGGAAGCCACTGCAGTACATCTGGTCCAGCTGCAGCCTTGCAAGGAGCCAGCACCTGTGCCAGCACCTGGGGTTACCTGCCCTGCTGCAGCAGCCAGCGTGCCCAGCTGTGCACAGTGGCCAGACCCATGCTTGCTCACCCACACACCCCTCACTAATCCACGCCTGGTTCATCCTTGGCAGGTGTAGGATCTGGGCTGGTAGCACGAGCTGAGCACAGCCTGCTGGGCTGAATGAACGGAACAAGCCCAGCAGGTGTGAGCACTACTCAAGCAGAGGCACCGCCGTCCAAAGAGGTTTCCAACTGTCTAAGTGACACCCCAAGGATCCCATGACAATACCTCCTGAAAGCCCTGCCTGAGGCTGTTTTGCAGTTAACTTTTTTTTGAGACAGAGTTTCACTCTTGTTGCCCAAGCTGGAGTGCAATGGTGCAATCTCAGCTTACTGCAACCTCCGCCTCCCAGGTTCAAGTGATTATTCTGCTTCAGCCTCCCAAGTAACTGGGATGACAGATGCGCACCACCATGCCCGGCTAATTTTTGCATTTGTAGTAGACAGGATTTCGCCATGTTGTCCAGGCTGGTCTCAAATTCCTGACCTCAGGGGATCCGCCCACCTTGGCCTCCCAAAGTGCTGGGATTACAGGCGTAAGCCACCATACCCAGTCAACTTTTTTTTAATAAGTAGAAGGAGTACACGCTAAAATAATGATAAAAAGTATAATAAATACACAAAACAATAACGTGTTTATTATCAAGTATTATGTAGCATATGTGCTGAACTTTTAGATGATGGGCAGGGTAGCAGGTGTGCTTACACCAGCATCACCACACACATGTGAGTAATGCATTACACTACAACATCATGACCATTAGGACATCACTAGGGGACAGGAATTTTTCGGCGCTGGTATAATCTTACAGGTCCACCCTTGTCTATACCATTCATCATTGACCAAAATGTCCTTATGTTTCACGTGACTGTGTAAGAAACTCACAAGAGGCCAGGCATGGTGGCTCACACCTGTAATCTCAGCACTTTAGGAGGCCGAGGCAGGCAGATCACCTGAGGTCAGAAGTTGAGTTTGAGACCACCCTGGCCAACATGGTGAAACCCTGTCTCTACTAAAAATACAAAATTAGCTGGGCGTGGTGACACATGCCTGTAATCCCAGTTACTCAAGAGGCTGAAGCAGGAGAATTGCCTGAACCCGGGAGGCGGAGGTTGCGGTGAGCCGAGATCGCACCATTGCACTCCAGCCTGGGCAACAGCAGCGAAACTCCGTCTCGAAAAAAAGAAAAAGGAAAAAAAAAAGAAGAAGAAGAAACTCACAAAAGTGGCTGCTGTGGAGATGGAGGCTTGGCCAGCCAGGGATAGAGACACTCTCTACCCGATGCTTCCTGCCATGTTTTAATTGTCAAACTACTTAAACTATTCAAAACAGTAAAGTAGAAGGTCATTAGAAGAACGTGTGGACCACCCACACTGTGGGACAGGTCTCAGCGACAGGAAGAAACCTCTCCTGGCCCCTGCAGCAGCCCTGAGAACCGTCCGGGGAACGATGGCGAATGGAAAAAGCCAATCCCTGGCCACACCCTGCAGGAGTCCACTTCTACAACTCGCTTCAAATGACAACATCACGGAGACGGACGGAGGACTGGTGGCTCCAGGAGTTAAGGAAGGGTTCGAGGCAGAAGCGAGGTAGGCTTCACCGGAAATGGGCACCGACACTGGGCTCCTCTGAGTGACGATGCAAACCTCTGGCATGGCAGCCGCGTTGGCCCATCTGCTGGCTGCGCTGTTGTCCTCTTTCTGCACAAAGCTACCACTGGGGAAACTGGGTGAGCAGTGCACGGGATCTGTGTGTTGTTTCTTACAACTGTATGTGAATTTACAATGGTCACAACAAAAAGTTTAATTTACAAAAAGACCCTGAGACGTCAAACGCCACGCCTGAAGGTGCAAAGTGAAAGAGCAGAGGCCACATTCTCCCTGGTCTGGCTCCCCCAAGCCCCCGCCCCGTCCACTCCACCACCTCCTGGAGTGGAGGACCAGAGGGAGGCGAAGCATCACACAGTCCACCCTCTCCTAACGCAGACAGGGAATCCCAGGAGGAAAATCGGAGGAAAGCCCAGGCAGCAAAGGCAGCCAGTTCAAAGCACAAGCTGCTTGGTTACAGAGTCAGTGCGGCATCGCTCGTGCTGGTCACCTGAGACTTCCAGTCCTCCTCCCTCGGGGAGTGCGGGCACTTCCTGGCCTCTTGTGGCTGTAGCGGTGTGGTTCCTTCTGGCCAATGAACTCTGAGTCCCCAACGGACATACACCTTTGTTGCTTCAGGCTATTAAAACCTGAGCTTAGGGACATTCATTACGAAAGCAAAACCTTGCCTATATGGTTACATTCTCCACCCATCCAATCACAGCTCTGCCCACGCCGGCTGCCCGTCTTCGCTCCTTGCTGGGCTGGGAGGTCCTCCCGCCCTGGCTAAGGCAGAAGGCTGCAGGGTGCCCATGCGCCCCACGCTTATGCCTGCGCCTCCAGGGGCCTCCATACCCTCTTGCACAGGTTAAGGTGTCAAAATAACAGCTTTGGGGGCAGATATGCAGAAAGGCGGCAGGTACTCTACCTGTCAGACCACCCTGTCGGACTGAAGGAACCAGGGTGTGGGCACCCCACAGCAGCAGGGCGGGTGGACCAGACAGCTCAGACCTCTGACCCCTCATCTGTAAACTGGGGAGTGAAAGCAGCTCTAGAACTATTCTCAACTGCAGAATCTTTTCTCCAAACACAACCGTACTCAGAAGATACCAGGTACAACAGGTCACATCAGAGCTGCTCTGGGTAAAGGGAGGGACGGTGATGGCAGCAGGGAAGACTAGAACCCCTGGGGTTCCAAGGAACAAATCAACTCACCTGGAAGTGCCCCACAGTCCTGGGCCCATTTCCCGTGGGGCAGTGTGGGAAGGACAGGCCACCGTTTCTACGGCCAGGCCCCACGGGATTCCTCCCACAGCTCTGCTCTGCACTTGCTTCTCAGTCTTGGGAAACCACATCACCTCTGGGGTGGACAGAAAATGACTTCTACCTCCCTGCTCCAACCAGGGGCACCAGGGGCACCAGGCCACTGAGCTCTGAGCTGTGGGACAGTCCGCAGGGTCACCGCAGCACTCCTCACACCCCAGCCGCCAGCGCGCCCGTCCACGTTCCTGCGTGCCCTGCCAAGGCTCCTCGGCTAGCAGCATCCCAGGCTGCGCCTGCTGCGCCCTGGGGACAGTGAAGCGCACTAAGCGTGCAGGGCCCTAGAAGCCAAGTCTCTATGAGGAGAGACGCGGGCAGGTGACCCAGCCTCCCTTCTGTAAGATAGGGTGATGGTGTCACCTTGGAGGCTGCTCTGGGAAGTCAGGACCTGCCCGCCTGCAGGAAGCATCGCTGCTCCTGTCCCCCACCACTTCCTGCTCCTGGTAGGGGAGGGGGCCGCCCCATGCATCAGGGGCTGAGTAGCCTAAAGGTGAGGCTCAGCTCCTCCCATGGTTATCTTGTGCCCACTGTGCACATTTCCCTGTGCTGGGACCACAGAGACAGAAAAGACAAGGTCCTGGCCCTTGCGGAGGAAAACTAACGACCGCAATGCAACAAGGCCTGAGCCACGCGGAGCCGCTTCCCAAAATCAGCAGCCCTCTCTCTGCTTTGCCCTCCCCGGGAGGCACCAGGCCCTCAGGATGAGCGGATGGGGCTGACTCTTGACGGTGTCCCCAAGCAGAGACTTCAACAGCCCAGGAGGTCACCAGTCGGGGCCACTCCAGGCAGAGTGGCAGCCCCAGCAAAGACACCGGGGGCAGGCTGGGGGCAGCCTGAGAAGTCAGCACAGCAGGTTTCCCAGGGGCTGGAAAGCCCAGGGAGCACCACAAATGCCAAGTGAGAGTGAGGCTGGAGCTGCCAGGAAGATCTGTCACCAGAGGGCGGCACGGCCAGAGCTACCCCTCAGCAAGATGCACCATTAAGGGGCCCAGGCTAGAGGCTGTGACCAGCGAAAACGCCCAGGTACCAGGAAGCAGCAGAAGCAACAGTCCTCCCCACTCGCAATCCCCGCCTCCCGCGCCCACTCCCAGCACGCCACGCTCATCAGCACCTCCCCACAAGTGAGCAGCAGGGGGGAAGGAGGTCAGACTCCCAGCAATAAGTCCAGCTCCTCATTAGCACTGAGCGCAGCCAGCCCAGGAAGGAGACTGCTGTGTCGTGTTGTTTCTTTCTAATGCGGGGAGAGACTGATTCTGGGCTTCTGGTTTAAAAATATGTCCCCTTCCAAATACTTGGCTAGAACGGATCATGGGTCCGGATGGAGGACAGCCCAGGTGGCCCACTCCGTCCAGGGCAGATGCCTGTGGCTCTCTCTGTCCACGGCTCTCTGACAGGAGCCTTGATGATCCATGCCCTCAGAACACTGGCCCTCATCTTCCCCAGACCACACCACACTCAACTCCTTCACCATCACCCCTCCAAGGCCCAGCTTCCCACTGGTACAGGTTCAGTCTGCACCCCTCAGATGACACCCAGGGGCAGGCTCAGGTGATAAACACACACACGCGCGCCTGGCCCCAAAGCCCTGGAAACACTTGACTCAACTAGACACCATCCACAGGCAACCACAGCCTCCCAGGGGCTCACGCCATCCCAAACTCCTAGCCTCAAGCCTTATAGGAACAAGAATCCTGAGCACCGCCCACCTTCCCTCTCCATTAGAAATCTCAACCTCCATACCTGGATTCCTTCAAGCCTGCGAACCCTTGCCACACTCTGTTCTGGAACATCATCTCAAGACGGAAGGGAGGGGCAGGATTAGGTCTTTATTAGTGCAATAATTGCCATTACTAGTAACATCCTCTAACTCAAACAGGGAATTTTTGTTTGTAAAGCTGCTTCCAGCCTGGTCCTCCAGGAGAGCAGCAGAGCAGGATCGCCAGATGGGCAGGACAGCAGAATGGTGAGCAGGGCCTCCGATTTCCACCTCTGATCAGAATCCTGGTCAGATGACCAGGGCTCAATTCATGGCTGGTGATTTACCACCCCCATGACTTCAGGTAAGTTTCCCAAGGCTGGGAAGTCACCTGATCTGAGGAGTAGGAAGAGCCTAGCGGGTGCCTGACAGATGCCCTGTGGTCAAAAGCGGGAGGTGTTATTATAATCAGGATCCAAGACAGCCTGACACTCAGTTCTACTATGCAAGCTGGCTGTGCTGTGGCTGACCGGGTAGAGCAAGCTCTCTGATGCATGGGGCAGTGGCGAGGCAGCCCAAGGGTCTCACAGAAGAGAGGCAGCTTCACCTGCCCTGGGGCTGCACTCCCTGACCCTCCACAGCCCCTCTGTGCACCTTGGGAATTCTTCCCTACACCCCTCAGGTGATGTCCCCAAGATGCCTGGAGATTCCAAGTCTCTGGGACAGATGTGATGTCGCCCACCTCCCAGGAGGCTGCAGGATCAGACTAATGACATGGAAAGGCAGGGCTTCTGGAGGGGCCAAGTGACATGGTCAGAGCCCCATGGCTAAGATGCGGCAATGCTGTGTCCCCACCTGGATGCTATATAGGTCAGGGCTGGGTTGTAGCCCTCCCCTCGCAGCAAATTAGAGGCAGAAAACAAGGCAATCTTCCACTGTGGAAGAAAACAACAGTTGGTCTGGCCAGAGCACTGGGTCAGGGGCTCCCAGGCCAGCGGGAGTGCCTGGCTCTGCTCACTCGCTTCCATGCTGGGGAGGGCTCCCGCCTGCAGCCTGGAGCCCAGGGTTGCCAGGATAATGAGCAGCAGCTGCCGCCAGTCCACTCAGCTGCGTGGCTAGCCTGCCAGTCCATCAAAAGGGACCACAGAGTGGCCACCACAAGACACTCAGCCACACAGTGCCAAGGCATGGGGCCTGGCCCCTGCAGGCTCCAGTCACAGGCCCTAGGTGTGGCCCGGACCAGACCCCAAAGCACTGCTCCACCCAGCCCTGTCTCCAGACTTCTTCAGCAAACCTCAGCCTGGGCCCCAGGTTTCCTCTCAGCACCAACAGCCACCAGAAAAGTCCAGGCCTCACTCTGCCTCTCAAGACCCTCACAGGCTGACCCGAGTCAGACCTGCCTACTAGGAGTCTAGCACTGTCACCTCTGGAGAGACAGCACCGGCCATGCGCTCTGCACCTCTCCCGCTCATTCCTTCTTGCCTTTGGTCTTTTGCTCGCCACTCCTCCACACACAGATGCCGCAAATGTGTAGACAGGGCTGAGCATCCCAGCAGAAAGCAGAGGAATCTGAGAGGAGGGCTGCTCAGGAGTCCACTACTATTGACAATGCACAGATCAGACTTTAAAGAACATAATGAACTACAGCTGGACTGCGCCACAAGGTCAAAATCTTTTTAGCAAATCACACCATCCAAACAAACCCAGTAGCCACAGAACGCCCGTGTGCATGAAAAAAGAAAGCGTGCAGCCAGACACCCTGACTCATGTTGGGAATCTCAGCACTTTGGGAGGCCGAGGTGGGAGGATGGCTTAAGGCCAGGAGTTCAAGACCAGCCTGGGCAACTGGGCAACATAGTGAGACACCCCTATCTCAAAAAAGGGGGGCTGGGCATGGTGGTTCACACCTGTAATCCCAGCACTTTGGGAGGCTGAGGCAGGTTGATCACCTGAAGGTCAGGAGTTTGAGTCCAGCCTGGCCAACGTGGTGAAACCCTGTCTCTACTAAAAATACAAAATATTAGCCAGGCGTGGTGGCAGGAACCTGTAGTCCCAGCTACTTGGGAGGCTGAGGCAGGAGAATCACTTGAACCCGGGAGCTGGAGGTTGCAGTGAGCCGAGACTGTGCCACCGCCCTCCAGCCTGGCGACAGAGTGAGACTCCATCTCAAAAAAAAAAAGAAAAGAAAAGAAGAAGAAGATAGCCTAATCCCTAACTGTTCATACGGCCAAACACCACTCAGAGGGATAAAAACGCCCAACAACCTCGGAAGAAATGTGTCTGTCTGGGTTGAATGAATGGCGTCCTAGAACCCGACAGTTGAGGGACTCACAGCAAGATCACCATTCTATGCCTCAGTCTCTCCATCTGGGAAATGGGGATAACACACCCTCCTCCCAGGGTGACTGTGAGAATAAACTGAGTAATGAGCACAGGTCACTGGTCACCTGGCACCAGGAAGTGCTATGACTAGTATCATTCATGTCATGATCTGCAGACACTCACCAACCCTTTTCAGGACTGTGGAAGGATGCATCCACGCCGTGTCGTAAATGCCTTGGTACAGCCATGGTTGAGGCGTGTGTGTCTTTCCTCCCCACCTGGAAGGTGACTCCCCAACTCCTCCCACCTGGAAGGTGACTCCCTGATTCCGTCTCAAGCTCCAGCATCATGACCTTCCACAGGTGCACTTTTCACTACATTCTGCTCGAAGCCTTACATGTCCAGTTTATTTATTCTTTAAAACCTGCTGGGTGCCCATCCTACTCTCAGTGCTGGGCTGGGCACTCAGGACACAAGGGTGACACGGCAGAGGTCTAGGCCACAGGGGCTCACAGGCACACAGGAAAGACAAACAGAGCAGTGCCAGGGCATCCCAAGCACAAGGCTCTGCATCGACAGGCACACCAGGGAGAAAAGCCACAGACTGTGCAGGAAAAAGGACTGCACTGTCAGGGACATCAAGCAGGGACTGAAGATGTGTCTGGAGCTGCTAGCAGAAGCCAAACCCAGGACCTCCCTCTGCAGGCCATGAGGAGCTGTGGAAGGGACTCAGGGACACCTGGCTGCCCAGGAGCCCATGAGCCCCTAGACCGAGTGCCTAGGTCTAGGTTCTCGACCCAGCATCTGCAGAGGGCCAGACTCAGGGGACATGTCCAGGGAAGGTTCCTAGATGGAGTCAGAGCAGCCACAGGCTGCCAGATGTTCATGGGGCCAGGTCAGCAGAGGAGGAGAGAAACAGAGGTGACCCAGCCAAAACTCAACCTCCTCCGGGAACTCTTCTTGGATTTGCCAGCCTCCCACAGCCACCTGCATTCACTGCCCGTGCTGCTGCGTCCAAACATTTGTTCTACGACTTCTGCTGAGGTGCTGTGATGTATAAGCTCGAACTGTATGAAGCAGAGGTCCAGTCGGCAGAAGCACTTCAGTACTAACAAACTTCAGCGAAACTCTCAACTTAATACTAGGTCCACACTGGGGGTATTCTAAGCCACAATCCCCATCCCAGTCTCACAGACACTAAAGATAAAACAGAAAACAAGCAGATGAGCAACAATGACAAACAGGAAATACTGTAGGAAGGAGAGTGGTCAAAAAGGTGAGCTCACACATGCCGGAAGCGGAGCTGCCACCAAGCCAGGAGCGAGCCAGGAACTAAAAGAGCAGGCAAGTGTGCAGCAGAGGAAGGAAAGGGCGCCAGGTGTGGCTGGAAAGGCACCTGGCAGGATGAGGGGCAGAGAAGCATGGGCAGAGCATGGGCGGAGAAGCACGGGCGAGGCCCATTTTGAGCAGCACCACGGCTCACAGAACTTCCTGTGATAAGCAGTGTTCCCTACCCGCGCTGTCCAACACAGCCGCCACCAGACACGTGTGGCTACTGAGTGTCTGACATGTGACCACAGGCACGGAGGACCTGAATCCTTCATGTTAAGGTCAATATAAACAGCCACACATGCCTAGGGGCTGCCACACTGGACATCACAGATAGAGCTTCCAGAGCAGGAGGACTGCGCCATGAGGCAACAAACACGAGGTCCCTGGAGAGTTTCTGCGGGGGCAGCACAGATCAGCATCACCTGAAAGTCCCTGGTGGGGATGTCGCCCGCCCCAGTACCCAGGAAGCACCTTCTTACAACTTGGAGAAGGGACAGAAAGGCGTGGAGAGGCAAGCACACAGGGGCGGGGTCCCCAGCTCAGTCTCGAAGGCGGGCTCCGCTATTGAGTGGAAGGGCACCATCTCTTGCACCCAGCAAGTAGGCGCCGGGGCGCTCCCCGGGACGCCACTGACCTCCAGATGCAGGCACCGGCTGCCCGGGCCAGAGCCCACTGACTTGGGGTCTGGACAGCGCGCAAGGACCCGCCAAGGAGCGCATGTGCCCGCGGGCCGGTCCCCGAAACACGGCGCTCTCGCGGGACCACCGGGTCCCCGGCGCCCCTCGGGTCCACCCCCGGCGCGGCCCC
>NW_016811810.1:2892069-2941822 GCF_001698545.2 Rhinopithecus bieti
GGGGACCCAAACATCACGTGACGGCCCCTCCCGCCGCCGGCGTGCGCGGCCCCTCCCGCCCCAGCCAATGGCCGCCGAGCCCGGACGCGCGCGGGGACTACCCGCCCCAGAGGCCCTCGCGCGGAGTCGGAAGCGGCGCGGACGGCGGACGGCTGGGCCAATAGGCCTCTGCGGGTGCGCGCGCGAGTTGGCTGTCCCCGCCTGCCTCGCGGTGGGCCTCCGTTTCCCCGTTGTGCACATGGGCATGACGGCGAAGGTGGAGGTCACGCGGAGGGCGGCGGCCCGGCGTTGAGGCGCTTCGGCAGCAGGCTCCGCCCAGCCCAGGCCGAGCCCGGACCTCACACTGGCTCCTAGAAGCTCGAGCTCCTGCGGGGCTGCGCGGGAGGCAGGTCTCGGCCAGGGCAGGGCCGGGCACCTGCGCGTCTCGGGCGTCGGGCCCCAGATCTGGCGGCACGGGCTCCGCGTGGGGCCGTGCTCGGACGGGGACTGGCACGTCCCGCGGGGACTCCAGACGCCCAGTGTCACCAACGAGGAAACTGAGTCTCAAGACATCTGAGGGACCTTTCCCCGAGGTCGCAGCCCCTCCCGGGAGGAGCTGACGCGCAGAGTGGGGACCCTCTTGTGGAGACCCTCCTGGGACCTCTTTCCGCAGGGACCTGAGGCGCCTCCCTCTCCCTGCTCTGCCTGCGGGCACTGAGCTTCCGAACGACTCCAGCCCCTCCCTCTCCCCGTGACCCGCTGGAGAAGAAACCTGGGAGCAACCTGGGGACAATGGGTGTGTGTCCTTGGGCCCTGAGGGTCACCTTTCAGCCTGTTTCCCCGCAGGTGAACCAAGAGCCACACCCAAGGCAGGAGAGCAAGAGTGATGTGTCCGCTGCCCCTCCCCGGCCAGGGGAGGGTCTCCGGCCGCCCTCACTTCATGGTGCTTACTCTGCTGGCGAGGCCCACGCCAAAGCTCTGCGGGCAGCCCTGGGCTCTCGCGAAGAGCCTTGCTGAGTTCCTGGGAAGGAGGCGTGCCCTCCCCATCCGCCACCGCCCCACTGGCTGGGGTTCTCTGCAGCCCAGGATTGTGCACGTGTGCCCACACGGGTTCTGTGCACATTAACACGAAAGTGTGCTTGTGGACACTGCGTGGTACTGTGTGTGCACACAGCGCACGTCTGTGAGCTGAGGGAGTGTGCCTGGACACCAGGAGCAAGTGCACAGGTGTGTGTATGCTGGCACTGTGAGCATGGGAACAGTAGTATATGGCACAAATGTGTGTGTGCACACATGGGTGGAAGGGCAGAGGGGTATATGCCCACCAGCGTGCCTGTACTCAGGCCGGCCTGTCCTGGGCCCACCCAGGCTCCTTGCTGTGGTGTATTTGAGCCTCACCTGGCCCCCCAGAAGGCAGTGGTGTGTGCCTATCTTGCAGCCCAGCCAGGATTTGGACAGGGCTTCACTATTCTGCTAGGACAGCTAGAGTGCAGGGAAGCCGGCTCCTATCCAGGGAGGATGCTCATGACTGCTGACCCCCAGCTTCCACTTGAAGGGCAAGGTTCGCCAGGACCAATGTCTGTCAGAGCTGGCAGTCCGGACTGAGGATACTGAGTGCCTAGTACGGCATCCACCTCCCCCTCCATGGCTGGCACTGTCTGTCTGGCCACCACCTCACTCAGCCTCCTCTGACAGCTCCGTGTTCAGGGGTGGAAAGGAGAGAAAAGTGAAGCCCTCTTCCCCCCAGGGTAGACCACCTCCAGGAGCCGCTTGCTTGACCATACAAGGCATATATGGGGATGTTTCTGTACTTGGACACTGCAGGGGAATGGTCTAGTGTGGGCAGGAACCACCAGAGGAGGAGCCCCATCCCTGTTGCTTCCTCCGAAATCTGGGCTGAGCCCGCCTGAGTGCCCCACAGCAAGTCAGGGAAGGCAAACCTCTCCGTGGAAGAGCCAGGAGCCCGCTGCCTCAGGCTGAGCCGATGGATAGGGCAAGGAGGATGCTAAGGGATCCCCGGGAAGGGACGAGGGAAATAGCCAATAGCTGCCTGGGCCTAGAACCGGGGCTCCCCTCCCTTGCCTCATCTCTGCCCCTCCCTGGAAGAGTTCATCACATGACCTTGGGCAGCTCTTTGCTCTCTCCTTCCTCCAGAGAAGCAGGACCCTGGTGAAGAGCTCTGGTCCCAGCCCTTGGCCAACTGGCGAGACCAGCAGGGTGAATAAGTGGAATTGGTCCCTGCACGCTGAGTTCTGTTACCCAAGGGGGCGGGGATTGCCTGGTTCTCAGCTGGCACCCCCCAAATTGGATCTACCATTCCAGGTCCCAGAGGGAATGTGGGCTACAAGGTTGGGGAGTGGTTCCAAGGCCTTCAGAAGGAACACTGAGGCAGCACCCACTAAAGCCAACCCCAGAAACACTCCCTCTGTGAATAGTAGCATGGACTTCTTGGGGTTTAAGCCGAATTTCCAGGTCATTGTCGACCTGTGGATTTGTTGTGAGTTTCCCTGCCCTCCCACCCTTCCTCTCTACCCTCTGCAGTCTAGCTCCAATGTCACCTGCTCAGGAGACCACCCCTTGCTCCCCTGGAGCCCCTGCCTGGACAGAAAAAGGCCTTTGCACCTCCTGCTCTGCTCCCAACACAGCTTCTGCTCCACAAAGGCACTCAGTCCTTGATTCCTGCACCCATCAACCCCGCCGAGCCGCCCTCACTGTCACCAAGGCTTCCTTTGTGCCTTAGCAACAGAACCCCAGTTTTGTTCAAGGCATCAATGTACCCAGCCTCACCAGCAGCTGGGGCCAGCTGTGAAACTGTTTGCCCAGGGGATGACCGCAGGAGGCACAATCGAGCCTCCTGGTCCTTTGGAAGGAGCAGCTGTGGCCGCCCACCTCACTGACAAGAGTCTTCCTTTCTCCTTGCTCCAGCCTGAAGTGTGGGCATGGCATCCCGAGGACAGCAGCCATGTGGCCAGCAAGAGGCAGCGTCCCAAGCTGAGGATGGGAGCAGCTGCCTTGGTGCCCCGATGGCCACCATCAGACTCATCACCATTGGGAGAACAAGCCCCTGCTCGCTTTATGGGGCTGCCTCATTGGATTTCGTTAGGTTTTCTGTAACTCAAGCCAGTGCCACGTCTATTATGGCTGATTTGGGCTCCTAAGCTCATGGGGTGGGACCTCGTTCTATTAGCTGTGTCCTGCTCCCCAACAATGATGGCTCCTTGCGGGCAGGCCCCAAGGGCGCGTTGTGGCCCCACACACAGCAAGTGCCTCACACCTGGAACAGCCTGGAGGAGCTTGTGAGGAGTGAGGGCGCGGGAGCCACACTCCCAGCTGCCTATTTTCCACATGTCCCCATGCAGCCCAGGCTTCCAACCACATCTTAAAAAATAAAAAGATGGGGAGGAGAAGAAACTTTGGTCCTAACACCAAACCAAACCCTGTCTTGCTGTGTGATGTTCAACGTGAGGCACACCTTCTCTGGGCTTGTTTACCAAAGCCGCAATGCAGGAGCTGAGCACTCATGAGGCCTGCCCAGGAGCGAGGTTGGTAAAGGGCTGAGCAGAACCAAGGGCATGGGGTGTGTGGGAGGGTGGCGGTTCATTCCCTCGTCACCCACGCAGGGGCAGTGTCATGAGGGAACACGTGGGAGTCTCTGGGAAGGGCCTGACACAGCCCCAGCGCATGGCAGGGGTCTGACCATTCAAGACTCAGTCTGTGTCATCAGAGACCAGGCTCTTAGAAACCAACTCCAGCCTAATACACATAACAGCCTCCCAAGGTGTTTAACACAGAGCAGGAGTGACGAAAAGAAAAATGAAGTAAAAGAATAGAAAATCCATCAACAAGCATGTGGAGTGCTGTTCTTGCTAATGCATCGTCCAAGAAAGGACACTTGGCACCCTTCCTGGGAATGCTGCCCACCCCGCAGCCCCCGCCTGGCATCCCTGAGCCTGAGATCAGCAGGTGGGGATAAGGGGACTGGAGGAGTCTCCTCCCTGCAAGGGCGCGGTCCGCCCAGATTCCACAGCCACAGCGAGGCTTGCTGCTGGGTGCAGTTGCCCTTTCCTTCCCTGCCACAGTTCATCTCGTCGGCAAAGCCTGTCTCCTCTTTCACTCATTCAACAAGCTTTACTTCCACACCAGGCAACATGCTAGGATCTAGGGACACCGTCCAGTTTGATTTGGTGGCTGATGACAGAACAACCCAAATAACGGCGGCCTAACGATTGATGGTTGCTTTTAATGTTATACTTTTATGTCCAGGTAGGCAGTGGGACTGGGAAGGTGGCCTCACAATCATCAGGACCCCAGACCCCTTAGTTGGGTTACCCCGTCAATCCCAAATAGGCGTTCTGCACGGTGCAAGGCTGCTGCTGAAGCTCCAGCCACCATGTCTGCTTTCAGCCAGCAGGGAGGAAACGATGGCATACTCTTCCCAGCCTCGCAAACCGTGCTTTTGCGGATGCTGCCTGGATTTTGCACACCCCACCTCTGCTTACAGCCCCGCTTGGCCACAGCTGGGTCTCTTGGGTACTTCGAGCTGCAAGGGAGGCTAGGACATGTCTCCACCCCAGGGGTTGTGTTCTCAGCTAAGAGCTGGGCTCTTGCACTGAGTAAGAAGGGAAAGATGGGGTTGCCTGGCAGTCTCTGCAGCAGGACACAGCCCTGTGCACCACCTGGCAGGCAGGCCAATGTCGACAACCTGCAAATCACACACATGTGTGCTGGGAACCTGTGCTGAGGCCGTGCAGGAGGGATCAGGGGCGTGGGGGCGCCTGGGGGGATGGGGATCAGGGAAGGCCCCTCAGTGAGGAGACCAAAATGGGCAAGTCTTGAGGGGCAGTGTTTCTGGGAGGTGAGCTGTGAGTACCATGGAGAGAGAGGAGCCAGCAACGTCCACATCCCACTGTCCTCTGTGGACACATCCTGACCCCTCCAGCTGCTTAGGGTGGGGAGAAGTCAGACAGCCCATCTCCTGGCTCTTCCTCATTCCACAGGTGAGAAACCCGGTAGAGGAGAGGCAGACACAGGGTCCCAGACCAGCACCTGGCCACTCTGGGCCCAGCCCGTGTTCCCTAACCCCAGGCCCGGTCTCTGCCTCCTTGTTGTGGCATCTCCCCTCTCAACACATGCAGCCTGTGATGGCCACAAAGTCATAGCCCTCTGGAGTCACCAGTGAGCCGAGGGGACTTTATTTTGTTCTCCTTCTTCTTTTTTTTTTTTTTTTTTAAGACAGGTCCTTGCTGTGTTGCCCAGCTGGAGTGTAGTGGTGCAATCACAGCTCACTGCAGCCCTGACCTCCCAGGCTCAAGCGATCCTCCCATGTCAGCTTGCCTAGTAGCTGGGACTACAGGTGCATGCTCATATTTTCTTTTCTTTTCTTTTCTTTTTTTTTTTTTTTTTTTTTTTTTTTTTTTTTTTTTTTTTTTTTTTTTTTGTATTTTTGTATTTGAGACAGGATTTCGCCATGTTGCCCAAGCTGGTCTCAAACTCCTGGACTCAAGCAATTCACCTGCCTCAACCTTCCAAAGTGCTGGGATTACAGGCATGAGCCACTGCGCCCAGGCTCTGAAGGGACTTTGAAAATGGTGTCATTCACCACTTCTTTTACAGTCAACAGCACCCGATTTGGTTCTGAATGTGTGGTTCTTTTGTGTCCGCTGTTTGGATTTAGACCTGGTACCCGAATGAGACCAGGGCACTTTAGGGGCAGTGAGCATCCTAGACATGCATGCTGGCACCTGGCTCATTGGTGGACAACTTAGAAACCGTCAGGAGTCACTGGTGAGTGGGACTGAGGGCACGCACCCACGTTTGAGTGCCCGCGATGAGAGGTGTGAGCATGAACACCATGGTGACTGTGGCGACGGCTGCTCCCTGAACGCTCCCCTCTTCTCCTCCTGACGCAGCCACACTTCCGGCCCCTCTTGTCATCTAAGGCCCGCGTGGCTGCCCCGTGCGATGGTGGGTGCAGCACGCCCTGCCATCCCCCCTGCGCATCTGCCTGTGGCTGGGAGGTAGAATCGCCCAGCAGCCGTGGAGCCACAGGAGGGAAGACGCAGGTCCCAAAACTCTCGTTCTTGTCCGGGGGGTCACTGAGTCTAGTGGACAAGGGTTGAGTGAGAGGAAAAGGACAGAGGCGAAGGCGCTGCCTGCTGCAGGCCCTCAGCCTCCCGTTCCTGCATTCTAGACGTCCGCCTGGGGCGTTTGAGGAAGGGGCATTGTCCCAGGAGAGAGGCCTCATCCCATTGTGGAGGGGGGATGGATGCGGAGCTTGTGCATGGATGAGGAAGACGAGCAAATGACGGGATCATTTGAGTGTTGGGGAGGGAGAAGGCGGCCACCTCTACTGCCTCGAGAGGGCAGCCCTAGGCCTGCGGAGGGACAGGACATGCCCTCATCCCTCAGGCTGGGGGCAGGCAGAAACAGCAGAAGACTGCGCCCTGAACTTTGGGTTCCCCTGGGGGAGACCTGGTGAGCACTCAGGGCAGGGCCGAGGGCAAACGCTCTCCCTTCTGGCCCTGCCTCTGCAGCTTCTCCAAGGAGCTGAGCCAAGTCATCCCTCGAGGGGCAGCAGCTGAAGAAGTCCCATGCCGGGACGCATTTGGCTAACACAACCCACCTGTTATCCTATGAGCTGCTCTGCAAAGGCACATATTATTCTCTCGGCAATGAGGGTCTGCTTAGGGACAGATGTGCTTCATCTCCCTCCTCCCTGCTCTGTGCTCCCTCCAGCTGAGCCACCAGAAGCTCCAGCCTCCCAGCCAAACCCTGGAGCCCCTTCAGCCTGGAGGCAGGGAGTGTGGTTTGACCCCTGGCTCCACCGTGTGCCTGCTGGGTGGCCCAGCCCATCAAACACCTGTCCAGAGCCTCAGCCTCCTCATCAGTGCCATGCACACCAAAAAGTTCCCAGCTCCGTGGAGCCAACCTCCAAGTTGAGCCAACTCAACAAGGCTTGAGTGAGTCAATGCCAGGGAAGCCTGGAACAGCCCTGAGCACAGGGCCTGGCCCTCTGGAAGCCCTGGAACATGTGGGCTCATGGGTTGTGTGTGGGTGAGCATTTGCCATTGACATATTGCATGGATGCCAAGCACCAGTGACAGACATGGGAGCTAACAACACAGCATGATGCCTTCAGGGTATCTCGGAAGTTGAAGAGGTGGCAGACCAGCCAAAGGGGTCACTGCTGGGCCATGAGACTGTTGTTAGAAGGTGATAAGAGGAAACACTGCATTCTGTCTGGGGTGTTGGAGAGGTTTCCCAGAGAGGGAGCATTTGGGCTGGGTGCTGAAGGATGAGTAGGAGTTTGCCAGGCAGGAGCAATGTGGCTCTAACATGGCTGCTGGAGAAGGTTGCCACATCCACTTCCTGCATCACTTTCTACCCCAACTCCTATTCCAGACATGGCATGTGGGGACTTGCCCATGCCTCCTCCCTCCTTTGTCCCCCACCTCTCTTCACATCTGCACACAAATGCAGTCCCAGATATACTCACATACAGTCACAAACATTCTTGTACTCACAGAAGCTGGCGTTGACTCTGCTGTGCTGAAATCAGCCTCCATCCCCACCCAGAAACCCAAAACACCCCAACTTCTGCACACAGGGAGACACGGTAACGAGATGCTAACAAGCTAAGGTAAAAATCAGAGAGAACACTGTTTTGCAAAATCACAACAGTTTGTACTTCCAGGGGCTCCCTCCCCAGCAAGCGTGCTGCCAAAGCTCACGACAGTGCTGTGTGTGGGCTGAAAGCAACTGTGCGGGGTGGGGGGCACCTCCTGGGTTGTTGGTGGAAGCAGAAAGGGTCCTAGGGTATGCCTGGCCCCAGGCCCTGCCCTGCAGTGCCCCTTTCTGCTTGGTTTGCACACCTGGTCTCCCTGGGAAACTGCCTGCTTGAGGCCTTCTGGGGCCATGCATCACGCCAGGCTTACATCCGAGCACCTGCCTGGCGTCCCAGGCCTCTGACCACAGCAGCCGGTGCCCCTGGTTCTCCAGGCGCCCGCCTCCAGCTCCTGCGTTGGCACAGCCTGGGCTTCTCCCTGGAGGTAACCCGCTCATCCTTTAAGGTTGCGCCTTTGCACACCCTTTACCACCAGCTCCAAGAAGCCTTCCTGACCCCTTGGCCCAGCTCCGGAGCCTCCTTGGAGCTCTGCAGGCCCAACCTTCCTGCCTGCCTGGTGCTGACAGTGTTGTCCTCCCACCCCTGAACGGAGGAACTCCTCCTTGCTGGCACCTGGCCGTTACTGCGCTTCATTGTATGTTTGTTGGATGAATGAATTAGATAGAAGGTGAATGAATGAATGATAGACTTAGAGCGACTGAGCTGGAAGGGGTCTTGGGGATCATCTGGAGTATTCTGGAGGAAACTGAGGCCCAGAGCAGGGAAGTGGCCCCCAAAGCCACCCAGCGGTGGGGGCAGAACTGAGTTCCTGGCTCCCCAGTCAGTGTGTTTCCCTCCCCACTGGATTGTGGGAAAATCTCCAGGGGCCAGAGCCCTGCCCTCATCAGGATGGCATCTCCCCTGCCCTTGGGGTCCCCACTACTCTCTGCAGTGCCATCATCCTTTTCTGAACCAGAGACCCCAGTTTCCCCGTGGCTGAGAAATGGGCTCTGAAGAGCAGATGAGGTGCTAAGGGCAGGGCCAGGCATTCCCCCTGTGACCCGGGGCCTGTGCTCCATCACTCTCCCCAGCTCCATGGGACCTAGGTACAGAGCTGGGAGGGGCCCAGCACCAGGACAGACAAGTACGTCTGGTCCCTGGGAGGTCAGGGAAGTCAAGAGAAAAGTCATCGAGGCTGGATCTCGTCACGGTGCTCCCTTGGGCTGCGTGCCAGGAGCTCCCAGAGCCTCGGGGGCCATGGGATGGTGGCCTCCAGTCCATGGGCAGCCCACATTCCTGGGTAGAATCTTCCTGACCGCCCAGGCCCCTCCCTGTATTTTCATCAAGGTTGCAGGGAGAGAACTCGCTGGTATCATGAAGACAAATCAGCGGTACGGACCCAACGCAGCTCCCCTGTGCCATGTGTGGAAGGGCCCAGGAAGGAGCAGTCACCACCCTGGACAAGCATCCAGCCCCCAGCAGGGCGGCCATGCCCAGGTGATGCTCTGTGGTGACAGCAGGAGGCCGAGGGAGAAGTTGCCCAGCGGGCCCGGCCCTGAGCAACATTGGGATTTTGCTGTTTTTCCCTTTTCCCATCTGGAAAATGAGTGCTGTGTCTTCAGTTCTGATTCTCAGCGTGGGGCACCATTCCCTGCGGGAGGACAGAGCTGAGTCTTCCGGCAGGGGGGCAAACCAGGTGGCCCCTCGCCCACCCCGCATTGCCCCTCAGAGAAGCAATGCTGTCGCAGGAGGGCTTATTGCCTGCCCACCCGGGAGTCCAGGGCCCTGCCGCTCGTCCCTGCTGGGGCCTGGCTCCAGACTCGCAGACTGAACCCATGGCACTGTCCTCATGAAGCCTGGGGTGGCCCTGGGGCATTACTGCCAACTCCCTGGACCTCAGTTTCCCTGTAGGGGAAGCAGGGTGGCCGCAAGAGGCCCTTGAACCTGTCTTGCATTCACCAGGCTCCTGTACGGCCAGGTGTGGGGTGGGGGGTGCACCTGCTGCTTGGTGGGCCCTGGCCTGGAGCAGGGAGAAGCTCGGGGCCAAGCTCCTGGGAAGGGCAGCCAGGACAGTGCCAGGCATGACTCCAGTGGGGCAGGGGCTCCTGGCCTGGCCTGCGAGGGCTGCAGGGGGAGGGCGGGGCTGGGGGGGACCTGTGGCTTCCTCCCAGGCTCCATCCCTCCTTTGAGGCAGAGGACACCTCCCCTTCCCCACGGCCATCTCCTGCCTTTCCTTCTCTAACCTACACCTCCTACCAAGCTGTCAGAGCATGCCCCCAAAACCTAAGGGTGTGATGGCCTCCTGGGGTGTTGGCAAAGCTGTAGAGTGAGATTCCTACCCTGCTGAGGTCCTCCCCTAAACGCATCCACCCTGCCCCACATGCACATACACCATACATTGACACACACTCCTGCAATGCACACACGCAGACACACACACACTCACACCATACATTCACACACTCCTGCAATGCACACATGCAGACACACACACACACCACACATTCACACACACCCCTGCAATGCACATGCAGATACACTCACACACATGCACACACACCACACATTCACACACACTCCTGCAATGCATATGCAGACACACACACTCACACAGCACACATTCACACACCCCTGCAATGCACACAAGCAGACACACACACACTCGTGCACACACACCACACATTCACACACACCCCTGCAATGCACACGCGCAGACACACACACACATGCACACACACCACACATTCACACAATCCTGAAATGCACACACATGCAGACACACATGTACACACCACTCGTTCACACTCCCTCACACACATGCATAGACCTACAGAACATGCACATGCGTTCTCACACATACACGCACAGACATGTACATAGCACATGCAACACAGACACACGTTGTCACACACATGTGCATGCTCCCTGAATAACATGTGCAGACACAATGCATGCACACACATGTTCTCACACCCATGCAACACTCCATTACACATATGCACAAAATATCCCACACACAGCTCATGAACACGTGTGTTTTCATGCACATGCACACACTACCTCACATGCAGATTCACACACAGACACACGTTCACATGTATGTGCACACTCCCCACACACATGCACACACCTCCCAGAGTGCATGCATATACACTTCCTTACATGCAGACAAGCATGTTCGCACATGCACACACTCCCTCACGCACAGACATGCATATTCACACACAGGCGCACACTCCATTACACGCACATATTATCACACGTACACACGCTTCCTCACATTTACAGACACACGTGTTTTCACATGTACACACTCCCTCACACACACAGATACACATGTTCTCACACACATGAAGACACTACCTCACATGCACAGACACGCACATTATCACACATACACACACTCCCTCAAATGCACAGACTCAAGTTCTGACACATATGCACACACTCCCTCACACAAGACACGCAAATTCTCACACACATGCATACACCTTCTCACATTCACAGACATGCGTATTTACACATGCACACATTCACATGCACAGACATACATGTTCACTCACATGCACACACCCTCACATGCACAGACATGCATGTTTACACATGCACACACTCTCACACACAGACGCGCATGTTCTCACACATGCACCACTCCCTCACGTGCACAGACGTGCATGTTTACACGTGCACACACACACAGACGCTCATGTTCTGACACACATGCACACACTTTCTCACATGGACAGAGGAGAGGAAGGGGCCTGCCTGCAGCCCCCTTTTCAATCAAGGAGGAACCAACTTCCAGCTGGACCTGTTAAGAAGGCTGAGGTGGGGGTGTTTCTGGGCCCTGGCATGCTCAGAGAGGGGCCCTCCTGGAGCTGTGGGCGGTAGGACTGCCTTCATGAGAGGAGGCACCTCTGCAGCTCCATGTGACCCCACGATTCTCTGGCATGGAGGACTACCCCTCCCTTCCTCCCCCTAGTGTGTGTGGAGCTCACGGTGACAGAGAGGGGCCTGGGGCAGGACTTCAGGTTGTGAGGACCCAGTGGGCAGGGGCTAATGGGGGGCACCCTCAGTGGTAGTGGCGGGGGACAGCAGCTGAGGGCCCTGAGCCTGTCTGAGCGGCTGGGCAGTGGCCTGCCCCCCGGCCTAGCCTCACCCAGGCGAGACTCAGCTTCTAAAGGCACTAGGAGCTTCATCTCTGGGCATGGATGAAAATCTCAGCAAGCCTAGGTTCAAACCTCAGCTCTCTCTTGCTGTGTGACCTTGAACAAGTCACTCTACCTCTCTGGGCCTGACTTTCTTGTCCAAGAAATGGGCACTTGAGACTAGCCATGTGGAAATATGTCTGTGAAGCTTGGCACAGATGGGGGGCCATGTGTGTGGAATTTTGGGTTTCCAAGCCCCAACCTCAACCTGGGTGCCTCCTGTCCACCCTGCGAGGTTGGCCTCCAGGCCCCATCTTCCATCCATGCCTTGACAGAAGTAAGGAGGCCTTCCCATCTGTGATGGGGACTGGGACCTTTCCTGTCTCATCCAGTGGCTGCTGGGAGGTGAGGGGCAGCAGGTGCTCTGATGAGCACTGTGGCATCATCCCCACCTAGCCCCTCATTTTGGGCATGCAAAGCTGTGGTCTCAGACCATCCATGCACTCACTCAGTCCTTCACTCACCTCAAAAATGTTTATCAAGGACCTTGACCCAGGCGCTTGGGGGCAGCAGCAACCAAAACCAGCAAATCCCCTGCCCATCCCACCACCCGGAGCAGACACTGGGAGCCGACCGCACACAACCCACCCTGATTCTCACTCCCACCTCAGACAGGAAAACGGACAGCAGGGTCCCCAGCAGAGGAAAATATGCTATTCGTTCTTGGCACTGGAACTGAAAAGAAAGAAGGGGGATCCCAGACCATCCAGGCAAGGGGATGCAGCTCTATCCTGGGGGAGGTCGGGGAACCGCTGCCCCTCCATTCGGTGCCCCTGCTGTGCGGATGGGCTGCTCACTGGCCTCCCCCTGGTGACGGTGGGCCAGCGCTGGGGGCGGGAGGTGCTGGGAATATTGACTGTATTTGGTGATCATTGCTGTATTTATAGGGCTCGATGGAGATAAAAATAAAGTGAGGAGGAGCCGCGTGAGTCACTGCAGTGCTTTGCAGCGTGGTCTCTGCCTCCCAGCTGGGTACAGAGCCTGGGGTGGGATGGGTAAGGGGGCAGGGGCCAGGGACCCAGATGGGGCTGGGCCCAGGACAGCCGGACAGCTGGGTGTCAATGGAGCCCTGTGCTCACTCCTGCGCCAGCAACCAGCACCCCACCGAGCTTGGAGCCGGGTCTCCCCCAGTGCGGCCCATCTGCCTCCCATCCCCAGGCCACCTGCGAGGCCGGAGTCAGGTTCAGCAGAGCCCCGAGGTAGGAGAAGCTTCCAGGATCCTGAAAGCCCAGGCAGGATTTGTCCTCAGCCCTCCTCTGGCACTTCCCTGGCTTTAACTGTCCCTCTCCAGCATCCCACGGCACAGGTCCCCTCCACGTCACAGGGCTATTGTGAGGGTTTTGCACGCTGCCGAGGGCTGTGCCGATGTTTGGACATGTGCGATCCTCCTTGTGTGGGCTCCCCCGTCCCATGTCCTCCTGAGAGCCTGGCTCTTCCCCCAGCTGCGTTCCGTCCTCTATTTTTGCTTTGAGTTCAGCTGTTGTAAGTCAAGCCCACATGAGCCTCAGGCTTCAGGTGGGCAAGGGAGCCACGAACAGCCGATTGGACCCCCGGCAGAGAGCTGCCCTGGCTAGCAGAAGACTCAGGAGTGCTTGCTTTCCTCCTCTAAGCCTGTCCCCTGCCTGGCCTTGGACTTGGAGAAGCCTCCATGGAGACCCTGTTCCCACTGCTGAGAGTCACCCGCTGCCAGCTCCTAGCTGGGTCCCTCTCAGGGAATGGCCTTTGACTGGAAGGAACTTCCTTGCTGCCCCCACCCAAGGGCAGGCTACACCCCGGGACTGGCTGACCCTGTCCTGGACCTCTTGCCCCAGGTTGGCACAGCTCTGCAGGGGCATCTCAGCCCCAGGCGCCGCTATGGGGCTGGCCGAGGCCCCAGGACCACAGCGCCCAGTCCATTCTCCTGCTCGGCCTCCTGACAGGAACTGCCCCTACCAGCTTTCCCCAATAAATGTCCATCAGGCAAACGCCCACCTCAGAATCTGCTCCAGGCATAAGCCTGCTTTCCCATGGGGACCCCATTCTGTTTGAATTTGGTGGACCCTTCCTGATGCTCCCAAGATTGGGGCCTCCCAGCCTTTTCTGAATCTTTCAGCTGGGGCCATTGCATCGGTGGGCATGGGTCTTGAAGGCCTTGTGCCACTAGCTTGTCTACCAGCAGGGGGGATCTTGTTGGAGAGCTGGGGAGCAAGATGAGACCCCATGGCCCACCCCCACAAGCTGCTGGATCCACCCAGACCTTCAGCTAGTTGTTTCAGGGAGTGTACGGGGTCCTAGCTCCTTTTTTGTTTGAACAGGCTTGAGTTGGGCTCTGTTCCCCTCTGAGTGGAGATCGGCATCTAGCCCGGCTGTGGTGAGCTCTGGGACGTCGGGCCTGCTTGGAAACTAAAGGGCTGCCTGGGCCCTGTGAAGCTGAACACTGCTCAGGGTGTGCAACCCACAACAAGGTTGGAGAGTAGCTGCCAAGTGCTGAGAGGTGCTTCTAGCCATCACAGCCCACCTCCCCTAGCTCCAGGAAGCAGTGCTGGGGTCTCTGGCCATCAGCCAACCAGGGTCCCATGGTGAGGCTCTGTAGGAGGCCCTGAAGGAGGGATGAAGCCTGTAGGAGGGGACATGGCCATTGTCGGAGCTGCCTTGGCTCCCCTGGGTGGAGCAGGAGCCCCAGGAGGCCAGGTCTGCACAGGGCAGAGGGGGCAGCAGGACAGTGCCAAGGCACAGAGGACAGGTTGGGCTTGGCCAGTGCTACACGTTGGCTGCGCCGTGGCGGGCCCCCTGTCTCACTTACTCCTGTGGTGGGTCCTTCACCCGACACTGTGCCTGGCATGCAGGAGGAGTGTGACTCTACTCCTACTTTGTTGAGTGACTGAATGACAGAAATGGCACAGCACAGGAGAGAAGCCAGAGCCAGCAGTCCCTGGGGCTCCCCTGCCCCACCGCAGGCACATGAATGCACTCCCAGTCAGGGTCAGCCCCTGAAGCTCCGGATGGGAGCACAGTGTCACTTTATTAGCATAAACCAGGGGAGGTCCCAGCTCCTCTCAAGCCCTGCAGCCAGACCTGCTCACTCCTCAGCCCCAGGGTCCCCGCTGCCCCAGTGAACCTCTTTCCGCCATGGGGCCCGGGGTGTCCTGCCCTGCCCGCTCAGGCAAAGTGACGGTGGCATTGAGGTGGGAGTTGGGTGACCCTGTACTGCAGCAGTGGGCAGAGTCCTTGGAAACTTGCAGTCCATGCAGTGGTGCTGGTTCCCCTCATCTTATGGAGGGGGAGACTGAGGCTGGAAAGGGCAAAGTGACCAAGCCCCACCATAGACAGCCCAGGCCTCCTCAGAGGCCTCGAGACCCCCAGGTTAGGCTGCTCAGAGCCCAGGTCCTGGCTTTTCTGGGCCACAGCCTCTGCCAGCCCTCATGCTCTCCCTGCAGGGTTGGGGTGGGACGTCCCGGGGCAGGGGTATGGATAGCACAAAATGCCAAGGCTAGGCAGAGGCGTGGCCGCACCTGTGAGATGAGAGTGCAAGGCTGGGCAGAGGCATGGCCACACCTGGGAGGTGAGAGTGGGGCTGTGAAGCAGAGAAAGGAGGTGAGCCACATTGGGATGGAATCAAGGAAACCTGGAAATTGGGGGCTGGGAGGTCAGGAGAGCATGGGGCAGGTCCAGGCACAGCAGCGGATGCAGCAAATATAGCAGGTGCAGCAGGGGCCTTGGGGCTAGAGGGGGTCACTGCGGGAGGAGACAGTGCAGATCCCTGGTGTGCAGAGCAGGTGCAGAGCAGGTGGAAAAGGCTCTTCAGGCCGGGGAGGCCATAGGACAGACACCTTGTTGGCTCCTGGGCCTGAGTCCCAGAGCTAGGCCTAGAGGCAGAGATGTGCTCAGTGTCACTAGGACTCTTTGCTGTCCCTGCCCTTTGGTCCATCCCCCTCCATGAAGGCCCATTCTCGCTTCACCTTCCCTGGTAACCTCACCATGGCTCTTGGGGTCTGGAAGCCTCTCTGAGTCTCTGTCTTGTAGAGGGTGGGAGCCCCAACTGGGGCACATCTGGGCCCTGACCTGACCGCCATCCCAGCCAAAGGATTTTCTGGGTGGTGGAGCTTGCAGAGGCTAATCCAGCCAAAGGGTTTGTTTGTAGTGGTCTAGAGGCAAGAGAAGTCCCAGGAGAAACAGAGCCTTTTGTCCAGTTCCTGCCTGAACTGGAATCCTGGCGAGGTGGGCAGGCACTCCATGGCCTGCAGCCTCAAACTGTCCACAGGTGGAGAATCTGTGGCTTTTCACTGTTTGGAAGATGGAAAAGGGATGGAGGGGATGAACTCTGCCCTCTTTTTCCTTTTCCTCCTGTTTGGGAACAGATGGGAGCCCCTGGGCAGTGGAGGCGTGGGGAGGAAGAGTCTGTGTAAAAGTACCCTGGGCTCTGGTTCTGGGTAAGATGGAGCACACACACGCCAGCTTCCTCCCCCACAGAATGAGGCTATGAACCTGGACAGGCAGTAGCTACCTTTTGACTTTTGACTTTTGAGGACTCTCAAAAGTCAGTGCTAGTGGGTGAACTGGGGAGGAAAATTTACATCTGAAGCAGTCCCAAGCCCATGGTAAGTCTCCTACATTCTCCCCACTGGTGTCCTCCAGCCTGGACTCAAGGCGACCTGAGTCTGGAAGTGGGCATCAGCACCAACAGAGGGAGATGGAGAAAGCTCCTTCCGGCTCTGGCTCCTAACTCAGAAAGAGCGTGGGAGAGATTTCCATTTCTTTTGTGCTTTCTGTTATCTCACACCCCAGCCCCAGGCAACCCAGGTGCAGTGTCCTGCAGGCAGGGCAGCAGGGGGCCCCCGGGCATTTACAGACCCCAGGAGGGAAGCTTCCTCTCTAATCAGAGGAGCTGAGCTCTCAGGAAGATGGGGTGAACCTGATTTTTTTCTTTTTCCCTCTATCCTTGGCCCACTTGGCCCACACATGGGAGTGCACAAAACAGTGTCCTAATGGAAACCTTCCTTTTGGCCAGAAGACCACAAGAGGAAATCCCAGTGAACAGAGGTGTAAGGGAGGGCACTGAGGAAGCTTGGGAAGGGGACACCATCAAGTTGTTTATGATTGTCTAGGACCAGTGCCAAGCTGAGCACACATGGACCCTAAACAGCCTACCACACACTTGGAGAAACTATGTGGGGTAGACATTGCCCAAGTTACAGAATGGCCACAGTACAGATCTGAAGAGCCCTGAAAGGCCTTAAACACTGACCTGGCATAGAAATCACAGCCCATGAAAGACTGGTCGGAACTTGCAGCCGGGGCCAGGTGTGCTAGCTCATGCCACAATCCCAACAGTTTGGGAGGCCAAGACAGGAGAATCACTTGAAGTGAGGAGTTTGAGACCAGCCTGGGTCTCAAACCCAGAGTGAGACTTGATTTCCATAAGAATTTTTAAAAATTAGCCAGGCATGGTGATGCATACCTGTAGTCCTAGCTAGTTGGGAGGCAGAGGTGAGATTGTTTGAGCCCAGGAGATCCAGGTTACAGTAAGCTATGATCAGAACACTGCACTCCAGACTGGGCTGGGCAACAGAGCAAGACACTGTCTCAAGAAGGAGGAGGAGGAGGAAGAGGAGGAGGACGAGAAGGAGGAGGAGAAAGAGGAGGAGTAGGAGGGGGGAAAAGAGAAGGAGAAGGAGGAGAGAGAGACGGAGAAGGAGAAGAACTACTTGCAGCCAGGAAGCTGGGGAGATTGCCTGCTAAAACAGGAGTTATCTCCGTCTCCACAGGATTTAGACCAGATCCAAGGCCTTATACAATAACATTCAAATTTTCCAGGATATGATCCAAAGTGACTTGGCATATGAAGGACAGGAAAATGACAACTTGTGTTTTGCATAAAACAAAACAATAAACAGAAGCCAATTCAAGATGGCACAGTTGTTAGGATTCAAACAAAGACTTAAAAGCAGCTATTATAAAAATGATCCAACAAGTAAAGGCAAACACTCTTGAAATAAATGGAAACACAGTAAAGCTCAGCAAGAGGGGGAGGGAGACAAAGAAGAACCAAATAAAAACATTGGAACTGAAAAGTGCCTAACCAAAACAAAAATGCTTGTGGTACGAGCTCAATAGCAGGATGGGGATGACAGAAGAAATTAGTGAATATGAACATGGGTCAATAGAAAGTACCCAATATAAACAACAGGAGATAAAAAGAGTGAAAGACCTGTGGGACCTGTGGAAGGATATCAAAATCTAACATTCATGCAATCAGGGCCCACAGGGAGAGGAGAAAAGATTATAATACAGAAACAAATATTTGAAGAAATAATGGTTGCAAACTTCTCAAATTTAGTAAAAACAAGCCTACAGATACAAAAGATCAGTGAACCCCAAGCAGTATAAATCCAAAGAGATTTATTTCCAGACACATCAAATCAATCTGCTAAAAACTAAAGACAAAGAAAAAATCTTGAAAGCAGAAAAAAAGTAATGAATTATTTATAAAGGGAAAAATTATCCAAATGACTTTGGATGTCTCATCAGAAACCACAGAGGCTAGATGGAAGCAGAGGAAAATTTTCATGCTGAAAGGAAAGAACTGCAGCCTAGAATTCTATACCCAGTGAAATCAGCCTTCAGGAGTGAAGGCAAAATACAGACATTCTCAGATGAAGCGAAACTAAGTGAACTCTCTTTCTGTACTATTTTTGCAATTTCCTGTGAATCTATCATTATTTTGAAATAAAAAGTTAAGGGGGAAGAAAGGGCAAAGGACCTCAACAAAGTTCAAAAAAGGGGAAATTTGGATGGTAAATAAGCACACGGAAAGATATTCTACATCATTCATCATTAAGGAAATACAGATTCAAACCACAAGGAGATACTATTCAACACCTATTGGAATGGCTAAAATACGGGAGTGGTGGCTCAAGCCTGTAATCCCAGCACTTTGAGAGGCCTAGGTGGGCAAATCACCTGAGGTCAGGAGTTCAAGACCAGCCTGGCCAACATGGAGAAACCCTGTCTCTACTAAAAATACAAAAATTAGCTGGTGGTGTGTACCTGTAGTCCTAGCTACTCAGGAGGCTGGGGCAGAAGAATCGTATGAATACAGGAGATGTAGGTTTCAGTGAGCCGAGATCACACCACTGCACTCCAGCCTGGGTGACAGAGCAAGACTCTGCCTCAAACAAACAAACAAACAAACAAATAAAAAATTAAATAAATAAATAAATGGCTAAAATTGAAAAAAAAAAAAAAATACTGACCCTACTAAGTGTTAGCAAGAACTCAAGGCAACTGGAACTGAGTCACATTACAATGGAAATGCAAAATGGCTCAGCCACTCTGGAGGATGGGTTGGCAGTTTCTTAGCAAGTTAGACATGCGTTTGCCACAGGGACCAGAAATCCCACTCGAGGTACTCACCTAAGTGAAGCAAAACATAGTCACAAAAACTTATATTCACACAAATGTTCATAGCACCTTTATTTGTAATAGCCTTAAATCAGAAAGTACCCAAATCTTTCAACAAGTGAGTGACTTAACAAGTTGTGATCCATCCACACTGCGAAATAGAGCTCAGTGGTGAACAGAAACAGAAACGAACTTCTGGATATGCAACAACGCGGTGGTTGCCAATGGTGTTATTCTGAGTGAGAGAAGCCGGTGTCCACAGGACACGTACATGCCACTCCATGCACATGACGTTCACAAGAAGGCAGATCTATAGCAATGGAGATGCAGGGAGCAGGGGCTGGGGGAGGTGCAACTGCAAGCAGAAGGCACAGGGCAGGGGAAGAAACTGTTCTGTGTCCTCAAGGTGGTGATGGTTACACATAAACACAGGCTGGACACAGGGCGCACACATGCGATCACAGCACTATGGGAGGCTGAGGCAGGAGGATCACTTGAAGCCAGAAGTTTGAGACCAGCCTGAGCAATATAGCAAGACCCCATCTCTACAAAAAAAAATGTAATTATAAACTCATAGAACTCCACATGTGAATTAAATGTTTTTAATTGTCTTAGATGAAGGCCTCAGAGCCAGAGAAGGATGGGAACCCAGGGATGGCCAAGCTTCAGGAACATTCCTCAGGGGAGCATTTGGGGCAGGGGCTCTGATGTCATTATATGACATCATTGGCAGTGACATGGGCCCAGCGGACTCAGCAGCCAGCCCTGAGCACCCCTGACAGCAGCATTTCTCCTGGCCTCTGCCTTCTCACTCTACTCTGTCTTCCCTGTCGGGTTGTCTGAGAGCAGGGCCACCCTCCCCTTAGACTGGAAGCTCTCCAAAGTAAATGAGGGATGGGATCTGGGGTTTACTGAGCACCTACTCTCCACTGGCCCCTGCCAGGTCCTGGAATGGCACCTTGTTTATCTGCACATGCTCAGGGTGGGGATGTTGGCCCCCGCTTTACAGATGAGCGATTAGAGGCTGAGCCAGAGGGCAGGGGTGGGTCCAGGAGGGGCTGGGTTCGGATACAGGACCACCTGAAGCCAGTGGTCACCCTCCCAGTGTGCAGCTCTGCCCTCAGACCAGTTCTTTACCAACACTGTCCACCATCCGCCTGCATCGGCGTCGCCTGAGACGAGGACAGCCAGGGTACCGGGCGGGAGCCTGAAACCGACACAGGAGCTCCTCAGGTTCTCTGCAGACCCCTGCATGGGGGTGACTAGGGAGGGAACTGGCTTTGCACCCACAGGCACTCTGGGGCGGGAAGCCAGGACTCAGGTGCCTGCCTGCCAAGTGCTCCGGTATAGCAGTCAAACTGGGTTGTGCTAAAAACTCGCTCCCTTCTGCCGCAGAGGACCTGTTAATTAATTAAATGACACTTCGGCTCCCTGCGTGGCCGGTGAGTGAGAATGAGCACCCGTGGCTCTTAGGATCTGGGGCGAGGCAATGAGGGCAGGACTCAGCAGCGTGGGTGGGGTCGGGCTGCTGGGGGCTGGCTGGGCAGGGCAGGTGGGTGAGTGTGGAGACTGGGGACACCAGCCTGTGGACACCAGGCAGGCGCTGGCCTCAGGACCCTGGGCCTTCCTGCCCACTTTGTTCTCCCTCCTGTGTCCACAGCAGGCCACCCACTCTTTCATCTGGACAGCCCACGTTGGGCTGCTGTCACAGTGACACCGTCGGGTGGTCTGCAGGGCACAGGCCCCATACCCACCAGGAGGTCTTCCCTGTCCTGGCCTGCCTGCCTCCTTCCTACCTGGAGTATCTGAAGAAGGGATCCCACAGCTCCCTCTGCATTTGTCCATCTCTGTGGCCACCCCTGTCCTGGGTCCAAGGTTTGTCTCCCCTGGCCAGACGGTAGGTTGACTGTAAGTAGGACAGTGTGTGGGTCATCTCAGAGTCCACGGCCTCAGGAGGCACCCATGGGCTGAATGCTGACAACCAAGGGCAGGTCCTGTGCTGGGTAGTCTGGCCTCTAATAGTCCAAACGTTCCTAGGAGATGGCATCTGTAGCATGAGCTGCCAGTGGCCCCTGGGGAATAGAATCCTGGGTCTTTAGCTGGGTGAGTAGTTGCCAGAATAAAGACTTCACTTCCCAGCCTGCCTAATTTGTGACCAACGGGATGCAAAGGAAGTGATGTGTGCAACCTCCAGGAAGTGCCCTTAAGGAGCTGTGTAGGCCGCTCTTCTCCTGTGCTTCTTCCTGAAGGACAGAAGGTGGGTGTGACAACTGGAGCTCCAGCAGTCACCTTGGACCATAAGGTATAAGACACAGATGAGGAGGAACCGTGTGGGATGCAATTGAGGGCTAAAGATGCTGACATCATCCTGCCCCGTGGAGTGAGCCATCGCGAAGACCAAGTCAACACGTCGGGAAGAGGCAAAGTATGGAGAATCCGAGGAGCAGAGCTGCAGCCTCATCACACTTCACCCAAAACCCACAACAGCATCAGGTTTTCCTTTTGCTTGGGCTAATCCACTCCCTTTGTGGTTTCAGCCATCTTGAGTTGGGTTTTCTGTTATGGGTTTTCTGTTACAGGCCACTGAAAACTTCCCAACACACACAGTGGGAAAGCCATGTGTTTCAGCTGGCCTGTGAGCCTGGGGCACCCAGGCAGACTTCCTAGAGGAGGAGCCCCACTGGGAGAAAGGAGGAAAGGGTGCTCCATACCGTGGGCGAGGGCTTGGGGGACACGTTCTCAGACCAGGAGGAGAGCTGGTGTCCCTTGGACTAATAACCTAGCAGCCCCTTGGTCCCAATCCCAGGGCACTTTGCCAGGCTCCATTTGGCCCAATTTAAAATTCTCAAGCAGCACCTCACACCTTCCCTGGGACTGTGGAAGGCACAGCATGGTCTCTACGTACCCTTCAGATTTAGTTACCGCACCTCCCAGCTTTCCCAGGGCTGCCCGCCTCTGACCACATGCACATACATGTGTGCACAAACACATGTGCACTTGCACATAGACACATGGGCTCTGTGTGTACCTCTGTGTTTACATGCCAGTGCATATGCCTGCACCCCATGTGCGTATTCACATGCACTGTGCACCCGTGTGTACACTGTGTGCGTGTAGTGTATGTGTGCATGTGCACTTATGCTCATAGCATATCTATGCACACACCCCGCGTGCACTTGCATATGCATTCTGTATATACAAGTGGGTGCACACACGTACACAGTGTCTGCATGTTCTATGCTCCTACACACACGAGGAGCATGTGCAGAGCTGCACTTCATGTGTACACATGAACGTGTGTGTACACGCATGTATACGTCCATGTATACACGTGGTGCACACACATATACACATGAGAATGTACATACAGGCACACACCAATATGCCCTACTCTCCATACGACTTAGTGGAGATAGAAGTGCAAGGGGCGTGGGGTGAGCCAGGGTCCAGCCAGACCTGAGGGAGACCAGCTGACACTACAAGAGAGGGCCGTGCCCTCCTCGGCCATCTGTGGCAGAGCTTGCGAGGTCCCCACCAGCCTTGAGTTTAGCTATGGCTGGGGGCAGAGGTCGGGAATCCAGCTCTGGGCCCCCATGCCCCAGGCTGTGCAGGACTTAAACCAGTCCCCAGGCCAAGCCAGCACCACGCCCTTCCCCCTCTGCAGGATGGGCCTCCCCTTTTCACTCCTACCTTGAATCCCGACCAAAGACTGAAGCTCCATTGCTCCAGGCCAGGGACAGGGATAGGGGCAGGAGACAGCTTTGTGTCTTTTGCTCCTTTTATTTTTGGGAAAACAACCTTCTCCACCTCTTCAGGGTTTGGGGAGCTGCTGTTCTTCACGCCCTCTAAATCTGGGGCCAGCGGGTCGCCAATGGCTTCTGGTACTAAGGAGGTCAGCCCGGGGGGATGAGTTACAATGAGTTACACAAGCCGCGGCCCCGTTCATGACCCACATCGCCTGCCTGACGCACTCCAGACACTGCAGGGAGTGCAGGCTGGGGTGTGGCACTGGAGGGCATGTACGTGGGTGTGTGCTGAGATTTCAGTCCTTACACACACAGAGTCTGTGTGTGTACGAGCATATCCTCATCATACCCTTGGTGGCATGCCCTAGGCCCCCACAGATCTGGGCTCTAAGACATGGACTCACCCATGGCAGGGGCTAGATCCAGCAGCGCCTTCTGCCCAGGCCCATGGTGAGCCTGGCCCTGTGGAGGGACTCCTCCTCCGTCATTACCTGCGTTGTCTGTCCTCTCTCAGCCACCTCCACCTGCGTCACTGCCAGCCTGCCTCAGCACAGAGCCTGCGTTCCCTCCCACCCCCAGGCCCTAGGCTCTTCCCACGTGGGATATTCTGGCTGTGCGCGCGTGACCGTGACTGTGGGGACTGGCCCAGGGCTTTTCAGGGCTGGAGCTGGGATTGGAGCCTGCCCTGCCTCAGGGAAGACCCTTGCTCCCTTTTCCACGGCACCTCTGTGACTCTCGTCACCTGACAACACTGGCACCAGGGCTGCCCCTCCTGACGGCCCCATCACCGTCTTTCTGGGCACACTCCATCAGCACAGCGTCTTCACTGTCCTCTTGAAAAACCTTGTGCCACCCCCATCAGCTTTAGCTCCACCTCCATAGCAGCCGTGGCCAGCACCGACGTCCTTTTCTGTCACCGTCAAGCCTCAAAACTGGGACCATGGGTAAAAGCGTCATCCCATCCACCGTCTCTCTCTAGCTGCCAACCGCACCTTCATCAGACATGCCCAGTACCACCTTCCGGGTCAGCAGTCCCACCCCTGCATATCAGAGGCCTTGCCCTCCCACAATGTCCACAGTCACCGGGCCAGGCTTGCACCTGTGAGGGGCCAGGACCCGTACCAGAGCCTGGTGAGGCTCCCTCGGCCACCCTCTGGGTCCTACAGGCCCATCCCAGCCACCCAGGGTTGAGTGGGCTCTGCAGTCCCCAAGGCCAGGGCCCACTTCGCTTCCCAGCGTTTCCCCTCTGCTAATTTCCTAAATGAACACTAATGCAAATGGCTCAGGCTGGCCGGATTGGGTTTTTGTTGCTTGTTTATTTCTTTTCTTCCTCTTCGCCTCTAACTCCTTTTTCTACCCTCTAAATTGGTGCGGCACGGGGAGTTCACAATTCACCTCCTCGCTCCCATTTCGGCGCGCACTCCTCTCTGCTTCCTTAATTAACTCATTTGTAATTTTTCATCTCCCCTCCCTTTCATCTCCTTCCAAACACCCCAACCAGTTAAAATAAATATGTATTTTTAATGTTGAGGCGCCTAATTTAATCTGGCAGGCAGTGTTCTGCAGTCACCGGCAGGCATCTCCGTCTGAGTCACGTCGTGGGCCACAAGGCTTCCCAGCCCCCCGCCTGTCCTGTCAGTGGGCTGTGTGGGGAGATAGACCGGGTGAGTGTTCCCAGGAGCCAGGCCTCAGATAGGGCACTAGGGAAAGCCTGAGGCATTCTGGTCTCAACCACCTTCCTCTCTCCAGGCTCTGTCTCAGGTGCATGGGGAGCACCTGGGGAAGGGGAGTGGCCTGAGGCTGGGCCAGGGGCAGAGAGCTCACTGCCTCGCAGGTCATGCTGTGCTGATCCTGGGCTGCACCAGCTTATTTCCGACTTGCTCCTGATTCCCCTTTGCTGGGCTTGGTCATCAGGCAGACCCTTTGTACCACCCCAGGGACTGCTGCCACCACATGCATCCTTCACGGAGACCACATCCCTCCCACTGGGACACTCCTCCCGGCCCCACTGCAGCACCTTGAACCTGACCTAGAGCCTTGACCAAGAGCACCACATGCGGGGGTCAAAGGGTGAGAGGCTGCACCTGGCCTGTCACCTGTCCTGCTTAGGGACAAGGAGAGCTGAGAGGACAGGGAGTCAAGAGCCCATCCCTCTGTCCCCTGGTCATCAAAGACCTCATCCCCAAACTAGCTAACTGCCTGCCTCCTAAGGGAAGCTTTTCATGACTGGTCTGTTCATCCAGTCATCCATCCATCCATCTATCCATCTATCCATCCATCCATCCATCCATCCACCTGCCCATCTATCCATCCATCTATCCATCCATCCATCCATGCATCCATCCACCCATCTATCCATCCATCCATCTATCCATCTATCCATCCATCCATTCATCCACCCGCCCATCTATCCATCCATCCATCCATCCATGCATCCATCCACCCATCTATCCATCCATCCATCTATCCATCTATCCATCCATCCATTCATCCACCCGCCCATCTATCCATCCATCTATCCATACATACATACATACACCCATCTATCCATCCATCCATCTATCCATCCATCCATTCATCCATCCACCCATCTATCCATCCATATATCCATCCATCCATACATACATACACCCATCTATCCATCCATCCATCTATCCATCCATCCATCCATCCATGAATCCACATACCCATCTATCCATCCATCTATCTATCCATCCATCCATACATACATTCATCCATCCATGCATTCATCCATCCATCTATCCCTCCATTCATCCATCCACCCATCTATCTATGCATCCATCCATCCATCCATCCATCCATCCACCCATCTATCCATCCATCCATCCATCCATGCATCCATCCATCTATCCATCCAGCCATATATCCATCCATCCATCTATCCATCCATCCATTCATCCATCCATCCATCTATCCATCCATCCATACATACATACATATATACACCCATCTATCCATCCCTCCATCCATTCATCCATCCAGCCATCTGTCTATCCATCCATCCATCCATCCATCCATCCACCTATCCATCCATCCATCTATCCATCCATCCATCCATCCACCCACCCACCCATATATCCATCCATCCATCTATCTATCCATCCATACATACATACATACACCCATCTATCCATCCATCCATCCATTCATCCATCCACCCATCTGTCTATCCATCCATCCATTCATCCATCCATCCCTTTAGTCATTCATTTACTCAGAGTTCACCTGGCTGAGAGAGGTGCTCTAGGGATTCAGAAACGAGGCTTGTAAGAAGGGGGATTCCAACGTCAGGAAGTCCCAGGGCGCTAGGGGCTGGAGGCAGGGGAACAGAGAAAAGCCTCAGGCCTCAGCATGACCATCTGTCTCACCGGCCATGGCAGCTGCCCTGACTGGTGCGCCTAACATGGCCCCTGCACCTGGACTTGCACCAGACCAGGCCCCACCTGCACTGCCTCAGCATTCTGCTGCCACTCCCGGTGCCTATGGGCCTCAGGGTCCACAGGCCCCACCAGGCCCTTTTCCAACCTTTGTTCCTGTCCCTCTCCATTTCCTTGGCCAATGGAATATCTGCCAACAGGAAATACAAATGAAAACTGCAACAAAATGCCCGTCCACACCGCCGGGCAGGACTGGCTAAAACAACACGTGTGACGCATGCACTGCTGATGGAGAATCCACGCTGGTAAAGCTTAGGCTGCACGTGGCCTCCGCCCGGCACTTCTGTTCCCCCATAGACACCCTGGAGAGTGGTGCCCCACGTACACAAGGAGGCTCCTGTGCAGCTTGCTCTAGGGAGACACAGCGTGTGAGCCTGGCAGACACAGGCCGGGCCCTGCAACCTGTGTTTCACCTGTGACAACCTACTTAATACACGGAACAGCTGGGGAAGTTGAAATCCTGGGAATGGTGTTCAGGGACAGAAGAATGGTTGGAAGGACCGAGGCATGTGTAAGAGCCGGGAGGCACAGACCTGCAGGCCTCACTGTGAATTAACGTCACACACAGCATTGAGCACAAAATGCAAAGTACTGAAGAGAGTGTGACTTGGGGGGCCATTTATGAGTTTAGGACACAGGGGAGCCCCTCTGTGCACTATCTGAAAGACATGTATGGAAGGGAGAGGTGAAGAAAGGGACTTGGGAACCAGAGGCTCCACTGCAGCGGGAGAAGGGGGAGGCCTGTGGGTCGGGGAAAGTCAGGTAGAAGACAGCAGCGTTTGGCTTTGTTCCCCTAAAACCAGAAGAGATCGGAGGCAAATATGGCAGCGCGCTAAGAGGCATTGGAGCTGGGTACCGGGCTGGCTGCCAGTAATGTTGTCCCCATACACTTCAGTGTAGTGGAAATATTACAGAAATTTTTAAAAGAAGAAAGATACTCAGTAACTAAGCACCATGGGGGTGTAAAATAGTGATAGCTCCTGGAGCCTTGCTTGCAGGGGTACAAATTGCCCTAAAGTGGAGCGGGACTAATGGAGTGTCATGGGCTCCTTGGCCATCCAGTGGTAGAGCTGGGAGTGGACTGTCTTTGGAATCCCTGAAAGCATCCCAGGATGCTGGTTCCCAAGGCTCTCATCTCTTCACGTGGAAGCCCCGCGGGAGGGAGCACGGGTCCCACCTTTCCTCTCCATGCCTCTCTGACCCTCTGCCTGCCACCAGGAAAGACTCAGCTGGCTGATTCTCAGGAAGGGGTGCCGGGCAGCCACAGCTCCCTCCTTGGGAGTACACAACCTACGGCTGGGTGACATCCTTTGAGGTCCCTGCAGAGGCTTGCCTGGCATTCAAGGTCATGTAGGTGCATTGGGGTGAGCAGGATTGTGGGATCAGGAGACAAGCTCCCCAGGCTGGATCTGCCCTGCCTGGCCATGTGATCCAGGGCTTTGTGTGGCAGTTTGTGTGCATATATGAATGTGAATATGTTTGCATTTGGAGTCTCTGTTTTTGTGTGCTTGTGTGTATGTGCACCTATGCTTGTGCACCCATGCACATCTCAGGCTGAGACCCTCTGAGGGCCCCACAGAGCTGTCAGCTTCCTGGGCCTAGCTCCAGTTGAGGACAGAGGGGAGCAGGAGGAGGTGGCTAGCCCTGGGTTATGTGCTGTGGAGGAGTGGGTTGAGAGCTGTGGTGTGATGGTGGAGTCTTGAGGTAGAAGGAGCTGCTCTACCTTGTCTGACTATCACCTCTATGTCTAGACCCATTCACACACCCACTCATCAAATAGTAGCTGAGTCAAGCAGCCCTGGGCCCAACCCTGAGCTAGGACTTGGATAAATACAAAAATCCAAATGCGGCAGGCCATGCCACCGCATTCTGCTGGGAGAGAGACTGCACACCAGAAGGTGCTGCCTAGGAGAGGGGGCTGAATAGGATGCAGGGAGAGCTCAGAGGGGCCAGGATTCCCCCACACCCTCCCAGAGCTTCAGACTGAAAAACATGGTGGGTTGACCACAGGAAGAATGGCATGGGCACTGAGTGGGCCAGTTACCGGGCTCTAAAGACATCTAGGAGAGAGTCACGCAGATTCTGGTTCTTGGCTCCATGGGTCATCCAAACCCCACAGGTCCATTTTCTTCAACATCATTACAATTATTATCAT
This sequence comes from Rhinopithecus bieti, assembly GCF_001698545.2. NCBI lineage: Eukaryota > Metazoa > Chordata > Mammalia > Primates > Cercopithecidae > Rhinopithecus > Rhinopithecus bieti. The sequence goes on from NW_016811810.1 coordinate 2,920,599, forward strand.
CATTACCATCCCCTGAAGCACCACCACCACTACCACCTTTGCCATTAATGCCAACACCATTATTACTGCCTTCACTATGACCACCACCATCATCATCATCGCTACCTTCACCCCCAATATCACTACCATCACCACCATCACCTTCACCATCACCCCCCATAACCACCACCATTACCATCACCCCCTCATCAACACCACTATCCCCACCACCTCCACTGACCCCACCACCACCATCATCGCCACCATCATCATAATCACCATAATCACAACCACTACCATCACCACCACCACCACCACCATGAACACTACCACCACCATTAGCATCACCATAACCATCACCACCACTATCACCATCATCACCTCCAGGATGACCATCATCATGACCAGGACTACCATCACCATCACCATCCGCCATAACCATTATCACCACCATCACTACCACCATTCCCATCACCCCACTTCCATACCATAATTACAATTGCCACCAGCACCAAGCCACCATCACTACAACAACCACCATCACCACCCACCACCATCACCATCACCATCATTCACAATTGCCACTATGGGCCATCACCACCATTACTACAACCCACCATTCACCATTCACCATCATCACTACCATTATATCCCATTCCACCATTCACTCGTACACTATTCACTATCAATCACCACCACCACCATTATCCAACCATCATCACTACCACCACCATCACCATCATACCACCATCAGCATCATCGCTACAACTACCACCATTATCATAATCACCACCATCACCCCATTACCACAACCATCACCATCACCACCACCTCCACCATCACCACCATTAGCATCACCACTACCACTGCCATCACTATAATCATCACTGCCACCACCACACCATCACCTCATTAACACCACCACCTATCACCATTACCATCATCACACCATTACTATCACCACCATTTCCACCATCACTATTACCATCTATCACCATCATCCACCACACAATTAATCACCATCTCACTTACACATCCACCCACCATCACCATCATCACAATTGGCCACCACACCACACCACATCACTATGACAATCACCATCACCCCACCCCATCACCATAACCATCACATTATCACCACCTCACCACCCCACCCACCACCCCTACTCCCATACCATTATCCACAATTGCCACCATCACCCACCAACACCATCCTATGAACAACCATCACCTCCTGCCACTATCACCATTGCCATCATCACAATTGCCCTATCACCATCCCACCATTACTATAACCCACCACCACCATTCCATCACCATCATCACTACCATTACTATCATCACCATTTCCACCATCTCTATTACCATCATCACCACCACCACCACCATTTTCACCATTATAACTACCACCACCATTATCATTACCACACCATCATCATCATTACACCCATAACATTATCACTACAACCACCGCCATTATCATATCACCACCATCACCCCACTACCACAACCATCACATCACCACACCTCCCACATCACCACCATTAGGGCATCACCACTTACCACTACCATCGCATATAATCACCCACATCACCACACCCCAACCATCACCATCATTAACACCACCACCACCATTACCATCACTATCATCACCCCATTACCATCATCACCATCACTATCACCACTATCACCGTCATCACCACCACCATCACTGTAATCACTAATATCACCATCACTATCACCACCATCACTCCCACCACCATCATCACCATCACCACCATTATCATCACTATCACCATCATCACAAGTACCACCATTACTATCTTCACCACCATCACTATCATCACCGGCACCATCATTACAGCCACCATCACCACCACCACCACCACCACCACCATCACTATCACTACCATTACCATCACCACCGCTATCACCATCACCATCATCACCATCACCACCATCTTCCCAATTAGGCTATGAGCAGAAGACTGTGTAAGCCCAGTTGAGGGTAGGTGGCAAAATGACAAAGGCTACTGAGCAGTTTGGTCTGGAAAAACAGAAGAAAGTTTGTCAGGTTACTTGCTTGCCATGTGATCTTGTGCATCAGCTTGCTATTTTGGAACTCCAGTTTCCCTACCTTTAAGAGGGGAATTATGCTTGCTAACCTCTCTGCTTTTCAATGTTGTTTGAGAGTGAGATAATTTGAAGTATATGAAGGTGTGTGTGCATTGTAAAGTGCTGAGCAAATGTTACACATTATGATCACCATGTGAAGCCCATTCCCAATAGTGACCCCTTCCCCAGCCCTCCTCTCAGCAACCACACATTTGTCAGGTCTTGGGAGGGCCACAGTTCCAGGAACAGACCCCAGGAGCTGAAGATTGATTCCACCTTTGACTGGAATGCAAACAATATGCAAATGAACATGCAAATTCCCTGTGTTCTTTTGGGAGATCCCAGCCTGGTTCTCTGGGGTGCGCTGCCCTGCTGCTGGCTTTTAACATGGGGAGGGACTGAGTTGGGGAAATCAGAGGAGGGAAAAGGCATTGACACATCAGTACCTGATTGGACTCAACTGGCCAATGCTGCGGCCCTGTCTCTGTTTTGCAGAATATCAACTGTGTCTTTACAGAGGCCCAAGCCTCCTTCATTGTCTCCCCTGTCAGCATCTGACTCCCTCCTCCCTGACAGCTCCCAGCCACTCACTCCCCATCCTCTCTCCTCCCTCCCTTCATCCAGCTCTTCCTGGGCACTCTTGCAGGCTCTGGACACACTCTCCACCTATGGTGGGAACTCTGGTTTTGAAGAGAGACACAAGAGGAGATGATCCCCCCACCAGGGTCTCTCCACCAAGGTCCCATCCCACAGGCCCAGGCCACAGCGTGTCAATATGCAGAGTGACGTGGGGACACTGAGGCAGGGGCTGCCCTCACCTCAGGGAAAGGGAGGCTTTCTCCCTAGGGCAATGTGGTCCAGGCAGCCCAAAGGGAGAGGGTTTCCTGGACAAAGGACTCAGCAGAACAAGGAGTAGGAGGACAAGAGAGAGCCTGGCAGGGGTGGTGACCAGCAGGGTCTGGGGATGAGTCGGGGGGTCAGCAGCCAGGTAGACCAGGACAGGCCTTATGAGTGCGGAGGGGCTTGGGCTTCATGGGAAGAAAAGAAAGCCACCGAGGGCTCTGAAGTCCTGGAGTGGCAGGTCACAGCCACCCTTAGGAAAGATAGCCTGGGGCAAGGTGCACTGGAGGTGAGGTGCCCAGCAGCCCCTTCACAGCCCTGAAGAATTGACTAGCTTTCCCCGGAACCCACAGGAGTCTGGAGCAGGCAATGGCTGGCTCACACCCACAGGTCACAGCTACTGGGAGCCCTCCAGCATGCTCTGCCCCTCACAGGCTGAGGATGCCTCTCAGGGGCATGTGGGTGGCCAGGCTGCCTCCTGGGCCTCATCCACAGAGTGATGGGTGAGAGGGTCCTCTGGGGCTTTCCAGGAGGGATTTAACAGTCCTGCTGCACCCTGGCTGTTCTGTGCCTTCAGGTGGGGCAGGGTTCGGTGTGCACATCCCTTTCGGGGGGACAGGGTTCCAGAATCCAAGCCCAGGCCCTGTGCCAATCTCCAGGGCCCTCTCTGCTGGGGCTGGCACAGGAGCCAAGAGCCTGAAACTGGCCCCCACGTCACCTGGGCCCCATGTAGAGGCTCCTGGTTGCTGTAGTGTCAGCTGTGGCCAGCTGGGGGCACCCACCTTCTGCCTGTGGGTGGGGCACCAGGGCCAGAGAAGTCCACCTATTGGATGGCCAGGAGCAATCACACTGCCTCGGACAGCCCCAGATGTCAGTCTGGGTGCAGACGGCGCCCATCCATGAAGTCACCTGTGACGGAATCTGTGTCAAGTCCCACGTTCATCTTCCTTTTTTTAAAAATAAAAATTAATCTGCATTTGGAGGAGCTGGCTGTGTTGAGGCCACCTGCAGGGCCACTGAGGTCCCTGTTCTAATAGGATGTTAGAGCCAAGTTTCTGCTGGTGCTGGGCGGGTGGGGCATGCGGGAGGGCTCAGGGACCCTTCCTTGGGATACTGAGGCAGAGTACACTTGGGCACATGCAGTCCCATGCACACATCCTCACAGTGCACTCACACGTATGCTTACACTCCCGCTCTCACACACACGTGCACTCACACTCATACTCACACATCCACTCACACACATATGTGCATTCACACACATGTGCACTCATACACATGCTCACACACACAGTGTGCACACACACATGTACACACACAGGCTCACACATGCCCTATCAGGCACACACACACAGTGCACTCACACATGTTCTCATGCATCCAATCACACACGTGCACTCACACACATGCTCACATACCCACTCACATACACTCACACGTGCACTTTCACACTCGCATGTGCATTCACACACGCTCACATATCACCATCCATGTGCACACAGTGCACTCACACACACACATCCACTTCTCACACACACGTGCAACACATGCTCACATGTGCACTCACACCTCAATGTGCACTCACACACACGTGCACTTCACACACACATGCCCTATCATGCCCACACAATCACATTGTCCCACTCACAGTCACATGCACACACTTGCACACACGGTGTACACTCACACACTCACACATGTCACCTTACACACTCACATGTGCAGTCTGCACACGCATTCCTCTCACTGCCTGCTCCAGAAAATACCCAGGTCTTTCTTTTGTCTCCAGTCTTCCTGTGTGAGTCGGGGCAGGCAGACCAGGGCTGCCGTAGCAATAACACCACAGAAATGCAACAAGCTTAAACTTGCATAGATTTTTGTGTTGCTCCATCAGGGTCGTTGTGATGGCAGATGGTCCTCTACCCCACAACCAGGACCCAGGCTCCATCATCTGTGACCCCCACCAGCCCCAGGCAGCAGGGGTGCATGGAACAGGTTGGAAGTTTCCTGGAAGCTCAGCCTTCATGGCCCACAACTCCATCAAGCTGGGACCAGTCACCATGGCCCTCACCTAAGCACAGGGGCACTGGAAACAAGAGTGGCCTGTACCCAGGAGACAAGGGGGTCAAAGTGGTGTCACCTCCTCTCCTTCTACCTTCCTGGGCACACAGTCCCTCAGGGTGACTCATGGCCCCACCCCTGATGCCTCCTCAACTCCTACCCCTGCCAGACCCCTGTCCCCTAAGCACCCCAAAGATGCCCACACCCACCCCTGCCCAGCACCTGCCTCTTAGCAGGTCTCCCACGTGCTTGGTCCCAGTCCAGGTGGTCTGTCGGGTTGTGGATCTGACATCACCCCTCTCTACTTCAAATCTTCCGGGCTCCCAGGGCCTAGGATAAGCCTGTACTCCCCAGCCAGGCACCCACAACCTTCCAAGGCAGCCCCACCCTCCTCCTGCTCCCTTCTCACCCAAGGCCTCTCTCCAGTTAGCGCTGGCCTTGCAGCAAAGTCAGCCCGTGACCTCCAGCCTGAGAACACGGGGTTTGGTGGTTTGTGGAGTTTGTGGGTCAGGACTTCCAACAGGCCTGGGGGGACAGCTTGGTCTCCAGGGCCTCAGCTGCGGCTAGGGACCAGTGCAGCTAGTGACCAGTGTGGCTTAGGGACCAAGCTGTGGCTGGTGACCAAGTGTGGTTAGTGACCAGTTGGGCTGGTGACCAGTGTGGCTAGTGGACCAGTGTGGCTAGGACCAGCTGTGGCTGGTGACCAAGTGGTGGTTAGGTGACCAGTGTGGCTAGGACCAGTGGTGGCTGGTTGACCAGGTGTGGCTAGTGACCAGTGTGGCTAGTGACCAGTGTGGCTAGTGACCAGTGTGGTTGGTGACCAGTGTGGTCTCTCCAAGTGGCCTGGGCTTCCTCAACACATGGTGAGCTCTGGGTCGCACTTTGTTTCAACAGACTACATTTTAGAGCAGTGTTCGTCTTATTGTTGGTCTGAAAATATGATGCTCTCTCCCTCTCCCCACCCAGTTTCCCTCATTTTTTACAGCCTGTGTCAGTGTGGCTCATTTGTTACAAGTGATGAACCAATAATACAACATGATCACTAAAGTCCACAGTTCACATTAGGCTTCATTCTGGGTATTGCACCTTCTATGGGTTTTGACCAATGTGTGTGACACGTATCTACCTTTATACCAGCACCCAGAGAAGCTTCACTGCCTTAAAAAACCCTGTGCTCTGCCCATTCACCTCTCCCTCCCCACTACCCCAGTGACCACTGATGTGTTTACTGTTGCCACAGTCTTCCATTTTCCGGAATGTCGTAGAGCTGGAGTCACGCAGTACGTAGCCTTTCAGAGCAGCTTCTTTTTTTTTTTTTTTTTTTTTGAGACAGAGTCTGGTTCTGTCGCCCAGGCTGGAGTGCAGTGGCCGGATCTCAGCTCACTGCAGGCTCCACCTCCCGGGTTTACGCCATTCTCCTGCTTCAGCCTCCCGAGTAGCTGGGACTACATGCACCCACCACCTCGCCCGGCTAGTTATTTGTATTTTTTAGTAGAGATGGGGTTTCACCATGTTAGCCAGGATGGTCTCAATCTCCTGACCTCGTGATCCGCCTGTCTCGGCCTCCCAAAGTGCTGGGATTACAGGCTAGAGCCACCACGCCCGGCCTGGAGCAGCTTCTTTCACTTAGTTAGATGCATTTAAGCTGCCTCCATGTATTTTCATGGCTTGATAGCTCATTTGTTTAGCGCTGAATATTCCCCTACGTGGACGTATCACAGTTTGCTCATCCACTCACCTATTGACGGGCGTGCTGGTTGCTTCCAAGTTTCAGCAGCCATGAATAAGTCTGCTATGAACATCCACATGGGGTGTTTCCTGTGGACCTCGCTTTTCAATTCATGTGAGTAAATTGCAAGGAGCATGATTGCCAGATTATAAGGTAAGAGCATGTTTAGTTTTGTAAGAGACTGCCGAACCGTCTTTCCCAGTGGCTGGCTCAGTGTGCGCTCCCACCAGCAACGCACGAGAGCTCCTGATGCTCCACGTCCTCGCCGGCATTTGGTGCTGTTGGTGTTCCAGGTTTTGGCCACCTGAAGAGGTGTGTAGTGGTATCTCATTGTGGCTTTAATTTGCATTTCCCTGATGATATATGCTATTGAATGTTTTTTCTTGCACTTCTGTGCTATCTTGCATCTTTGGTGGTGTCTGTGCAGATCTTCTGCCCGTTTTTAAGTTGGGTGGTTTGTTTTCTTATTGTTTAGTTCTAAGCGTTCTTCGGATGTTTTCGTTATGTCTTTTATTGGGTGTGTCTTTTCCAAATATTTCCTTCTAGCCTGTGGCTTCTCTCTTGATTCTCTCCACGGTGTCTTTTGCAGAGCAGTTTTTAATTTTAATGAAGTCAAATTTTTATATGGCAGCTCTGGACTCCAAAAGTATGTCCTCTAGCGACCAGGTGGGAGCTAAAGAACCTAGGCCAGGCAGCGTCACCTCTGGCCAGGCAGTCCTGAGACCACCCAGATTCACCGGAAGGAGAGGCAGACCCCACCCTGGGTGGAGTAGCGTCAGCATCGTGGGAGCTATCATTGCACTCATTTCGGAAAAGCCCAATCTGCCACATTTCCAGCTACCCAAAGCCTGGACAACTCCTGCCCTTCTGACAAGCACCTTCTTGTACCCTAGAGAAAAGGGTTTCAGGGTGCCCTGGTCTGCTGGCATGCGGGTGGTCTTTGGGGGTTGCCTGTATGCCACTGTCCCCTGAACCTGGCTGACTTTTCCAGCAGGGACCCCCCACCCAGGGGATGAACCACGATTGATCTGAGCCAGAGAAGCAATCCTTGTTTCCTTTCCCATGATTGGTCAGCTTGGAACATGTGATCCCCTTCTGACCAATGAGATGCAAGAGGGAGACTGGGTAGGGGGAGACCTGTTCCCTGCCTTGCTTTCCTAGGGCTGCTGTGGCCGAGTAGCAAGCTTAGAAATTCACCCCCATTACTCTGGCGGCACTGAGCCCAAGATCCAGGTGTCAGCAGAGTTGGCTCCTTCTGGAGGCTCTGAGGAAGGATGTATTCCCTGTCTTCTCACTTCTGGAGGTTGCTGGCAATCTTCTGTGATCTATGGCTTCAGATGCATCATTTCACCCTCTGCCTCCATCTCCACGTGGCTTCCCTGAGCGTCTGTCTCCCTACATGGCCTTCCTGAGCGTCTGTCTCTCTACATGGCCTTCCTGAGCATCTGTCTCTCCACGTGGTCTCCCTGAGTGTCTGTCTCTCCACGTGGCCTCCCTAAGTGTCTGTCTCCATGAGGCCTCCCTGATCATTTGTCCCTCCGCATGGCCTCCATGAGTGTCTGTGTTTCCACATGGCCTCCCTGAGCATCTGTCTCTCCACGTGGCCTCCCTGAGTGTCTGTCACTCCATGTGGCACCCCCATTACCTGTCACTACATGTGGTTCCTTGATTACCTGTCTTCCACGTGGTTCCCTGAGTGTCCGTCTCTCTGTGTGGCTTCCCTGTGTATCTATCTCTCCATGTGGCCTCCCTGAGTGTCTGTCACTCTGTGTGGCCTCCCTGGGTGTCTCTCCACGTGGCTTCCCTGAGTGTCTGTCTCTCCATGTGGCTTCCCTGAGTGTCTATCTCGCCATATGGCCTCCCTGAGTTACCTGTCTTTGAGTGTCTATGTCTCCACGAGGCCTCCCTGAGCATCTGTCTCTCCGCGTGGCCTCCCTGAGTGTCTGTCTCTCCATGTGGCTTCTCTGAGTGTCTGTCTCTCCACGTGGCTTCCCTGAGTGTCTGTCTCTCCATGTGGCTTCTCTGAGTGTCTGCCTCTTTACGTGGCTTCCCTGAGTGTCTGTCTCTCCAAGTGATGTTCTTTTTATAAAGACATCAGTTGGCTGGGTGCAGTGGCTCATGCCTGTAATCTTAGACCTTTGGGAGGCTGAGGCAGGCAGATTGCTTGAGCCCAGGAGTTTGATACCAGCCTGGCCAACATGGCAAAACCCCTCTCTACAAAAAATTAGCCAGGCATGGTGGCACATGCCTGTGATCCCAGCTGCTTGTGGGGCTGAGGCGGGAGACCGGCTTGAGCCCGAGAGGTCAAGGCTGCAGTGAGCTGAGATTGCACCACTGCGCTCCAGCCTGGGTAATAGAGTGAGACCCTGTCTCAAAAAAGAAAAAAGAAAAAGACAGTCGCATTGCATTAGGGGCTTCCCCTACTCCAGCATGATCCCATCTCAACTCTGTTTCCAAATAAGGCCATGTTCTTAGGTACAGGGGGTTGGGACTTCAACATATGAATATTTGAGGGGCGCGATTCACCCATAACCTCACCTCTCGTGGGGTCCCCACACCTTCCTGCTGGCTGGCCCGACGCTCCTCCCAGCCACACCTGAGAAGTGGGAGATGTGCAAGTAGAAGCCCCTTTGCCTCCTTTCTTCTCTTCCTGTTCTAGAGGTGGCCGTGGGAAGGTGTGATGCCCGGAGCTTGGCAGCATTTTGCCCTCACAGTGCCACCCACCTGAGGAACAGGGAAGGACGATGGGAGCCCCAGGGGCCCCAGGATGCAGAGGAGCTGGGCTTCTCCTGAAACTGCCTCCCTCTGCGTTTCCTGGGAAGGGAAAAAAGCACCCCAGGCCTCCGAACTGAAGCCTTTCCTCCCTTACCTTCTGAGGAGGGTGCAGGGATGCCCAGGGCTCATGGGGTCTTGGGCACTTGGGCTCATGTCTAGGATTCTCCACTCACTGCTATGTACCTTCAGGGAGGTCACCTCATTGCCCAGAGCCTCAGCTTCCTCCACAATGGGGGCCTCGTCTCTACCTCCAGGCTTCCAGGGCTCTGCAAAGCACACGGGTTAGCTATGGGTCTTACACCACGGGCGGTTCCTCAGGCACCACCTCCCCAGTGAACGTATGCACGGAGCCAGCGAGCCCCTCTGTGGCAGGTGGGGAGGCAGGGGTCAGGTGGGGGTGGGTGCAGAGTTCAAGGTCTGGCTCCAGCACTTACAGCTGGGGACCCTAAGGCCAGCCTCGGCTCTCCTTTCTGTAAGAGGGATGGATAACAGCTCTGGTGTCGGTGCTGTCAACACACACGGGGCACAACAGTGTCAGCACTGTTGACACAGTGAACGGATCCAGGGACATGGGACCACCTCCGCTGAGGCCCTGCTGGCACAGTGGACAGGAAGAGAGGACTACAGCCCGGCAGCACCAGGGACTGCCTTGGAGGCTCAGGGCATTAGAGGAGGGGGTTTTGTTCATGTGACCCGGGGCCCAGCCCCATCATCCCCTGAGTCACTCTCAGGCTTCAGAGCTATGAGGACCCCCTGGGCCCCACCCCCAGAATGTCACTCCATGCCTCCCAAGGGGTCTGAGGCCTTCCTCTGAAACGCTCTGGCATGGGATTGTGTGTCTCCTGCCCTCTGTCTACCCAGCTCCCAGGCTGGGCTGTGTCCTGGGGTACCCAGACCAGTCACTCCACCCAGTGACAGCTGAAGCCCTGGTGGGGCTTGGACATCAGGGTCTGGGGTGTGGGCACCCAAGAGGGGCCGAGGGTCTTCTTTGGATGCCCGGGGTCTCTGTGCTGAGCGTGATGCAGGATATTTTGTGGAGGAGTGCACGCTGTTGAGCAATGGGCCTGAGACAGCTTGAGTTGGGAGAGAACATAGCTTCCCCGACTCGTTGTCCATACCACTTGGAGCCTGACATGCACTGAATGTGAGCAGGTGAGAGTGCAGAGCTGGCTAGCCCCACCTTCAGCCCCCACTCCTGTTGGAGCCTCGATCTCTCTGATTGCATTGATTTTCACTGCAGTGTTTATTAAACGCTTAATCTCCCTCCACTGAGAGCTCCCAGAGCTGCCTTGGCATCCCCTATTCCTACGACTCACTAAGCCCAGAGGAGAGCCTGAAGGGGAAGCTGGGGCAATGGCCTGCATAGGCCCTGAAGTCCACACAGCCTCTGTTTTGGGAGCAAGGGCTGTGGGGATGGGGTGAAGGATTGGCTGGTGTGGGCAGAGTGCCAAGCCTAAAAGAGGGGTGTGATAAATACTGGATGAATGGTGGCAGTTGGTGCCCATCTTCAGGGCTTGACCAGCATACCCAGAGGCTCAGGGCTCAGTCTGTGATCAGGGATTGGGACCAGTATGTGCCCAGAGTCAGGGCTCAGTCAGTGATTAGGGATCAGAGCTCAGTCTGGGATCAGGGATCAGGACCAGTATGTGCCCAGAATCAAGGCTCAGTCAGTGATCAGGGATCAGGATCAATAGGTGCCCAGGGCCAGGGCTCAGATGGCGACAAGAGATCAGAGGTTTCTAGGAACAGGGTCAGGCCTCAGCCAGGATGTCGTGGGGACTGGAAACAGTGCTCTGAAGTGTTTTGTGCTCTTCTTGGCCCGGGAGGTTACATTCCCCGGGCAACACTCCCCCTCTTCTTCCCTTTCTGCCTGGTCAATCTGGAAGATTCTCCTCCAAGAACAAGTCCATGACTCGGGCCCTGCTGTGGTCAGAGTGCAAACGTTGGTGTCAATCCTGGTCCCTGGTCATACATGATCTTGAGCAAGACACATGAACCCTCTGAGCTGCGGTTCTTCCATGGAATGGGACCGTGCCTGGCCACCTCTGGTAATGGCTGTGAGGGCAGATGGGGACAGCGAGTGAAGTCAGTTTGGTCAGCACCGCTGCTGAGGAAATGTCAGGAGAAGGTATACCCAGGTTTACCACTTGCAGGGGTCTTGAAGGCCCCAAGGGAGCCCTGCCTCGGGAGCCCCGTAGCCCCAGTGGCTGCCTGGCTGGTGCCGCATCGCCTCTCCCTGACCTGCATCTCTGCACAGTCCCCAAAAGGATGTTAGGAAAACCCGCCGATCACGCCTGGTTCTCACAAGGGGAGCTGTGAAAATGGGTTGTCGAAAATAGCCCGAAAATACCCCCCGCCCTGCCTCCTCCTCCTCTACCAGAGACAGCAGGGCAGGCAGAGAAGGCACCTGCGGAGTGGGCCGGGCCACTTGGGTTACATAAGCTCAGCCTTGGCCTCAGGAGAAGGCTGAGGGATCAGCGTCAGCGCCAGGCCCAGGAAGAACCTGGGCACCACCTTGCCCCACAGCCAGAGGTCCTTGCCCGGAGCGGGCCTGGGCCTTGCAGACTTTCCAGGGGCCCAGAGGACAGGGCAAGGGAAGTCCCCAGCATGCTTGGCCTTGAGTGCCCCCACCACGTGCTGTGGAGATGCCTTTCCTTCCTTCCCTCCCCAGCTGCCTGTGCTGGGTCTGGGCACCCAAGACCAAGACCTGCCTGCCGCGTGGCCTTGGCCAGTGCCTGCACCTCTCAGCACCTTTCCCAGAGAGCACAGGGAAATGGCCCTGCCCAGCGTCAGTGGGGCAGCCACCATCCCGGGTGGGCTTGGCAGAGTACAAAGCAGGCCTGGACACTGGCTCCCACTAACCCCAACCCGCCCCCGCCTCGCCTCTGCCCCTGTCCCAGCCTGCAGGAACCCTCAGGAGGCAAGCCGGGCCTTGGCACCCACCCCCCAGGGCCCCACGGGAAGCACACGCCCTGCGTGGGCTGCAGGGACCTCAGCCTTTCCATCCTGCATCTCCCGAATGGCTTCCTTAATCTGTGAGAGGAGGCGGCTGTCCTGAGATTTGGGGCAACAATGTCCCATCAGTTCCCACCGCTTCTGAGTAAGGCCCTGGAGAAGAGTTTTCCAAACATGCCTGGGCTGACGCTGGAGCAGGAAGGCCAAGGGCAGGTGCAGGGAGAAGTGCTGCGGTGAGGGCTGGAACAGGCTGGCATCTGACGGGGCTGCTGGATCCCTGCCTTTTCAGGGAGCAGAGACTGGGGCCTCCCTCAGTCAGCTAGCACAGGCTTCCCTCAGGGGTGGGTTGTACCAGATGGGCCCACAGGGCTGGAGTGGGGTTTGGATTAGGGGTGCACAGCGGGTCCCTGGGAAATTGCAGTTCTGCGGCACTGGAGGCAGGTGGGGTTAGGGAGCTCAAGGCGCGGAGCAGAAGGGGGACCAGGTGTATGAGGACAAGCCTCCACCTGCACTGGCATGCCTGCCAACCCAGAGGGAGGGAAGCAGGGTCCGGCTGAGCGAGTGAGGCAGGAGAGCCAGGGCTGGGAGTGGGCCTGGGTGGGGAAGTACACACGGAGGGCAGGTGGCCCTGGCTGCAGGGCGAGGACCACGGTCCAGGCCAGGATCATGGATGCTCATTTAATCATAAGAAAGACTGCCTAGGTAGGTCCTGTCGCTGCCTCCTCTTTACAGAAGAAACAGGGAAGGTGCAGGCAGAGTGAACCACTGGTCTGAAGTTCACAGCTAGAGCAGGGAAGGACCAACACCCAGCCATTCCTCTCAAGGCGTCCCCAGGGTCCCTGGTGTGGGGAGGGGCACTGGGTGGCACAACCTGGAGCCACAGGAGGTGCACTTGCTGGAGTCCAGGCAATGATGAGTGTCAGGCACCCCCTGCCTGGGAACCCCACCTTGGAGGAAGCTTCAGGACCTGGGTGGAGGCTGGATCCGGCTGGGATGAATACCCTCCAATACAGTAGGCACCAGCCACATGTAGCTATATCTAACCGGAAATATATTATAGTCAGTCAAATTAAAAAATTCAGTTCCCCAGGCCACAAGCCACGTTTCATGCCCTTGGTAGGCACTAAGGCCAGGGGTGGCCACGCTGGACAGCACAGACACACAACGCTGCCACCATCTTAGGCAGTTCCGCGGACAGAGGCATCCAGAGATTGGCTCTGGACTTGGATGCCTGGGCCTAAGGGTTGGGCTTTCTCTGTCCTTTGCTGGCCCCAGTCCAGGGGTGGGCTGTCCAGGACAGAGGCGAGGGGAGGTCATGGAGGAAGAGAGGAAGGGGATGGGGGATGCGGGATGGAGGAAGGGAAAGGCAGCCTCCCTGAGTCCTCTCTGTCTTCCTGGAAACCTGGGCTGGTGGCAGCCGGGAGGCCACCTCGCGACTCCTCCCCATGACTCAGGCCCTGAACTGGGATGGCTGGAGAGCAGACCACGCCCGAGTCACCTCCACGGGTCCCCACGCTACCTGGCCTGGGTGCAGGCTGAGAGCCACAGAGGGACCGCAGAACGTCACAAAATTGAAGCTGGCTGTGCATCTGCCCAGGAGCCAGCTTGTGCCTTGTCTCTGNCAGGACCAGTATGTGCCCAGAATCAAGGCTCAGTCAGTGATCAGGGATCAGGATCAATAGGTGCCCAGGGCCAGGGCTCAGATGGCGACAAGAGATCAGAGGTTTCTAGGAACAGGGTCAGGCCTCAGCCAGGATGTCGTGGGGACTGGAAACAGTGCTCTGAAGTGTTTTGTGCTCTTCTTGGCCCGGGAGGTTACATTCCCCGGGCAACACTCCCCTCTTCTTCCCTTTCTGCCTGGTCAATCTGGAAGATTCTCCTCCAAGAACAAGTCCATGACTCGGGCCCTGCTGTGGTCAGAGTGCAAACGTTGGTGTCAATCCTGGTCCCTGGTCATACATGATCTTGAGCAAGACACATGAACCCTCTGAGCTGCGGTTCTTCCATGGAATGGGACCGTGCCTGGCCACCTCTGGTAATGGCTGTGAGGGCAGATGGGGACAGCGAGTGAAGTCAGTTTGGTCAGCACCGCTGCTGAGGAAATGTCAGGAGAAGGTATACCCAGGTTTACCACTTGCAGGGGTCTTGAAGGCCCCAAGGGAGCCCTGCCTCGGGAGCCCCGTAGCCCCAGTGGCTGCCTGGCTGGTGCCGCATCGCCTCTCCCTGACCTGCATCTCTGCACAGTCCCCAAAAGGATGTTAGGAAAACCCGCCGATCACGCCTGGTTCTCACAAGGGGAGCTGTGAAAATGGGTTGTCGAAAATAGCCCGAAAATACCCCCCGCCCTGCCTCCTCCTCCTCTACCAGAGACAGCAGGGCAGGCAGAGAAGGCACCTGCGGAGTGGGCCGGGCCACTTGGGTTACATAAGCTCAGCCTTGGCCTCAGGAGAAGGCTGAGGGATCAGCGTCAGCGCCAGGCCCAGGAAGAACCTGGGCACCACCTTGCCCCACAGCCAGAGGTCCTTGCCCGGAGCGGGCCTGGGCCTTGCAGACTTTCCAGGGGCCCAGAGGACAGGGCAAGGGAAGTCCCCAGCATGCTTGGCCTTGAGTGCCCCACCACGTGCTGTGGAGATGCCTTTCCTTCCTTCCCTCCCCAGCTGCCTGTGCTGGGTCTGGGCACCCAAGACCAAGACCTGCCTGCCGCGTGGCCTTGGCCAGTGCCTGCACCTCTCAGCACCTTTCCCAGAGAGCACAGGGAAATGGCCCTGCCCAGCGTCAGTGGGGCAGCCACCATCCCGGGTGGGCTTGGCAGAGTACAAAGCAGGCCTGGACACTGGCTCCCACTAACCCCAACCCGCCCCGCCTCGCCTCTGCCCCTGTCCCAGCCTGCAGGAACCCTCAGGAGGCAAGCCGGGCCTTGGCACCCACCCCCCAGGGCCCCACGGGAAGCACACGCCCTGCGTGGGCTGCAGGGACCTCAGCCTTTCCATCCTGCATCTCCCGAATGGCTTCCTTAATCTGTGAGAGGAGGCGGCTGTCCTGAGATTTGGGGCAACAATGTCCCATCAGTTCCCACCGCTTCTGAGTAAGGCCCTGGAGAAGAGTTTTCCAAACATGCCTGGGCTGACGCTGGAGCAGGAAGGCCAAGGGCAGGTGCAGGGAGAAGTGCTGCGGTGAGGGCTGGAACAGGCTGGCATCTGACGGGGCTGCTGGATCCCTGCCTTTTCAGGGAGCAGAGACTGGGGCCTCCCTCAGTCAGCTAGCACAGGCTTCCCTCAGGGGTGGGTTGTACCAGATGGGCCCACAGGGCTGGAGTGGGGTTTGGATTAGGGGTGCACAGCGGGTCCCTGGGAAATTGCAGTTCTGCGGCACTGGAGGCAGGTGGGGTTAGGGAGCTCAAGGCGCGGAGCAGAAGGGGACCAGGTGTATGAGGACAAGCCTCCACCTGCACTGGCATGCCTGCCAACCCAGAGGGAGGGAAGCAGGGTCCGGCTGAGCGAGTGAGGCAGGAGAGCCAGGGCTGGGAGTGGGCCTGGGTGGGGAAGTACACACGGAGGGCAGGTGGCCCTGGCTGCAGGGCGAGGACCACGGTCCAGGCCAGGATCATGGATGCTCATTTAATCATAAGAAAGACTGCCTAGGTAGGTCCTGTCGCTGCCTCCTCTTTACAGAAGAAACAGGGAAGGTGCAGGCAGAGTGAACCACTGGTCTGAAGTTCACAGCTAGAGCAGGGAAGGACCAACACCCAGCCATTCCTCTCAAGGCGTCCCCAGGGTCCCTGGTGTGGGGAGGGGCACTGGGTGGCACAACCTGGAGCCACAGGAGGTGCACTTGCTGGAGTCCAGGCAATGATGAGTGTCAGGCACCCCTGCCTGGGAACCCCACCTTGGAGGAAGCTTCAGGACCTGGGTGGAGGCTGGATCCGGCTGGGATGAATACCCTCCAATACAGTAGGCACCAGCCACATGTAGCTATATCTAACCGGAAATATATTATAGTCAGTCAAATTAAAAAATTCAGTTCCCCAGGCCACAAGCCACGTTTCATGCCCTTGGTAGGCACTAAGGCCAGGGGTGGCCACGCTGGACAGCACAGACACACAACGCTGCCACCATCTTAGGCAGTTCCGCGGACAGAGGCATCCAGAGATTGGCTCTGGACTTGGATGCCTGGGCCTAAGGGTTGGGCTTTCTCTGTCCTTTGCTGGCCCCAGTCCAGGGGTGGGCTGTCCAGGACAGAGGCGAGGGGAGGTCATGGAGGAAGAGAGGAAGGGGATGGGGATGCGGGATGGAGGAAGGGAAAGGCAGCCTCCCTGAGTCCTCTCTGTCTTCCTGGAAACCTGGGCTGGTGGCAGCCGGGAGGCCACCTCGCGACTCCTCCCCATGACTCAGGCCCTGAACTGGGATGGCTGGAGAGCAGACCACGCCCGAGTCACCTCCACGGGTCCCCACGCTACCTGGCCTGGGTGCAGGCTGAGAGCCACAGAGGGACCGCAGAACGTCACAAAATTGAAGCTGGCTGTGCATCTGCCCAGGAGCCAGCTTGTGCCTTGTCTCTGTCCCCCATCTTGGGATGCAGAGCCCTGGGTGGAGGGACTGGCTGCTATCCTTCTCTGAATCCAGGCAGGAGATGGGGCCTCTAGGCGGAGGAACCAGGGAGGTTCCCGGCCATGTTTGCCTTTGCTGACTGACGGGTGTGCTGAGACAGAGGACCTGCAGTGTTCCTGGGACACAGGAAGGGGCCATGCCTGCCAACCAGAAGACCAGGAGCGGCTTCCCGGAAGAGGAGGCTGGCTGTGCCACACTGTTAGACCCTTGTTAGCAGAAGCCTCTGCCCTCATAATCACTTGCTCTCTGACAGTCTCTCTCCTTTTCCCATCCTTCCTCAACATCTGCACAGTTTGGGGCACCTTCGGGCTGAGCTGGGGGTGGGAGGGGGGCTGGGATACACCAGGACAGGCTGGGCAAGGGCAAGGCCTCAGGGTCCTGTATGGTGATAGGCAAGGGCTCCGAGGGTCCTGACTGGGAAGCTAACAGAGACTTGCTGCATCCACAGTTAACGACTCTGCATGTGAATTGGCTAAGTACTCACCATGCTGGTCACCCCCACACAGAGGGCCTTCAGCCTCTGGCTGGCAAAGTTCATTGAGTACCTCGAGAGGACCAGAGGTCCCCTTCCTCCTGCGCTCCCATGCGACCTCAGCCCTGAGAAGCACTCAATGATAAAAAAAGAGCCCTCATTCTGCCCTGGGGGTGGCTGCAGACAGCTCTGGGGGACCATGAAACGGGAGTCAGGGAGCTGGGTTGTAGACTGCCCTGGCTCCCCTGCGGCCTCAAACAAACACTCCCCTCCCTGAGGATGGGGCAGTCCTATGTGGAAATGGCTGGAAATACAGGACTTTGAGGCACACTTCCTGCTGCCCCCCTCTGAGGCCTCATGTCCCCCTTTCTGTTTCCCATCAATCAGGGACGCCTTAGAGTCTACACTTAGTCTTGGGACCAAAGCTCTGGATGTGTAAAGCAGCCATGGGATCAGGGTTCAGTCTACACCAGGATGGAAGCTCACGTGTGGCCAGAGCTCAGTGTGTGACCAGGATCAGGGTTCAGTGTGTGACCAAGCTCAGTGTGTGACCAGCATCAGGATTCAGCATGTGGCCAGAGCTCAGTGTACGACCAGGATCAGGGTTCAGCGTGTGGCCAGAGCTCAGTGTACGACCAGGATCAGGGTTCAGCGTGTGGCCAGAGCATAGTGTGTGACCAGGATCAGGGTTCAGCGTGTGGCCAGAGCTCAGTGTACGACCAGGATCAGGGTTCAGCGTGTGGCCAAAGCTCAGTGTACGACCAGGATCAGGGTTCAGCGTGTGGCCAGAGCATAGCGTGTGACCAGGATCAGGGTTCAGCGTGTGGCCAGAGCTCAGTGTACGACCAGGATCAGGGTTCAGCGTGTGGCCAGAGCTCAGTGTACGACCAGGATCAGGGTTCAGCGTGTGGCCAGAGCATAGTGTGTGACCAGGATCAGGGTTCAGCGTGTGGCCAGAGCTCAGTGTACGACCAGGATCAGGGTTCAGCGTGTGGCCAAAGCTCAGTGTACGACCAGGATCAGGGTTCAGCGTGTGGCCAGAGCATAGTGTGTGACCAGGATCAGGGTTCAGCGTGTGGCCAGAGCTCAGTGTACGACCAGGATCAGGGTTCAGTGTGTGGCCAAGATCAGTGGTCAGTGATTCCAATGTCGGGGGCAGGGTCACAGCTGAGTGTCTGGCTGTGGCCAGGGATCATTTTGTGGCTATGGAGAACACTGAGAAGATGCCACAGGTCCCACTCCCTCTGGGCTTTGCCAAGAGGTTCTAGGGCCAGGTGTCCAGCTGGGTGTGGTCCCCAGCAGGGACCATCAATTCCAGCCTCCCAGTGCTGGGCCCACCCTGGGTTCTTCAGGCTGTGGACGGGACCCTGAAAGGAAGACGATCTGGGCGTGAGACGGTGCAGTTGGGGGGTCGGGTGAGCAGGTAAGGGGAGCAGAGTTCAGGGTGTACACTGAAGCAAGCGTCCGGAAAGTCAGTTGCCAGTTTAGGGTTCTAGAAACCCGGAGTGTCTGGGCTAGAAGACACCTTCAAAGCCATTCAGACACACGTGTGCCAACAGGGAGACGGGGCTGAAGTGGGGTGAGTGGGACTGCTTCAGGGCGCTCTGCTGGGAGCTGGGTCTTGGTGGGCAGAACTCCTTATGCCTGACCTTCTCCTTCCCTGGGGAGGGGCTGAAGACTGGGCCGGGGGATGGGAGGTGGAACCCTCTGAGTCCTGGATCAGGAGCTGGGCTAAGAGGATGATTTTCTAAAGGTAGCGAGTTGAGGAGAGAAGCAGAGAAGGCCCCATGCAGGGAGAGGAAAGGCCCTGCCGAGAAGCTGGGCCCAGAAGGGAGACTGCCTCGCCCTGGATGGCTGCATTGGAGAGGGCCCCAGCATCGCCCTGAGAACCTAGGGCTGGATTCCCCAGCGTAGGCACCGGGATCACTGCCACCCTCTGGGCGCTCCAAGGAGGGAGGCTGAGTCCTGACTCAGAGCTGCTGGCCTCCTGGCCTGACATCAGCCGCCCCCTGGTGGCCATGACTGCTGGTGCAGCGAGGAGAGGAGGCAGGGCATCGCCACCGGGACTGGGAGGAGGGGGTGCGGCTAGGCAGGGGATCCTCAGAGGCAGCCCCAGCACCCTGCCCTTTTGTCAACAATCCTGTCAAAGCCTTGGAGAAGAAGGCCTTTTCCCCAGGAGGAAGGAGGTGTGACACTGCCCAAGAGGTTGGACCGGGAAGCAGACCGCCCCCACCCCCTTTCCTGGCTGCCCTGTGGCCTGTGTCTCTGGGCCCCTCCTGGCCAGTCCCTTGTGGCCCTTGGCCACAGATCGGGCTTGCGGAGGGAACTGATATGGACACAACTGTGTCCGGCCAGCAGTGCGCCATGCCCAGGGGCTCAGTGGGCTTGAGTTCCCTCCTACCCTGGTGACCTGTGTTGTGACGGTGGTGACTGCCGTTGAGGGCCACGGGAGGCCAGGGCGGGGTGGGTGCTGACATTCAGGTAGGGGGGTGGCAGTCCTTGTGAATTCGTGTTGGTGGTGGCAGTGATGGTACCCAATGGAGACTCTGGCTAATGGGCTGACAGAAGCAGCCAGGCCGACAGTGACCTGCTGAGATGGTTCAATGTGCAGAGTGCTGGACATCCACACAGGAGGACTTGCGCTCAGAGTGGACCACACGTTGAGAGCTAGGAGAAGGGGGTTGAGGCAGAAGCGTCTTGGTGGAGAAGGATCCCGCAGTCACTTCTCCAAGGTCCTGGCTTCCTTCTAGGAAGGCTCTCTCTGGGTACCTGGCCAGCGGTCCTGGAAGCAGAAGAGGGGCCGTGGATGATCCAAGGCAGCCGAAGGGGCCGTCTCCATCCGCTGATGAAGAACCAAACCTGAATATGGGGCTCGGAGGTCCCCCATGTCACCGAGTCAGAGGAGGATGGATGGTGACAATGGGAGGAAGTGCCTGGGGACAGCCACCCAGGGTCAGTGGTGGATTCGACCTCACCTTCAAATCCACCTCCTGACTCTTTCCCCAGGCACTCCCCTCAGCATCTCTCAGCACAGGGTCCATGAGGAAGAACTGGACAAGCCCCCCCTGAGCAGTTCAACTGGCCTTGCCCAGTCCCCGCCCAGCCCCCTCCCTCTGACCCTCTTGGATGGGGTCAGAAGTCTATGCCTCCAGTCTCTCTCCTGCCCATCCCCCATTCAGTCCGCTCTCACCCCCATCCATGCCTGGTCCTTGCACCTGCACAGCCTTCAGCCAAGCAGCCCTCCATTGGGTGCCGCCCATTCATTTACCCACCTATCCCGTCCATCCTCACCCATCTCTTCCCTCCATCCTTCTACCCCACCGTCCTCCCGCCAGCTCTCCAGTCATCTGTCCATCCATCCGTCCACCCCACTTCCATCTACACCCACCTACCTCATCCATCCGTCCACCGTCTATCCACCCACGCACCTGCATTGCCTAGGCACAACCCCTCACTTCCTTCCCTCCATTCATCTGTGTGTCCGTCCTGCCGTCCACCATCCATCATCCAGCCAGCCAGTGGGGCCACTCCCCTGCTCCTGGAGAAGGCCGAAAGCAGGGACCCAACTCTTGGCTTCTCTGCTGCGCGGGGCAGGCACCGGGCTCTCCTAGGTGTGCGCGCGTGTGTGCATTTTATCCGCCCCCCCTTATCTCGCTCCCCTCCCCCCACGCCCCCGCCCCCCGCTCGCGCT
>NW_016811810.1:2942425-2955883 GCF_001698545.2 Rhinopithecus bieti
AGCGAGGGTGGGAGGGGGTCGGGGAAGGTGCGGGCGCCCAGACTTCCTAACTTCGCCGTTTGGGGCTTCGCAGCTCCGAGGTTTTGCGCTCAGAGCTCCGGAGTTTGGACCCCCACCCCCTACCCCCTCAGCCCCCTGCCTCCTCCAGCGGTGGCGATGGAATGTGGCAGGTCCCCGCGAGCCCGCATTGGGCAGGCTGAGGAGGGGGCGACCCTGGACCCAGGAGAGGCTCCTCGGCTCTGCTCGCCTCCTCCCCATCCACACACCACAGCCTGGCACCCCTCCTCATCACATGCACAGGGCAGGCCGGGGAGGGCGTTCCCGCTGTGCCCCCAGCACACACAGACGCTGGCAGGGGCCTAAGGGTGCCCCCACGGCCCCCAACAGCCACACACAGACGCAGCAGGCTCCGGAGAGCCCCTGAGCGTGTCCCCCTCCTGCTAATCACGTCCAGAGCCCCTACAGACATTGTAGGGGCCCGAGACGTCCTCCCCCCACGCACAGAGCCTGGGGCAGGCAGGAGAAAACCCCAGACTCCTTCTCGAAGCCCTTGCCCGTAGAAGCCCTCCCCTGTAGACCTGGCATTGGCGGTGGAGACTCCCTGGAGGTTCTCTCCCCCACTTCGGGTGAAGGGCTATTTTTGCGCCCCCCACCCCCACGCGAACGCCCTCGCTCTTCCCTCCTTGTCTACCTTTGCACTGGGTCGGACAGGCCGCGCAGATAAGCCACTCTCAACTTTGGGCCGGCCCTGTGCCCTCTCCGCTCCAAGCGCCGAGCACTCCCGGGTCCGCGTTCCCGGTGAGCAGAGGCCGCCGGCCCTCCGCCGTCGCCGCGCTAGCTAGGAGCCGCGCAGAGCTGCCTCGAGGAACGAGCACGGCCCCGCCCCTCCTGGGGAGGTTGGGGCTCTGGACCCGGCCAGAGCCCTCTCCCCAGGTTCCCGCGACCCCCTGGGCAAGGTAGAGAGCGCTTCCGGCCTCGGGAGGGGGCGGCGGAGCTGAGAATCACCGCGAAGCGATGTGACCGGGAGGGCTTGACGGAGGCTGCGGCTCCGAGCCCGGGTCCCTCCTCCTGGCCGCGGCGGCTCCTGCTTGGCCACTCCCCGGCAGCCTGAAGAGAACGCCTAACCTGGCACCCCAGCCCCAGGCCGCTGGGCACCTTACCCCTTTCCACTTTTATTTTGGGCTTCTAAGTTTCTTGGAGCGCAGGCGCCCAGGCTGGGACCCGAAGAGCCCTAAGCCAGCCCTCCTTCAGCATCCGTTCCCGCCGCGACCTCCCCATTCTTCCTCCGGGTCTGGGGCGCAGATTCCTGGGCTGCAACTCCGGAGTAGTTGAAAGGCAGGAAGGCGTGTGGGCGGTTAGGGGGCCTGCACTCCTGCCCCAGAGAAGCCGCTTGGCGTTTGTGTTGGGGAGGGGGCTGGAAGGTCAGTTCTCCCGCTCCACCCTGGGAACCCAAGCAGACCCTTAGTGCTCTCCCCGACAGACACAAACACACGCCCCTCGGAGCGAGAGCCGCCGCGGGGGAACAGCAAAGGCCGCGCGGGCGGAGGCGGGGGAAAGGGGAGCTGGGTCCCTTTTCGTATCTGGGAGGGAGGTGGTATACGGTGTGTGGGGTCTGGGGAGGCGACTATCACGTCTCCTAGAACCCTCATGTCTTCCAGTCCTCTGCGACCCCGGCTGCCCAGGAGGCAACGAGGGAGGTCGAGCCGCTCCCTCCCGTGGGCGGCAGCGAAACTCTGCGCCCGCACGCCGGGGTGCCGCCGGGTCCGGCTTTGAGTACCCAGCAAGGTCAAGCAGGCGAAGGAGGGGCGGGGTTCCTGGGCGCGCCCCGTCCGCGCACAGTCGGGGCCTTGGAAGGGGGTGTGGGCAGCCGGCCCAGCCAGTCCCGCGCGCCCGCCGCCCGCGCCCGGTCCCCGGAGGCGGACGTTGCGCGCGTTCGGGGATCCCGGAGCGCCCGGCGCCCCACGCCCTCCCTCTCGGCTCGCTAGCTGCTCTTTGGCGCTGCTTTCAGACTTGTTGCGCCTCGATCTGGGGGGCAGAAGGCTGGCCCGGGAGCCCCGGCGGCTGAGGACCGAGCCGCGAAGTCCAGGGATGCGCCAGAGAGGCGCGCAGCTCCGCCGGCGGGCGCTGCGCTAGGGGCTCGAGCCAGGAGTTTGCCGCCTCTGATCCCAGGGAAGGGCGCTTGTTCCTGCCGGGGTCCCGCGCGGGGGCGGAGAGGGGGCGATCCGTCGCCTCGGCCTCAGGCAGCACTCCTCCTGATCCTGGGCTAGGGAGGGGGCGCAGCCAAGTTATGGAGCCCTCCGAGGCCCTTCCCTTGCCCGCAGGCTCCGGCCCCTCTCGGACCTCGGTGACCGCGTCCATGAAATGGGGGCGCGGGCTCTGCTCTCGGATCCCTTCCAGCCCCCGACCCTCCTTGCTCGTCCCGAGATCCAACGTGCCAGGTCCGCAGCGTGCTGGGTCTGCGGCGTCCGGGCGGCCCGGGTCCCGAGACCATCTGCGCTTGCGGACACAGCCGCGGGGCCGAGCATGAAGGGCCCCGGGCAGGGCTAAGCAAGCGCCCGGGGTCCGGGCAGCCTCCCGCGGCGCCCTCTGCCCCTGACCAGCCCGAGCTCGCCTCCGGGAGTGGGTCGTGGGGCGCGGAGCCCGTCCTCCGGGGACGCCGCGGGGCTCCAGGCCCAGGCGGCCCGCANAGGATTTAGTCAAACCCCGTTTTACCGTCGGCTCTGGCTCTGGGCTGCCCCCGGTCTGCTGTGTGTGCACGGGATGGACTCTGGGAGGAAAGCCCCAACGCCGGACCCTTAGCAAAGACCCAGAACCGGCAGGGTGTTGTCAACCCCTCCCGGCCCGCAAGCCCACGCCCTCCCTTTGTCCTCTGGAAGCCTCCGGCCTCCCTGGCTGCAGCTGCGCCATCGGCAGAGCTGTGACTTCTGGGTAAACACGCACAGGCCCGGGATCCCCCTGTAGACAGCCCGCGTGCACACAGAGGAAGTGGCACTCACTAGACGCGTGGGTGCCCACGTGTACACCCTCGCACTGGGAGCAGGGTAGGGGGCAAGGGGGAGGGCGTGGTCCTGTGCAATGCCCCCCCAAGCGCTGAGGCTGCGGGAATATGCAGGAAAGAGCCCCTGACCAGCTCTGTCAAGGAGGCTCTGGGGAGTGCAAGAAAGCAGCCTACAGAGACCTAGAAGTGAGGCTCAGCCAGGAGGCATCCCACGGAAGGGCAGGTGGGTGGGTGATGAAGGGGTCAGAGGTCCGGGCAGAAGGAAGATCCGGCTGTGCAAAGGCCCTGGGTCAGGGCATAGTGTGGGTGTGAGAAATAGACCAGAGCTGGAGAGGAAGGTGGGAGGCAGGACAGGGGGCTGCAGAGGGGTCAGGGCCAGACCTGAGCCCTGAAGGTCTTGGCCCATGTCCTGGGAGCTGCTGTCAGGAGCCACAGGAGGGTCTTGAACAGGGTAGGTGGCTTGGCCTGATGGGGATGCCGAAGAGATGGGGTGCCCCATGGGCTGCAGGTCATAGGGCCCGTCCGGAGGCTGAGTGCACAGCCTGTTGAGTGCCACTGCCACACCCATAGCTGCACTGCACAAAATGCACGCCACATTCATCACAGTGGGCCGCAGCCAGCCCCAGCACCACCCAGCAGACCCAACACCAACACACGCTCCAGCGTGAGGCGCAGGCAGACACCCAGAGCAGGCACACGTGTCCCCACAAAGGCAAGAAACACGGAACGTCAGGGTGCCACCACCCCAAAAACCTGCGTCCTGTTGTGAGCTCACCAGAACACGCATCAGCACGAGCACACAGGGGTGCACACGGCACCCCCGCCCCGCGATGTGTGCCTGTCTACACATGCAGAGGGGAAGAAGGGGAGGTTCAGACCTACAGACCACACCATCCGGAGGACACAGCCTGGATGCTGATGTCCGGGGATGGGGCAGGGAGGCAGGCCCCCGCAGGCAGGGACTGGGAGTGGGACCCAGGGGGTGCTGGCCGTGCGTTCTGCTCTGTGACCTTCATCAGGCCCCGGCCCCTCCTTTCCTCATCTGTGCTCTGCTCCTCGGGGTTATGGTGAGGATCTCCCTTCCCCCACAGACAAAGCACAGCCGCTGAGGAGGGACTCCGGACGTCTCCACTCCTGCCCCACCCTCCCTCTCTCTTCTTTTTTCATACTGACTCGTTTCTGTTAATTGAAGAAGCAACAAAAAATAGGATCAGTACCAAAGGACAAGCCTCCTTCCTCTGCAGAGCCCTGGGCCCCTCGCCTCCTGCCACCCCTGTTACAGGCTCTGTTGTCCGGGGCTACCCTGCCTGGATGGACCTGTGGGAACCTCTGCCCCTCCTCCCTCCTTCCCTGCATGGGTTTCACAAACTCAAACAGGTACACACCCACCCTCTGTCCTTTGTCCTGCTCGTCAACAGCCGTAGCCCCCTCATTTTTGACAGCAGCACCCTCACTGCTCCCCTACCATCTCACCCCACCCCGTCACCCCCACGACCATTGCCCCCAGGCCACCTCAGCCACACCCTGCTGCCAGCACCTCCTGCTTGTGGCGTTCTGTTCTCTAGGGTATCCCTCTCTGGGGCTTGGTCAGGGGAAGGGCACAGCAGAAGTCCTCTCTGCAGCTTCACTGTCGGGCCCCCAGCCACTTGCCTTCCTGGGAGAGAAGCATGCGGCAGGCTGTTCCCCTGCAGCCCACCAAGCAACTGAGCTGTTCCGGCCCAGCGCAGCTGAGGTCAGGAGGACCCAGGGATTACTGGGAGCTCAGAGACTGGGGTGGACCTTGAGATGAGACAGTCCCTATGTCCTGGTGCCTGTCCCCCACTCCTCACTCAGCTGTGGGCCAGTTTTGGGGGTGCTGACTCTTGACTGAGATGTGTGGTTGAGGGGTCCCTGAAATAAGAAAAACAGAGGAGCGGCCAGGAGGCTGAGAAGATGGCACTGGCTGGGCATTGGCCTGGGTGTGAGGCGGGGAAGGAGCCTTGCAAAGCCCACACCCCACCCCCGACCACCATGCATCCCAGCAGATCCTCCCAGGCCCTGGGGGCACACGGTCAGTGGAATCGCACTCCTGTCTGCTGGCAGGCCGACTTTGGGCCAGCACCTCTCTGAGGCTAAGTTGGCATCTCTGTGACAGGAATGTGGGTGGCCCTACCTGCCTGTCCTGGAGAGTGCCAGAGAGTCCAGGACACCGTCACCCTGTGAAGTACCAGGGAGAGGTAGGGCTGTCCAGACAAGTCTTGGCGAGGCCCCAGTTCCAGCTCCTCTGGGGTAATGGCCACCCCAGAGGAATGCATTTAAATAGGATTTCAGAGGTCCAGGGGAAAGGAACGGGATTCTGGGAGGAGAAGGGCCCCTGCACTCTGCACCCGCTCCCTGTTCCCCAGTCCCAGAGAGCCCGTCCCTGTGCCGGGCCCGGATCTCACGGGCAGCTGCTCCAGAAACACTTCCTCTCCACCACAGCGCACCCAGACGCACACACAGAACCGCCCTGCCCCGCGCACACCTGCAAGACGTGTGCAGACCCACATGCTGGCAACGCACTGTGTGCACACACTTGCTCACACACCTGCACACATGCATGTGCACAGCCCTTGAACAGTGCACACACTTGTAACTCACAAAAGGAGCGTGCACTCACCCTGCACGTGCACACACTTCGTCACCCCCCCCGAAGCACACACACCACATGTGCACTCTCACGTGTGTAGCTCAGCTGGAACACGCACATTGTTCCCCACACTCGCTCACACACACCGCTCACACCTGCACAGCTTTCACTTGGACTCAGCACCCCATGCACACACGCACACAGTGCACACAGCCACACATGCATCCTCCAGCCCCGCCTTGGGCCAAGGCTGCTCACCTGCTGGACACACCTACTCTCTCCCTCGGTCTCGATCCTCCCAGATGCTGGACCCTGGCTGCAGCTGTTCCTCCCCATCGCCACATAACTGCCTGTCTGCCGTGGTGGGGTGGAGGCCTGGGTTGGGGCCTGCTCTCAGGGTACAGCCTCCTCTTAGGGGTCCTCAAGCCAGGAGACCAGCCACTGTGGAGTCCAGGCTGAATGCAGCCTCCTCCTCGGGCCCCCATACTGCTGCTAGGGGCTCACCGCCTGGCCGGGCAGCCCTGCCCTAAAGGGCAATTCCTAGGCAAGGTAACCCTCCTCACTCTGGCCTCGGACCGGCCCCGGAGTGTGCCTGGGACCTCAGTGCAGCAGGGCGGGGACAGAGGCCCAGGAGCTTCAGCACAGGGAGCATCTTTAGGGCCTGCAGGTGGCGTGGGGTGATGAGCCCTAGACTAGGGGAGGTGCAGCGAGGACCGGAGCCTGAGGGCCATTGAAAAGTTGGTGTCTGACGCCGGGCCAAGGTGGTCTGGGACAGTTGGGTGGGATGAGGGGTAACACAGCTCCTATTTTCCCTGGAGTCACTGGGGGCCGGTTAGTCCCTCTGGGCCTGTACCCATGTCTGGGGAACTGCAGGCTGCGATCACCTTGCCCTCTGCGGGTGGGGGTCGGATGAAGGTCTGTGTGCCAGGGCAGAGCATGGGGCCAGCCAGAGCAGAGCTTGGCACAGCACAGGGCCCCTTCTGCCTCAGCTCCAGCAGTGGTCTCTGTAGGAAGGGCCTTTCTCTCCCCGCCAGCAGCTCTGGCCAGATTCTTTGGGCACCCCTGTGCCCAGGCAGCTGGGTGGGGCTGGGCCTGGCAGGCCCTGTGAACATGGTGGACTACCACGCCCTTGAGGGACCACCCCCAGGGGGTCCGACCCTGCTGGCAGCCCTGCCCACCCTGGCCTGCCTCTGCTGTGGGTGGCACGTGACCTGGGCTCCCTATGGGCAGGCTTAGCTACCCTGCAGGTTGGCCAGTGGGGGTGTAGTTGGCACAAGCTGGGGTAGGGCAGGTGGCATCTGGGGGTCACCCTGTGGGGGGGAGGCTATCTTGGCACCCCCTCCTTGGCTTGGCTAGTCCCTGACTCTCTGGCCCATTTCTCATGGCTCTGAACCCCTGAGACACAAATAAGTTGTCCTGGGCCCATGTCAGGGGCCCTGCCAGGACCTCACAGGCGGGGGACGGTGCTGCCTCTGCTTCCGGTGACCAGGCCGCTTGAATGGGGGCCGTAGGCACCCTGAACGAGGAAGGCCAGCCGTCTGCCTCCCAGCCCCCTGGGCAGTCGGTGCCGAGGGTGCCCACCCCGCCCCTCCCCCCGTGCAGCCTTTTCTCGGGACACACAGGCGGGCACTGTTCAGAGGGCCGGCAGGACAACAGAGTGCCTTTTGTGGCTGGTGTCTGGGGATGCCATTGGTGGCCTGGGGTGGGCGGGGAGGGGACGCAGGAGGCCTGGGCCCAGGGTCGGGTCTGTCCGGTGTGGACTGGACCCAGAGTGGGCATGGGGTGCTGAGCCTCACGGAGGAGCCCCAGTGCCCCTGAGAGAAGGGCCTTGGACAGCATCCACCGCCTCGGGTGGGATGGTGGAGAAACCGAGGTGCAGGGTGTGATTGGAACCCAGGCCTGGTGGCAGGGTGGGGTGTGTGTGTGTGCAGTTTGCACAGGCACAGGATGGCGGCGAGAGGCGGCTGCAGTGCCTCTCATCTGAGGGTGTCTGTGATGGGGGTCACTGCCTCGCCCACCTCATGCAGAAGCTATGAGATTGAAGGAGGGGTTCGTGTATAATCTCAGGCTCGTTGCTGGCCTGCGGTCAGTGCGTAGTGAATTCTGGTGCCCTCTTCCCCTCACCGTGGCTCCCAACTCTGCTCCCTGGCCCAGCGTGGCTGGCTCCTGCTGTCCCACCTCTCTGGGTCCCCTGTCTGCCAGCCCAGGCCCTCTCCCTGTTACCTCTGCCCAGAGACCAGCAGCACTCCCCCCCTGCCCTTAGGCCACCTCGCAGAAGCTGGCCAGCCTCCTCTGCAGCAGAAGAGATGGGGGCTAGACACCAGAAAGAACTTCCTGACAACAAGGGCAGTTTGACCCTGGAGAAGGTGACGAGAAAGGCAGGAACCTGTGAGGGCTTTGCTGGTAATTGGTCACTGTCCTTGGGAAGCCGAGGGGCAGTAGGTAGCGGGAACTGCCGTTACCCAGGCCAAGATATGGAAACCAATGACCAGAGAAGTGGCCTGTAGTGGGGACGAAGACAATTGCTCACTTCTCTGCAAGACAGTTGATGATGGTTTTGCCACTAAATTGTAACACTTAAAGACAGAAATGGCCAGCCCCACACTGGTCCCCCACACTGGTCCCCCAGCAATGGGGGCAGCCCATGAGCCTCTCCCACCCTGTCACCTGTGGCCCGGATGCCCGGAGCTTGCTGTCTTCATGGTGGAGGCCTGGCGTGGGGTGGGCTCAGGGGTCAGCCAGGCCTCAACCTTCAGGGTCCCTGACTGCTGCGTAGAGCAGGCCTTTGGAGGATGAGGCTGGAAAGGCCTGCTGGGGAAATCAAAGCACCTGCTGGAGAAGTACAGAGCTTGGATTTTGAGGGGCCAGGGCCAACCCCTGGGGCCCCGGGGCATCCTCCCAACTGAGGGGACCTGGGAGCTGGTGTGGCTGAGGGGAGGAGGGTGAGCCAGCCCAGGGGAGCCGAGGCCGGAGGTGCGGCTGTGCAGATACCACAGCAGCTGCCCCAGGGTGGAGCCGTTGTTGGCCTCAGACTTGGACCCCTTTCTCCAAGGCCGTGACTGTGATTCTCGCTAAACATACCCTGTGGGGCACGCCCTCCTCTCCCAGCCCCATCTCTGGCCCCGCATCCCAGCAAGTACAGCCCTAAGCCCAGGCTATCCCACTGCCACGTGGCCTTGTATAAATGTGCCACATGTGTGTGTTCATGCTCACATATGCACACTCACAGGCACACAAGCACACGTGCACACACATATGCACTTGGGCACACACAGGCACACATGTGTGCACACATGCACATGCACTCGTGCACACACACATTGACACACACACATCTGCTTCTCCCCGTCCACATCTCAGCAGGGGCCACCAGCCCCTCCTCCACTCGCACACTGGAAGTCTCCTGTGACCCTGCCCGCATTAACCCTTCCTCCTGGCCCAGACACTACACAGGCCCACTCCTGCCCCCAGCAGGCAGAGGGACCCACTCATCCTCAGGGCCCCACTCAGGTGCTGACCCCTCTGGGATGCCACCCTGGGTGCCAGGAAGGATCAGTAGCCTCCCCTGCATGCCCCACCCCGTCTCAGCTAGACTGTCAGCCAACACTGCGGCCATGTGACCTGGGCTGCAGTGCCTGGCTCGGGCCTGGCATGGGGGGACAGGAGCCTCAGGAGGTGGTCCCTGGTTACCCCGGCCTTGGCCAGCTCTCTGCCCGCCTGGGCCTGTCTTGGAGCGGTCCCATTGGAGGGTTGCGGGCAGGTGGGGTGCAGGAGACCTCGGCTGGCTCAGGGATGGGTGGGTCTGCTGGAGGTAGGGCAGAGGGTGAATGGGGCAGGTTGGAGGGGGCCCGTGCCCACTGGCAGGCTCAGGGGCTATCAGCCAAGACAACAGCCTGAGCTCCTGCCCAGCGTTTCCCAGTGGCCCAACCAGAAAACGCAGGGTTGGGCCGGTTCTGTGGGTCTCAAATTCATGTCAGCTGGACCGGCCTTCTGGCCAATAGGGCTTCTCCCAAGGCCTGCGCGGGGAGCAGCTCAGTCAGAGATGTTTTAGGGGACACTGGGGAGCTGGGAAGTAACCTGAGCCCTCCTTCCCCACCCCCCCCCCACCCCCCACCGACTTGCTGATGGCACTTGTGGTCCCGCCTGTGGAACCCCAGGGCTTCAAGGTTTAAGAATCCCAGGGATGGGCACTTCTGGGCCATCTCCTGGCTCTGAGATAGTCCGCTGAGGTCCCAGGTCCCTGCCGGGGCACTGGGCGTTGCCCTGCCAGACCCTTAGCCCCTCCTCCCTGCAGGTACCTCCTACCTCCTCCCTCTCCAGGCCAGAAGCGGGCCATGCACAGCTTCCATGCCTGGCTGGTGCTGGGGCCTCCTCCTTCCCCCTCCTGACCACTCTCCTTCCCCATGGCCACTCCTGGCCCTCACACCCCTCCCTTGGGTCATCACCCCCAGGGTGACCCCAGCACTGCGAGGATGGGCCTTCTAAGGGGCGGTTCTGATGGGGGCACCAGCTGCTTCTCATCCCCTTTGCCACCTCTTGCCTACAGGGTGAGACTCACACCCCCAAGAGGGCTCAAGGGGTGAAGTGAGCTGGTGACAATGAGGGGTGCCCCAGTGATGCCAAGGCCCTAGGGTGTGCCAGGAGGCCTCCACTCGGCTCAGCTCTCAAGGGCCTGGGGAAAGTGGCAGGGGTACGCCCTCGTCCACCTGCTCTGGGGTCATGCGGGGCCATGCTGTGCAGAGAGCATGAGTGGTGACCCACATGCCCAAGCTGAATTCCAGGCTCAGGTGTCCAGTACCAGCTGTGAGCCTCCACCACGGCACGGTCCCTCTGTGCCCATCTGTAAACTGGATCTGTAACTGGGTGCCTCAGCCACAGAGCGCCTGGCACACATCCTGTCTCCCTGTGAACCTGGGATGGACTCTTCTGTGTTTTCTCACCTAGCTGGAGCCTGTCCTGGGACACCCCTCCCTGGCCTGCACAGTCCACATGGCGTTGCGGACACCAGCCGCATCGTGGCCAGCTGGGCTTATGAGGCTATGCCCCCCTTCCAGGCTGCCAGGTTGTACCAGTTTCCAGATGGGATGACCGAGGCACTAAAGACTCCATGCCCGGCCAAAGGCCCACAGCGGCTGGTCCTTGTGCACCCCAGCTCCTGTGCCCGCTCCTGGCACCGCAGGTCCCAGGAACCTGCCCCACCCTAGGAAGGCTGTGGGGTGGAGCTGCCAGGGCCTGGGATGAGGAGGGGAGAGGTGGGCCCTGGCATCTTGAGCTGTGCGGGTCCCTCTGGGGGAAGGTGGTGCATCTGGGGGTGACACCAACTCAGGGTCAGGGCTAACAGGATTGCCTGGGGCCTCCTTGGCACTTGGAGGGGCATGTGGGGCAGTGAGGCTGGCTGGCCTGTGGAGGGGTCAAGGTCATGCTGGGTCAGCACCAGTTGGGACTGGTGCTCTGCCAGGCTCTGCGAATACTCACCCAGGACTGGGCTTACCCTGGGACTGTAGCGCGAGGTGAGGCTGGGTGGGACTCACACAGGCAGGTGGGACCTGCCCACAGCCACTGTCTCTCCATGGGATGGTGGGGGGCGCCCAGGACAGCCTGGCTTTTCCATGCCTTGTCCAAGCCCACCCAGCCAAGCATGTCTGGGGGCAGGACTGGAGGAAGGCTTCCAGGAGGCAGAGGACATGGCAGCACCTTCCCAAGTCTGCCACCAAGGCGCCAGGATGGGAAGATCGTATTGGAAGTTTGCCCCTTTAAAAGCAACTTTTCTCTTGGGAGCCCAGAATGTTTGCCAGGAACAAGACCATGGAGGGCAGGTTGGGCCATGTCTGTCCCCAGATCCAGAAGCCCCAGTCAGCTTCCTTCCCCTGCTGGGAGCACTTCCTGCACCCCCCTGGCTAAAATTCCCCCACCCAGCTCTTAACCTCTTGCTGAGAGCAGTGGGGCACCCATCCCACTTTACAGATGAGGAATCTGAGGCTCTGTGGTGAGAGACTTGTCCGGGGCCACTCTGCAGTCCCGGGCACAGCCTGAGTCCAGCCTCCGGCCTCCTGGCTCCCATGGGCTTAGAGCCTCTGCTCAGGCCGGGACCAGGCCTCGAGGCTGCCTGGGCCCAGCTCCCTGCTCTGCCTACAAGGCTATGCAGGAAGGACGCCAGGAGGGGACTGCAGAGCCGTGACTGACCTTGTGTTGCCGGCCAGCTGGGCCTGGGCAACAGGAAGCGGCAAGTCCCGTGGGCGGGCAACCAGCATTTGCGTGGTCAGCAGAGCGGAGGCATCCCCACCAGGAGGCCGGGTGGCCTGGGGGAGGGAGACTGGCTGCAGCTCCCCTCCCTCCCGCACTGGCTCGGCTGCTGGGTGGGATGGATGGCCTGGCCAGAGGCCTTGGAGGTGATAAGGAGACTGAGGTCTGTAGGCAGAAGGAGCTTGCCAAGCTCCACAGCAAGGTGGATGCCCACTGGGCCCAGGGCAGCCCCCGATCCAGGGCCTTCGCTGCGCCTCTGCTCACCTGTGCCAGTGTGAGTGGGCAGTCACTCAACCTGGGCCCTCTCCTGGAGCTGGGAGGTGTCTCCTGGTGGCACAAATTTGGGGTCAGCCTGGGGCTCATGTACAGGTTCTCCCACCCACTCACTGTGACAGGGGTAAATGATGGATTCTCGCTGTGTCTCAGTTTTCCCATCAGGAATGATGGGAAGTAATGCTAGCCTTGCAGAGGAGGGGTGGAGGCGAGGTGGCTCCTGGTGACTCCATCCCCCTCTCCATCCTGCCCCAGGCCCTGTGCCTGCAGCTTTAGGGCATGAGGGGGCACGTTGGAGGGCCGAAAGAGAGCTTCCTGGCAGGAGCACCAGCTGGGTACAGGACGCTGGAGGCTGCAGAGGGCAGTCCTGGGGGCACCAAATCTGAACCCCTCTCACCCCAAAGATCCAGTCACTGTTGTTGAGGCTCTGCACCCCCTTCCTGCTCCCCAAGCCTTAGAAGGGACTCGGGGGCCAGACCAGAGGCTGGGGAATGGCCCGAGTAACCTTTCTCCTGTGCTCCGGGCCCACTTCCCTTCCCCCGGGTTTGCAGAATCTTCCCGGGAAGGAGGAAGGTTAGAGAGGAGGGACCAAGGTCAGCAGGAGAGAGAGAGCCCGAGAGAGCTGCACCCTTCACTCACAGAGGGGCAGCCACGCAGAGTGAGGGGAGCGGGCAGGCAGGCAGGCCAGGGCCCCCGGGAGCCACGCCAGGCTGCCTGAGCAAAAGCGTACTGCCAAAAGCCCCAGGTGGAGTGCCAGCCCTCCCTGCTCAGGCTTGGGTAGAGGCGGAGGTACTTTGGTCCCCAAGCTGGGCCGCTGCCCCTGCAGGTGGTCACGCTGGTGGGTGGCAGACAGACAGGTGGACGGAGCAGGTGCCTGGGAGGGTGCCAGGGCCTGTGTCTGCGGCCCAAAGTCCTCCTGCCCTCGTTGGCAGCCGGCTGAGCTGCCTCCTCTGAGACAGCCCCCGCCCCCCCCCAGAGCCCACGACTCCCCAGGGGCTCACTCTGACCCTCTGCTCTTTCTCTTCCAGATGCTGCTGGTGGCCACAGGCTGGCACCAGGGCCCTGGACTTTAGAAGCCGTTGCTGCCCTCTCTGTCACCTGAAGCGGGGCCCTCTCCCATCCCACCCTTGCCCCGCCTCCCTGCCCCCGCCGGGCCGGCCCTGCCCGCCGCCGGACCCTGGCATGTCAAGGCCTGGCCCGTGCCTGCCTGCCCAGCCCGCGGAACCCCGGCGGCCCCGCGAGCTAGGATGAGGGGCCAGGCCGCCGCCCCGGGCCCCGTCTGGATCCTCGCCCCGCTGCTGCTGCTGCTGCTGCTGCTGGGGCGCCGCGCGCGGGC
>NW_016811810.1:2958680-2972422 GCF_001698545.2 Rhinopithecus bieti
CCCCCCCCCCCGCCCCCCGCGGGGCCGCCCCTGCCCGCCCCCGGACCCTGGCATGTCAAGGCCTGGCCCGTGCCTGCCTGCCCAGCCCGCGGACCCCCGGCGGCCCCGCGAGCTAGGATGAGGGGCCAGGCCGCCGCCCCGGGCCCCGTCTGGATCCTCGCCCCGCTGCTGCTGCTGCTGCTGCTGCTGGGGCGCCGCGCGCGGGCTGCCGCCGGAGCAGACGCGGGGTCCGGGCACGAGCCGTGCGCCACGCTGGTGCAGGGAAAGTTCTTCGGCTACTTCTCAGCGGCCGCTGTGTTCCCGGCCAACGCCTCGCGCTGTTCCTGGACGCTGCGCAACCCGGATCCGCGGCGCTACACTCTCTACATGAAGGTGGCCAAGGCGCCCGTGCCCTGCAGCGGCCCCGGCCGCGTCCGCACCTATCAGTTCGACTCCTTCCTCGAGTCCACGCGCACCTACCTGGGCGTGGAGAGCTTCGACGAGGTGCTGCGGCTCTGCGACCCCTCCGCACCCCTGGCCTTCCTGCAGGCCAGCAAGCAGTTCCTGCAGATGCGGCGCCAGCAGCCGCCCCAGGACGACGAACTCGGGCCCCGGATTGGGCCGCCGGGCCCCAGCGACGACTTCTCCGTGGAGTACCTAGTGGTGGGGAACCGCAACCCCAGCCGTGCCGCCTGTCAGATGCTGTGCCGCTGGCTGGACGCGTGTCTGGCCGGTAGCCGCAGCTCGCACCCCTGCGGGATCATGCAGACCCCCTGTGCCTGCCTGGGCGGCGAGGCGGGCGGTCCTGCCGCTGGCCCCCTGGCCCCCCGCGGGGATGTCTGCTTGAGAGATGCGGTGGCTGGTGGCCCTGAAAACTGCCTCACCAGCCTGACCCAGGACCGGGGCGGGCACGGCGCCACAGGTGAGGGACTGGAGGGAAAACCTTCGGACAGGGGAGGTGGGCAGATAGGGGGAGATGAGCAGACAGGGGAGGCGGGTAGATGGAGGAAGTGGGCGGACAGAGGAGGTGGGCGGACAGGCGGAGGTGAGTGGGCAGGGGAGGTGGGTGAGGGTCTTCTTCCGCAGGGCTGCCCTGGTTAGCACCATTGTCTGGGGAGTAGGCACCCAGGCGCCTGCTCCATCCACCTGTGCACAGAGTAAGAGTGAAGGTCACTGCAAGTGTGCAGGGCCAGCCCAGGCACTCGGTGGGTGCTTGTTGAGCGTTGAAGGCCTAATTTCCTACAGGATGGGAAAGGGTCATCCTCCTGGCTGGGAGAGGGCCCACCCTTTCTCTCCGGCAGGACAACTTTAATGAGTCAGAGGCTGCAGGGACTGGGGGCTGGGGGCTGCAGGAGCCTGTGGGGCTGGATGATGCTCCTGGGGACTCGGGCTGCGTGGAAAGGTGGGCAGGAGGGCTCTGTGGAGATGTGGTCAGGAGATGAGGTTTTGGGTTGAGTATGGTCTGGGTGGATGAATCACATCTGCCATGCGCTCTAGGTGCTAGGGCTGGGGCTGCAGCAGTGAAAACCCTCGAGATCCCTGTTCTTAGGAAGCTGCGTAAGGGAGGAAGGAAAGCCCTAAGCAAGAAGACGCGAGCAGCCAGGCGTCGGGCAGCGATGAGAACCTTGCACAAGAACCAGGCAGGGCCAGCCCCTCACGGCAGGGTTGCCATTGTACCTGGAGGTCAGGGAGGCTGTGAGGACCAGGAACCTTGTTCAAAGCTCTGGGAGAGGTGGGAGAACCTCATGCCAGGAAGAGAGAATGGCAAGTGCAGAGGCCTGGGTGGCTTTGTGCCCAGAGAGCACAGAGGGGCAGGGGCCAGTCCTGTGGGGCTGCCAGCCTCTGGGACACTGACTTTTCCTGCTAATGAGACAGGAACCTGCACAGGAGCAGGGTCCTCGGGGTAGAACCTTGTGGGGGCTCAGTGGGCCTCAGTGCAGGAGATGGGTCCTGTACACACCTAAGGCATGGAGACCCCTTGCTGACGGGTGACGCGCAAGAAAGAAAAGGAAGCCCAGGGTTTTGGTCGGAGCATCTGGGAGGATTGGGGGATTGGAGGGGTTTGAGTTTGCAATGCCAGGCAGGGGCCGACTGCGTACATCGGGTGTTTGGGGGTGAGGCCAGGCTGTGTACTCGAGGCTGGAGGGCCATCTTGGGGCAGTGGGACTCTTAGGGGTATCCAGGGGCCTTGACTTCTCTGGGGCCAGTGAGGCCTGTGGACTCCTCCTCAGAATTTTGTGTTTAAAGGCACAAAACAGGCTACACAGGACTACAAAGGAAGTCAGTTATGCTGGAGCATGGTTCTACCCATGACGCGGGGCCATGGATCCCAGATGAGAAGCCTCTGTGAGGCTGTGAGTGGGGCTAGAGAGGGGCCAGGGGAAGGAGGGACAGGAATGAGGCCCGAGGAGGAGGGAGGCAGTGCCCCTGGGCAGTGGGGGGCCAGGAAGCCAAGTGGTCATCCTGTGTCAGGACAGGTGGGCACATCAGCTGTGTCAGGTGCTGCCAGCGGCTGGGTGGGAGGGGCTGAGGACCAAGCCCCCACCGGGCAGACTGGAGGTCACTATAGCCTTGGCGAGGGCGGCTTCCATGGTGTGGCAGGGATGAGCGCCTGAGGGGGACTGGGGAGAGAACAAAGCAGAGTATGGAGGGCTCTTTCAGGGAGCAGAGATGGGGCGGTGGATGGTTTGGGAGGTGGGAGGCTGCAGGAAGACTGGGCCCAGCGGTCACAGGCACACCTGCCACTCCTGGTCACTTAACCCCTCGGAGCCTTGGTTCCTTCCTTGGCAGAATACCAACTCCTTTGCAGGATGTTTCCCTCTGATTGGTGGGTCTCAGGGGCCCGGCCCAAGATTACACCCACTACTGGGGAGCTGGTTGTTAGCAGCTTTAGGGGGCAGCAGCTCTGCCATTCCTGATAGTGCTCGGAGCAGCATGGAGCTTGTTGGAAAGATCTGGCGGGACAGACGCATGTGATGCATGGAGAGGCTGGGGCACCGTGTGACGTGGGTGTCAGAGGGAGCGCCGAGCTTCACTCCTCACTGGGCACCTACTGAGTGCAGGCACCCTGGGGTGTAAGGCGGTCGGGCCTCCTGTGGGAGATCCCACGTTATCTTGGGAACCCAAGGGTCTTAGCAGGGCTTTGGGCAGAAGAGCCAGATGGTTGGGCTGTGAGTGCAGAACAGACGCCAGCCCCAAGGGGAAGCCTGAGACAGGCTGGCAGCCGGTGCAGGCATTCAGGAGGGGACTGCCACTGGCCTGGTCAGGACGTAGCAGCAGCAGCGGGAGGGAAGAGGAGGTCCTTGGGGGTGCAGCTGATGATCGACTTACTGATGAAAGGATGTGGACATGGGCATGGAGCTCCTCCCAGGTGTCCCACCAGAAAGGAGGATGTCGGCTGAGTTAAGGAAGTGGGGCTGGGGGTGGCAGGGAGAAGAAGATCTGGAGGTCAGAGTGGGACTTGAGTGTGAGCTGCCTGTGAGGCAGCCAGCTGGCAGTGTCATGTGAATAGGCAGCTCTGACACCTGGAGCACCAGGGCAGGGCGAGGGAGGGGCAATGGATGCTTGAAAATAGCTTCTGAGCCACATATGCAAAGCCCCAGGGCCTGGGTTCAAATCCCAGCCTGACCCGGCTTGCTGTGTGTCCCTGGGCCAATTCCATCAGCTCTCTCATCCCCTCAGGCCCCTCATCTTTAAAACAGAAAGAGTAAAAATATCTTGTTTCCTAGATTGCCCTGAGGAATGAGAACAGGGGTGAAGTGTTTCTGAGCAGAAGCGATGTTGACAATGAAATATCAATATCCTCCCGTATTCTTAGGCAGGGAGACTCTAGAGGGCTCAGGGAGCAGAGATAGACTAGAGGCAGGGATATTCGAGCAGCTCGGGGTGTGCACGGAGATTCTGAGAAAGGGAATGTTTGGAAGTGGTGCTCAGAAGGAGGTGGGAGGATGTGTGTTCCCGCATGTATTCATGCAAGTATGTTGTACGTGCATGTGTGTTCACGCATGTATGTGTGCAAGTGTGGCATGTGCCTGTTTGTATGCATGGTATACGTGTGTGTGCATATGTGCTCATGCATATATGTAGTGTGTGTGCACCCATGTAAGTGTGGGTGCAAGTGTGTGTGTGCATGTGTGCATACATTACACACGTGCTTGTGTGCGCCACATGCAGGCATGGTGTGAATGTGTGTATCGAGGCTGGGCTCTGTGCAGCAATTTTGACAGAACACAGGTAAAGGCTGTGGGGCAGGGGCCATTGGCCTTATGGAAAGATGGCTGGAGGGTACATTGACTCGGCTGCTGGCAACATGAAGCAGGGAGCTTGTCATCTTGTGCAGGAGGGAGTGGCATGTGGTCACCCGGGCCCAGAGACTGTTCAGACCCTAGTGCCCATGCCCTGTGCCCAGAAGGCCCTGATGCTTCCAGGACCACAGGAGCAAAAGTGATCTCAGTAGTAGTAGTCATTTATTGAGTGTTTACTTTGTGCCGGAGGCACCCACATTTGAACAGCCCTTGAGATAAGCTCCGGTGGAGGCACCCTCTGCCTCAGGGCCTTCGCGTGGCTGTTCCCTCTGCCAGGAACAGTCTTTCCCAGAGACCCGTGGGGCTCCTGCCTTCCAGTCCTCAGGCAGATGTGACCTTTCAGTGCAGGCTACCCTGACCGTCCTGTTTAAAATGGCAGCAGCTCTGGGCCCAGTCTGCGGCCCTTTATCCTGCCTCTGTCTCTGCATGCATGTGTCACCTCTCAACACACCGCATTATTTTCCTTATTTGTTGTGTCCACTTCTGATTGTTCAGGCCAGGATGTAAGCAACACAAAGCAGGCATTGCTGGTTTCCTGACGTGCCCCCCAGAGTGTAGAACAGTACCTGGGAGCAGCAGGCACTCAGTCAGTCCATGCTGGAGAAAACCAGACACAGACATGTTAAGGCAGCGGCCAGGGCACACAGCTTGTAAGTGGTAGGCTGATGGCAGAGCTACTTGATGCTGCCACCGGGTGGTGACATTAGGGCTTCTGCAGTGAGCTCTGCTCAGAGCTGTGCGTGTGTGTGAATGTGTGTGCGTGTGTGCATGTGTGTGAATGTGTGTGTGCATGTGTGTGACTGTGTGAGTGCGTGTGCGTGCATGTGTGCATGTGTGTGAATGTGAGTGCGTGCACGTACGTGTGAATGTGTGTGTGTGTGCGTGCACATATGTATGAGTGTGAATGTGTGAGTGCATGTGTGAATGTATGTGCATGCGTATGTGTCCGTGTGTGCGCGTGCGTGTGTCGGGGGGGGATGGGGTGTCATGAGGACCAGAGAGGCAGGTGACCTTTCAGCAGACACATAGCTGAGTGGAGGCAGGGTCGACCCCAGATCCTGCCAGCTGAGACCTGTGCCCAGAGAGCTTTGTGCCCTGGCTGTGGGCCCGGGGACACTGGGATGGGCTTGTCCATCCGTCGCTGTCCCTAGCAGGCAACACACAGCCAAGTGCAGGAGCAAGCAGGCGGCCCAGGCCAGCCCGTGGCCCATTTTCAGCCCTGCACCCGACACGGCCTGTCCAAATGCCACATGGCCACGTCGTGCGTCAGACTCTGCAAACACTCCTCAGGCCAAGCAACTGTTCCGCTCCACCTTGCACTGCCCCATGCCCCACCGCCCCCTGGGCTGCCAGGCCCCTCCTGCCGGCTCTCTCTGGCCCTCATCTCGCCACTGCCTCCCCTTGCATTTTTCCGCCTTGGGTGAGATGGGGCCGTTTCTCTCAAGGGTTGTTTTAAATATTCATGTTTTAATTAAAGAATTTTATTGCAGAAGCGACATGGAAGATAATGAAAAAGCAGCGTCCTGGGGCCTGGGAGAAAGTGTGTGTGTCCCTGTGTGTCCCTGTGTGTGTGTCCCTGTGTGTCCCTGTGTGTCCCTGTGTGTGTCCCTGTGTGTGTGTGTCCCTCTGTGGTGTGTGTCCCTGCGTCCCTATGTGTGGTCTGTGTCCTCGTGTGCGTCCTCCGTGTACCCACAGGGAGTGGGTATGGGAGGCTGGGCTGGAACTGGGTGTGGAGTGTGAACCCACACTTCTGTTGGGCTCCTGGATCCCGCAGGGGAGTGGGAGGCTGTGCTGCTGGCCAAGGGGCTGTGACCGGCCACGGAGCTAGGGTGACCTCCCCGTCCCTGCCTTGCCTCCAGGGTGAGTCAGGCTCAGCCCGGGCCCACCTGTCCAGTGACACCTCGCTCACTCCTGAGGCTGTTGGAGACAGAGTCAGGCTCAGCCTCAACCCCAGGAGCCCGGGAAGTCCTGGGAAGAGGCATCTGGAGGCCTCTCTGGGGTGTGCAGGGGCAGAGGGAGCGGCAAAGGCTGGACTGGAATTTGGAGGGGAGTCAGGACTGGAGTGGAGTTTGGGACTCCAGGTAGTCTCACGGTGACAGGGAGCACTGAGGGACTTGGGAAGGTGCCAAGGCCTCCACTGTCAGGAGTTTCTGGCTTGGACAGGGGAGCCACTCTTTTTGCACAAGGGCCAATTTAGAAAAATCTAGAAAACAAGAAGGCTTCAGTCCCCATCACAGACAACACCCATTTCAGATGGGGATGGCAGGATGGGGCCCCCTGGGAATGATATGCATGGGCCCTCCATGCCCTCAGCCCTTCACCTCCTCCACTCAGAGCCAGAATGCACCCCACGCCCGCCCGGCTGCAAGAGAGGCTGAGTCAGGGCCCTGTGTTTGGGTTCCACTTCCCAGAAAGATGGGGAGAAAGGATGTGCAGCTGGCAGCAGACAGCCGGGGTCGGGTCCTGGGAGGTGCGCAGAGACTTGTCCAAGGTCTCCGGGATGGGCCCTGAGCTTTCAGGCTCGTAAACGGGGCACCATTCTCAGGCCAGGGAGCACCTGCCTGATCAAGAAAAGGAAGCAACAAGACTCGGCCAGCTCAGGGAGCCTCAGTTTCCCTCCTGAGAGTTGGAGACGGGACACTACCTGCTTGCAGGGCCTATGGGAGGGTTTCAGGAGATGGAGCCTTGACAGGTTTAGGGGAACCCCGCTGCCCTACAAGGCTCATCGCTCTTCTTGGCTCACCTGGGAAGTGGCCTGCCGGATGGTGGGCTCGGCTTCTCAGCCCCATCCCGAGATCCAGTGGTGTCCACCTCTGTGGCGGGAGGAAGGAGGGCCGGCCACTTGGGCCCCGCCTGTAGGAGCTGCTGGCAGCAGGTGGGCTAAGTCAGGCCACAGGGAGCCCCATCGGCCCTCTGGGGCCCTCCTTTCCACGTCCATGCAGAGGGCCCTGGTCCAGGTCTCAGAGGAGGAGTCTGGGTGCCCCAGGACAGACCCTAACTCAGAGCCTGGGCTGGGGGTGGGGTCATCCCTGGGACACACTGTGGTGCCTGGGACCTGGTGGCAGAGCAGGGCGGGAATGGCAGAACTGACCCTCCAGCCCCGGTGCTGCCCGACCTGCTGGACTCAGGAGACCTCTGCTGGCTACAGACAGAAGTGCACCGCTCCCCTCCAGAGGACAGCCCGGAAGCTGGGGAGGCCCAGCTGGAGGGAGGGACGCCCCCTGCGCCCCCCTGCACCCCCATCCCAGCCAACTCGGGGTGCGGGCTGTGGGGAGTTCACAGCCTCCAGTCTAGGGCGCCAGGGTGGGAAGGACACCAGGAGGCCTCTCACCAAGCACCCTCTCCCCTGGGTGGCCAGGCTGCCTAGGGCCGTTAATTGGCTCTATTCATCCCCTTAATGAGATGGAAATGAGGCTTCCAGACAGAGCTGGCATTGAGTGGGGGAAGAAAGGCGGCTTCTTTCCGGGCCTGGAGGGGCAGCCCACCCCCCAGCCTGCTTGCTGCTCCTCTGCTGCCCCTCACTGCCCACCCAGCTTAGACACACTGTGGCCACCCAGCAAAGGGTGGCTTGAACACCTCTGCGCCCTGCACTACAGACCCCAGGGGCTCCATCCTGGCTTTGATGTATTCACTGGACAAACACTTATTGAGTGTTAGCTATGTGAGGGGACACACATAAAAAACAAAACAAGAATAAAAATAGCAGCTACCGTTTTCTCAGTGTTCATTAGTAGCAGGAGTGTGACCAAGATGAAGGATCAGTCTGTGACTGGGATCAGGGCTCAGTATGTGACAGGATCAGGAATTCTTTGTCCAGTACCAGAGGTCAGTCTGTGATGAGGATCAAGGTTCAATATGTGACCAGGGTCAGGAATCAGTGTGACTAGAATCCAGACTCAGTATGCGTCCAGGGTCAGCTTGTGACCTGGATCAGGGCTCAGCACGGGTCCAAAGTCAGGGCTCAGTATGTGACCAGGGTCAGGGCTTGGTTTGTGGGGGCAGGGTGATCCATCCTCTGGGCCAGTGTCCCCCCTGCACAGCCTCCCCTGATGTGCCCCCGCCCCTTCTCCCCCTACCACATTCTTACCACCTGGGTCACCAAGGTAACCAGCCCTGAAATGAGTGGGTGTTTTGGCAGCTGAGGCCTAACCTGGGTCTATCCTGAAAGGCTGCGCGCTGCAGCAGTTGCCATGGGAACCGAGTGGCATCCTCCGATGAGCCTGGCTTGGACACCCTCTCTCTCCCACCCACTGCCAGTTTCCACGTCACTCAGGCTTCCGCGTGGGGGTTGGGCTGGGATGGTGAGGGGGGTGCTGCAGTACGTGCCACCCTGACCCATTGCCAGGCCCGCTTCTCAGGACCCTGTCTGTGCCTTTGCCTCATAATCGGGGGGTGAGATGCCTTCAGCAGGGGAGACCACTGAGGCCTGGAGCGCCTGGGCCCCGGTCAGTCCTGGCAGGAGGCCTTAGTCTGGGGGATGGGGAGGCATTTGGAATCTGACTACCAGTTCAAGTCCAGGTTCCTCTCCTTGTCCTGAGTTAGGGCATGTGACAGGGCAGCCATGAAGGGCCTGTCACCTGTTCCTGTGCTGTGGGCACGTGCCACCCTGTCCTGCCCTTGTGCCCTGGAGGCTGTGCTGGGTCCCCTACCTCCCCTGGCATGGCATGGGCCAAGCATGCTGTGGAGGAGGCAGCCAGGTGCTCTCCTCTCTGGGACCTATGGGAGTGTGGCTCTGTGAGGGAAGAGAGAGGGTTCTGCAGCAGGCGTGGGGGCCTGGAAGACTCCCCCCACCCGATGGTCCCCAGCAGGGAGAATGAGGCACCCACTCCTCACACAGCTGTGGCTGGTCAAGTCCCTCTCTTGCATCTCATCCCCGTGCCCCTGGCACCCCCTGCTGGCCATTCCTGGCATAGGTGTGGGGAAGTGGGGCAGGGTGGGGGGCGCGCTGGTTGGACACTGAGTTTGCTGAAAATCAAAGTGGGGCCCCAGGAGTCAACTATGACCCAAATGACAATGCCCACATACCATCCTCTCCACATGCTTTTTTGCTGTTTGCCTTCCCACTGCTCAGTCTTGGGAGATCAGCCACTACCCTCATGTTGTAAATGATGGGAGTGAGGCCAGTGGGTGGTGGAGCCACTGGGGGAACCTGGCGGCTGGAGCTCCCCTGGGGTCTCCTGCAGTCCACACTCCCACTGAGGGAGGCAGGGCCCCTTCCCTGAGGCTCCGAGAGGCCCTGGGGCCCTTCTGGTGGCTCAGGGTGGCCTGTGCTTGGCCTGATTGCTGCCCCTGGGGCCTCCCCTGCTGTACCTGGGATCGAGAGGCCAGATCCCCAGCGCTCCCCAGCGGCAGCATGGGGCAGTGGCCCCAACTTCATGGTGGGTCCCCTC
This sequence comes from Rhinopithecus bieti, assembly GCF_001698545.2. Classification (NCBI taxonomy): domain Eukaryota; kingdom Metazoa; phylum Chordata; class Mammalia; order Primates; family Cercopithecidae; genus Rhinopithecus; species Rhinopithecus bieti. Next base: position 2,968,354 of record NW_016811810.1, read on the forward strand.
GTGGTGGCTGCCAGCTGTCTCCTTGCCACCTTGGCCAGGAGCAGGCACTTGGCAAGGGCTGAACGCCCTTACCAAGTCGCCCCGACCCTCCTGCATTGGGTGTGCATTAGCCCGGAGTGCTGGGCAGGAGGCCCAAGCGGGGTGCCTGGACGTGGCAGCCCCTTCCCGGCCCCCTGGTGCCGCTGCCCCTCTCTGGCCCACAGATGGCAGTGACCCTCTCCTTCCTGCTTTGTGCTCCTCCATGGCTACCCAGTGCTCCAGGACCATGGGCACTCCAAGTGGCCCAAAGTGTTCTTGGCAGCACGAGGACCCCCGGGGAGCAGAGACTCCTGGGGCATGAGGTCTGGTTTGCTGGGGGAACACGGGTCCATAAAGGCCGTGGGGACTGTTGGGGCCAAGATGGAGGAAGACCCACCAGAGAAGCTGAACAGAGTGGCTGGGGTCAGGGCAGGGGCGTGGTGGGGAGGGGCCTGCAGGCATTTGTCCCAGGCTCCCTCATGTGGCCAGCTGGCCAGGTCCAGGACAGGCTCAGTCAGGCTGTGCCCTGGGTTCAAGGCCCTGGTTGGATACCAGGTGTGAGGCCTTGGCCACCACTGGTGTCCCTGCGTGGGGTTAGGAAGCGGCTCCAGGTCACAGCTGGGGTGTGAAATGTGGAGCCTGGTGATGAGGATTGTGACCCTTAGCTGAGCCCACGAGGAAACTGAGGATGTGATGGCCAGAAACTGGATGGAGCCTGGGGGCTTCCAGGCGTGCCAGGAAGGAGAGCTTTGGCGGCCAGGCCCCTCTACCCTCTGCTCACCATCAGGACGCTGAGTTGTGAGGCAGCCCTCGAGTGGGTGAAGGTCGTCATCCTTTCATCATCCTGGCAGCAAACCTGTCCAGCGGTGGCTGGCACACGGGGACCCTTCCGGCTCAGGCATGACCTGAGCTCTCCAGAGTGGACCCGGGAGCTGGGTAGACACCGGACCCCCAGGTCCTCCCAGGCCAGGCCTTCCCCGGCACTGCGGCCCCTCCTGACCCGGGCCGGCCTCGGCGGGCTTAGCACCCCCATGACTTACCCCGTCCAGGCCACGAGCCCCTGCCCTACCCTGATCCCCGCCCTCTGGTCTCCCCCCAGGCGGCTGGAAGCTGTGGTCCCTGTGGGGCGAATGCACGCGGGACTGCGGGGGAGGCCTCCAGACGCGGACGCGCACCTGCCTGCCCGCGCCGGGAGTGGAGGGCGGCGGCTGCGAGGGGGTGCTGGAGGAGGGTCGCCAGTGCAACCGCGAGGCCTGCGGCCGTGAGTGCGGGCGGGGCGGGGCGGAACCAGAGCCCTGGAGAGGCGGGGCTTGTGAAGGAGGGGCGGGGCCCGGGAGAGGAGGGGCCCGTGGGGGGACGGGATGGGGCCCTTGGGGGCGGGGCGGGCCTCGAGCTCAAGGGGCTGGTGGGGGCAGGGAGGGTAGGGCCCAGAGGCAACAGGGCGGTGGAGGGAGCTTTAGGGCGGGACCAGGTAGGGGGCGGGGCGGGGCCTGGCAGGACGCTGGGCGGGGCCTGGCAGGAGAGTGAGTAGGGTGGAGTCTGGGCTCTGAGAAGCAGGACCTCAACTCGGGGCTGGCCCATGGGAGTGGGGCCTAGCCGGGGGAGCAGAGGTGAGGGCCCCGAAGAGTGTGGTGCTTGGGGCTGGGTGGGACTAGATGGGGCTTTCTTTTTTTTGTTTTTTGGTGTTTTTTTTTGAGAGGGAGTCTTGCTGTGTCACCCAGGCTGGAGAGCAGGGGTACGATCTCTCGGCTCACTGCGAACTCCGCCTCCCGGGTTCACGCCATTCTCCTGCCTCAGCCTCCCAAGTAGCTGGGACTACAGGCGCCCGCCACCACACTCGGCTAATTTTTTGTATTTTTAGTAGATGGTATCCATCTCCTGACCTCGTGATCCGCCCGTCTCGGACTCCCAAAGTGCTGGGATTACAGGCATGAGCCACCGCACCTGGCCTAGATGGGGCTTTCTTCCCGTTTGTGGATTGGGGGTTTTGGAGGGTGTGCGAAAGGCTGGCTGTGGGAGCTCTGGCCAAGCCAGCCCTCCTGCCCCAGCCGAATGCTGCCTCCAGAATGTATTTCTCTAATAAGGCTCTCTAATGACCCCATGCATTTTTTAGTTGCTTCCATGAAGTTAAATCACGTTGTAATGAGACTGTCTTTGGGCTGTTTTTTGTTTGATGAACTTTCCTGGGGAGAGGAGCTCCTCTCAGGAGCCTGGGGAGGGCCCTGGGGCGTCAGCTGGGCTGCGGGACGGAGGCAGGGGCACTGTTGGGGTGCCAGGCAGGGGAGAGCAGCCACCACTTAGTGCAGGCTGCCGTCCTGCAGGTGAACGCTGGCCTGTGGGCAATGAAGGCAGTGAGGGAGTGGGCGCAGGGTGGGGGAGACGGGACCCACAGGAAGGGTCCCCTGTTGACCAGATGAGGGCTGGTGCCAGGCTGGGTGCTCTGGTCCCTGGCTTCCCAGCTGCCCAGTGGAGCCAGGTGGCCCAGTGCTGGCGGGCTCAGAGCACTGTGGCCACAGAGAGAGAGGACGGGGGCAAAGCACTGCTCCCGTGCTGACCTGAGCCCGTCCTGCAGCCGCTGGGCGCACCAGCTCCCGGAGCCAGTCCCTGCGGTCCACAGATGCCCGGCGGCGTGAGGAGCTGGGGGACGAGCTGCAGCAGTTTGGGTTCCCAGCCCCCCAGACCGGTGAGCTGGCGGGAGGGGGTGGGCAGGATTAGGGCTTTGGGAAAATACTGAAAGTTAACAATCGCCACTAGTTATGGGTAGTAACTTGAATAACTAGACTAACCCGTCAGGTGCTGGGCTCTTGTCTCCTGACTGACTGGCATTAGGGGAACTGGTGTGAGGTGAGGAGACCCGTCCCTGGCCAGACCCTAGAGGCCCAGGGATGGCACAGGCCGGCTCTCAGGGCTTCCAGCCTTGTAGGGGAAATGACCAGTTCTTGAGATCAGCCTGGTTCGAAGGCCCGGGGGCGCGGCCCCAGCCCTGCTGCCTGCTCCCCAGCAGGGCGGCCCTCCTGCTGCGGGATCCGGCCCCGGTCTGACTGCAGCCCCATGGGCGGCAGGCCTGTGACGCTGTAGTGGGGCCTGCAGGTGACCCAGCAGCCGAGGAGTGGTCCCCGTGGAGCGTGTGCTCCAGCACCTGCGGCGAGGGCTGGCAGACCCGCACGCGCTTCTGCGTGTCCTCCTCCTACAGCACGCAGTGCAGCGGACCACTGCGCGAGCAGCGTCTGTGCAACAACTCCGCCGTGTGCCCAGGTGGGTGGGACCTTGGGCTTGGGCAGCGGGCAGCTGGGGTAGCGGGCAACTGGGGCAGTGGGGGGCTGGGGCAGCAGGAGGCCAGGGCAGCAGGGGGCTGGGGCAGTGGGCGGCCAGGGCTTCAGGGGCCGTGGCAACAGAGGGCAGCAGCACCTTCCGTCCCTCTGCAGTGCATGGTGCCTGGGACGAGTGGTCACCCTGGAGCCTCTGCTCCAGCACCTGTGGCCGTGGCTTTCGGGATCGCACGCGCACCTGCAGGCCCCCCCAGTTTGGAGGCAACCCCTGTGAGGGCCCTGAGAAGCAAACCAAGTTTTGCAACATCGCCCTGTGCCCTGGTAGGTGAGAGGGAGGGCGTGGGAACAGGGAGGAAGGGAAGAAAGGAGAGGTCACAGTAGGCCACTGGCCAGGCCTGGGAACCTAGCTTTGCCCACTCCAGACCCACCTCAGGGTGCTCAGAGGTTAGAACCTCAGACTGGGTTCAGGAAGCAGGCTGAGGTGTGACCTTGGGGCATTTCCCACCCATATCCCAGGCTGGGTGAGGGCTGCTGGCCCCCAGGGTGTTCTCACCCATGTCACTGGCTGGGTGTGGGTGGTGGCCCCCAGGGTGTTCACACCCATGTCACAGTCTGGGTGTGGGCTGGTGGCCCCCAAGGTGTTTACACCCATGTCACAGGCTGGGTATGGGGTGGTGGCCCCCAGGGTTTACTCTCTCGTGTCCCAGCCTGGATGTTCTCACCCATGTCACAGGCTGGATGTGGGGTGGTGGCCCCCAGGGTGTTCTCACCAATGTCACAGG
>NW_016811810.1:2974073-3005008 GCF_001698545.2 Rhinopithecus bieti
GCTGTGGGGTAGCGGGGTGTACAGTGGGACTTGGGGTGTCCATGATGAAGAGGAGTGTGGGGAGGCCGTGGGGTAGCGGGGTGCACAGTGAGGCGTGGAGGGTGGTGGGGTTGGCTGCATGTGGGAGTTTGCTTTATTTTGTATCAGGCTGATGACTGGTTTCTCCTCTCCTGGTCTGAATTTCCCTTCTCCTGACCTCCTGCCCCACATCCCTGGGTCCCTGTGTTTCACTGCCGCACGGCTCTGTGTGCGTCCCTGTCTGTGTCCTCGTGTCACTGTGGCTCCTGGACCCCGCCCTCCTTGTCGCCTGTGCCCTGTGTCTGGTTGTGCCTGCAGTGGATGGCAAGTGGCAGGCCTGGGCGTCATGGGGCAGTTGCAGCGTCACGTGTGGGGCTGGCAGCCAGCGACGGGAGCGTGTCTGCTCTGGGCCCTTCTTCGGGGGAGCCGTCTGCCAGGGCCCCCAGGATGAGTACCGGCAGTGCGGCACCCAGCGGTGTCCTGGTGAGGCCCCTCCCACCTGGGCTGGGCTGTGGGGAGGGCTGGTGGCAATCCGGCAGGCTCGGGCTCAGCTGTCACCCACGTGGTGTGTTGGGGGCTCCCGTCCTGTCCTCATAGTGATGCCCGCTCCAGGCGCCTTGCAAGGGTCTGGGCCTTCCAGAGCCAGCTGCCGGCTCTCAGTACCCCTTCCTGAACCCCTGTCCTGGGCTCCTTGGCAGAGCCCCATGAGATCTGTGATGAGGACAACTTTGGTGCTGTGATCTGGAAGGAGACCCCAGCGGGAGAGGTGGCTGCCGTCAGGTGTCCTCGCAACGCCACAGGTGAGCGCTGGAGAGCACGTGGTATATGGAGGCTCCTGTCCTGCCCTCATGGTGATGCCCACGCTGAGGTGCTGTCAGCACTGGGACACGGCCCAGGCACGGAGCCCAGACAGCCTGCGTGCGCTGGTGCGGGGTGGGGGAGCCGCGAGCCCAGGGCACCGTGTGAGAACTCTGTGGCAGCCGCTGTTCTGAGCACTCGCTAGGGGCTGGCACCCATGCTCTGCCCTAATACAAGACATCCGTGGAGTCTCAGCAACCCAAGAAGCCGCCACCATTTACAGCTGGGAAACTGAGGCACAGGGGAGTGAATGCACTTGCCCTGGGCTTGCAGGGACAGGAAGGGGAGGTCTCTGTTGAATGCCAGCCTCAAGGAGAAAGCGGGGCTCCGTGGGGAGGCGCTCGCTGCACTAGGGGCGGGCCTCCTTCGCCCCTCCTTTTTGACGGAGTGCAAGTGCTTTATGTCCCTGACAGGCAGCAGGCAGGGAGGATGGGAGCCCAGGTTCAAACTCTGGTTCTGCCCTTGTTTGCTGTGTGACATTCAGAAACTGACTTAACCTCCCTGAGCCTCAGTGTTCTCCTCTGTAGGATGAGAGCAGTCGGGGTTCCTCTGCTCGGAGCTGCTGTGGGGAGGTGTGGGGGACGGCGGCGGGGGCCCTGTATTGCCAGCTGCAGCTGCTGCTCCTCCCTCGCTCTTCTGATTACAGAGCAGGGCATGTTCTTGGTAGCAGATTGCAAATGCTGAGAAGCAAAATGAAGCGCGTGAAGACCGCACGGTGGCGTGCCTCCCCTGGCCTTTGGTCCACGTGCATGGCTGGGTCTCCCGGTGCCCCTCATTTTTGGCCCCATCTAAACCAGGTTCTGCATCCAGTCCCACGGCTCTTGTCAGGTGTTGAACTTGTCTTGTGACAGTTCTCTGTGGCTGCTGCCACCCTATAAACACTTAGCTGTCGCTGTTTCTCTGATGATGTCCTGGGAGTGAGCTCTGTATCACAGGGTGTGCCATGTTTAAGGCTGTTTTCCCCTTAATGCCCAGCAGCACCCCAAGGTTGCCCCCGTGTCTCCGGGCCAGGCTGAGGCCCCTGTAGCCCTGTGGATGCAGCCAGGCAGGGGCCCAGGGTGCTGGCTCCCTCCAGGGCTCTGGGTTAGTTAGAAGGGGCTCTGAATGAGCTCATGGCTGAACTCTGAAGCCCCTGCTCAGCTGAGAGCTCCGCCTCCATGCGGTGGGGTTCCTGAAGGCTTAGCTCTTGCTGGGTCCTGAGTCCCTGGGGCTGGTAGCAGCTCGAAATGTGTTGAAGGGAATGAGGTCCCTGTGTGGACTCAGCTCTCCGTGTGAGGCCATGGGCAAGTCCCTGTTTCTGGGGCCCACAGGGTCCCATCCAGAGGGTCTGCTGCCAGGGACCGAGGGTGGGATTCCTGGGCCAGGCAATGGGTGTCCGCCTGAGAAGGAGGAGGTCTCCCCAGGACTCATCCTGAGACGGTGTGAGCTGGACGAGGAAGGCATCGCCTACTGGGAGCCCCCCACCTACATCCGCTGTGTTTCCATTGACTACAGAAACATCCAGATGATGGTGAGGGCCAGTTCCCGGGGGTCCCCAACCCCTCCCCAACCACCCCGGCCACACAGGTTGGGACCCTGCAGAGGGTCCTAGGCATGGGAGGTCCTGGGTGGCTGCCTGGACGTGTCCCACAGAGGTGAAGGCACCTGCCCTCTCCGTCTTCCACAGACCCGGGAGCACCTGGCCAAGGCTCAGCGAGGGCTGCCGGGGGAGGGGGTCTCAGAGGTCATCCAGACACTGGTGGAGATCTCTCAGGACGGGACCAGCTACAGCGGGGACCTGCTGTCCACCATTGATGTCCTGAGGAACATGACAGAGATTTTCCGAAGGGCGTACTACAGCCCCACCCCTGGGGACGTACAGGTGGGCTCCCCGAGGGGGATTTTGGAAGAGGGTGTCAGGAAGGTGTCTGGGGAGCCTTCCTGGACCTTAGAGATGGATCCTCAACCCTGACCACAGCCCAGGCCCTAACCCATGTCATAGGTTGAACTCTTACCTTTGTCACTCATCTAATCTTCGTTACACATTGAGCCCTGACCCTGGTCACACACTGAACCCTGATCATAGGCTGAGCCCTGACCCTGGTCACACGCTGAGCTCTGGTCATAAGCTGAGCCCTGATCCTGGTCACATGCTGAGCCCTGGTCACATGCTGAGCCCTGACCCTGGTCACACACTGAGCCCTGACCCTGGTCACACACCATGTCCTGACTCTGGTCATACTCTGAGTTCTGAACCTTGTCACAAAACTGAGCCCTGATCCTGGTCACACTGAGCCCTGACACTGGTCACACACTGATCCCTGACCCTGCTCACACTGAGCCCTGATCTTGGTCACACACTGAGCCTGGACACTGGTCACATGCTGAACCCTGACCCTGGTCACATGCTGAGTCCTGACCCTGGTCACACACTGAGCCTCAATCCTGGTTATACACTGAACCCTGGACCTGGTCACAGTGAGCTCCAACCCTGGTCACACGCTGAGCCCTGATCCTGGTGACATATTGAACCTTGACCCTGGTCACAGTGAACGGTGATTTTGTGCCCTGTTCTCTGTCACTGGCCCTTCTTCCTCTTCTTTCCAGAACTTTGTCCAGATCCTTAGCAACCTGCTGGCAGAGGAGAATCGGGACAAGTGGGAGGAGGCCCAACTGGTAGGGCCTGGGGCCCCCACAGTCAGCAGCCTCAGGAGGGGTGCAGGCACAGCTGGTGCCTCCCTGGTCTCCAGCTGGCCTGGGGTGGGGTCCCACTGGGTGCTCTGGGTTGGGATCCCAGGATGGCCTCTTGTTGGTGTTGGTGGCACTGAGGAAGCTCAGCGTTCCCAGCCTGTTTCCTCATTTGTCTGAGGACAGTCATTTATTTCATGGGGCTCAGTGAGGAGGTTCGGGAGAACACTGAGCACATGGGAACGCCGAGGCGGCTGGGACATAGAGCCCTCCTCACGTGGGGGCGGTGGCAGTGCTCACTCCCCCAAGCTGACCTCCAGCAGCCGCCACTCCTGGCCCTGGGTGGCACCCAGCATGGGGGCTGTGGGTATCCAGAGACTCTCCCCTGGCCTGGGCTTCCCATGGGTGGGGCACAGCAGCCCCTCTGGGCATCTGCGTTCTCATCCCCAAAGTGGAGTACTCAGAGGTCACCAGCCCCACTTCCTCAAAATGTTAGGAAATGACCAATAAGAAAAGGAGGGACAGGGAAGCGAAGGAGGCAGGGGCTGAGGTATGGCAGGGTCTCCTCCCTGGGCTGCTCACCCCCCTGCCCCCCAGGCGGGCCCCAACGCCAAGGAGCTGTTCCGGCTGGTGGAGGACTTTGTGGATGTCATCGGCTTCCGTATGAAGGACCTGAGGGATGCATACCAGGTGACAGACAACCTGGGTAAGCCTGCCTGCCTGTTGCCACCCCCATGCCTTGCTCTGCAGCCCTGGGCCTCAGCGTCCTCATCTGTATAAAGAGGCTGTGACCAGGCAGCCTCTGTGGCTCTCCCAGCCGATTTCTCAGATGGATCCTGTTTTCAGCCTCCTGAGGGTTGATGATGTGACCTGGGAGGGAATCAGACACAGCCCAGGAACTGCGGACCTGGGAGATCCATTCCCCAGCCAGCACCTCGCATGTACCCACCAGGAGCCGGGGCTCATTCTGCCTGTCACCCCGGGTGTCCTCCCTGTGGAGCTTTAGAGGCAGGGTCTGTGCAGCCCACACCTTCCCGCTTGTCAGTCCCAGCAGTGCCTTGCCAGAGGGGCTGGGACTCCACCCAGCTCCGTGGTTTCCTCGTTTCTAAAATGCGATGATAACAGTGCCCACCTCATGGGGAGGTAGAGACTGATGAGGCGAGTGAGTGCCTGAACCCCGGGGTAAAAAGTGACTGTCACTACAAACACTTACAGCAATTCTGTTTAATGACTATTATACAGTGCCCTCAAATACCTCTCAAAAGCCACATTTCCCAAACTTTCCCTGCCTTGGTCAGAGAGTCTCTCGAAGCAAAGGACCCAGGAGTGGATGCTGGCCCCAGCTATGATCCACAGAGCCCCAAGGAGGGACAGTGTCACCTCCCCTGTGGAGATGCTTAACCTCTAGTGATATGACCAGGATCAGCTGCACTTTGTCAGCACACACACCCTGGAGCGTTGCCCAGTGCCTACACTGGTGCCCAGGACATAACTGGTGGTCAGCTCCCAGGGTGCTCGGCACGGCCCATGGTCCCTGGAATGGCCAGCGCACACTTCAAACCCTGAGCACTGTGGTTACCCCACGTGCTTCATAACCGTGTCTCAGTCTGTTTCCTGTTGCTGTCACTGAAGTGGTAATCTATAAAGATGAGAGGTTCTGGAGGCCGGAAAGTCCAAGATCACAGCTCCAGCTGTGAGTGAGTGCCCTCCTGCTGCAGCACGGCATGGCAGAGGCAGCCCATGAGAGACAGAGCAAGAATGCCCGCTGAGGTCTCCCTTCCCATAATGCCACTAAAGCCATCATGGGGGCCACCCTCATGACCTCCCAAAGGCCCCACCCCCAAGTACCATTAGCAGATGAAATTGGGGATTCAGGCCAGGCGCGGTGGCTCAAGCCTGTAATCCCAGCACTTTGGGAGGCCGAGAAGGGCGGATCACGAGGTCAGGAGATCAAGACCATCCTGGCTAACACGGTGAAACCCCGTCTGTACTAAAAAATACAAAAAACTAGCCGGGCGAGGTGGCGGGCGCCTGTAGTCCCAGCTACTCGGGAGGCTGAGGCAGGAGAATGGTGTGAACCCAGGAGGCGGAGCTTGCAGTGAGCTGACATCCGGCCACTGCACTCCAGCCTGGGCGACAGAGCGAGACTCCATCTCAAAGAAAAAAAAAAAAAAAGAAATTGGGGATTCAGTTTCCAACATGTAAGCGTTTACAGGACACATTCAAGCTGCAGCACACCGCAGACGCCCTGTGCATCCCATACGCTCCACTCACCCGTGCTCAGCCTCACTCACTCCCAGGACCTTGCTTCTCTGCCCAGGCCCCCACCCCTACATCCCTCCCTCACTCAGCTGCCAGGAACTGGACGCCAGCAAGAGCGGCTTCCCATGGCGTCTCTTTATGCATACCAGGTGAAAGGAATAATCCCTCCCGACCGTCAGAGCTGTAGGCCACAGTGACACAGAAGCTGCATGTAGACAGACTACGAAGGCTTGAACTCTGATCCTTGCAGCCAGCTTTAAACCCAGAGACGTGCCATGACCGGGTTGATGACCCAGTGGTTTCACCACTAGAAATGTTCATTTCAATATTCATCTCGTCAGAAGGTGCTTGGCACTCCTGAGGTGTCCCATCCCCAGGCCTAAAACAGTCCGAGGACGTTTAAATTAAGCAACCCTAACTTCCATGCGACCAGGCATGTACTGCAGGCAGCACTCAGACATGTCTGGTGGAATTCATAGCTTCATGCCTATTGTACTTGAACAAGTCCCACTAAAACATGTTCAAGACGGATCGACATTCTTATTATAACATCTTTGGGAGGCTAACTAGCGTTAACCTTTTAAATTAAAGACTGAGGTTAGGCGCAGTGGCTCATGCCTGTAATCCCAGCTATTTAAGAGGCCAAGGCAAGAGGATCGCTTGAGCCCAGGAGTTTGAGACCAGCCTGGGCAGCACAGTGAAACCCTGTCTCTACACATTTTTTTGAGAAATCAGCCAGGCATGGTGGTGCACCTGTAGTCCCTGCTACTAGGGAGGCTGAGGTGGGAGGATGGCTTGAACCCAGGAGGTCGAGGCTGCAATGAGCTGTGATCACACTACTGCACTTCAGCCTGAGCAATAGGCTGTCTCGTTAAGAAACAAACAAAGACAAAGTTCTGATTTTTCCATAGTGAAATGCTTCAACTAGAAACATCAGCATGGCTGATGGCTACTATTTCAGTAATTCTGCCACTTTTCATCCTGTTCCAATGAAAGATTTCAAAGCTTGCCCCTTACCCGGGCACACCTGCCACAGCCCACCCTGGTGCCCACGCCAGCCCTCCACCGCCCCTCGATGACCCTGTGTCCAGCCTCCCACCCCTTCACCTGCTCCAGGGCGCTGCTCCAGCATCCATCTGCCCCCATCCCCCACTGCAGCTTCCCAGCAGCTCCTTGTGCAGGCCACTTGTCCTTTGCATGTTTCCTCTTGTCCTCAACCCCGGTTCTCTGTTGGTCCCTCCTGCCCCTCCTCTCACTGGGTGCCCACCCAGTCTGAATTCCCTCTGCCCTCCATTCAGGCTGCCAGTGACATCCATGATGCAAAACCCTGTTCTTGGGCCTCCATGCCCCCAACTGCATTTGGCACTACTGATGCTCATGCCCTCTCCTTCTCTCCCTGCCCCATCTTGGGCTGCATTCTTGAGGCTCCACTGGGGCCTGCTAGGGCTGAGGCCACAGCCCCAGGGCCAGGTTCCCCTAGAGCGGTGGGTCCCTGTCAGCACCTGCTTCCACCCCAGCGGCACTTCCCCAAACTCTCTTCCCGTTCAGTTGCCCCAAACCTGCTGCCTCGTCCCCATGCCCCTCCACCTTGAGCTCAGGGCCTTTCTGCATCCCCAACGCCTTCCTTTGCAGAATGGGAGGGAACACTGGATCCCCTCTTTCACCATGGCCCATGCTGCCCTTTGCTGCCTGAGCCCTGAGGCAGGGAAGCCCTCATTCCCCTTCTACAGAGGGAGGGAAGGCAGGATCAGCTCACAGAGCTGGAGGGAAACTGGGCTCCCCTGTCCCAGGAGGGAGTGGGGGTCGCTGAGGGGGCGCCTGGTCCCTGCGGATCCCTCCATGGCCACAGGACAGACCCCAGAATCTGCCTTTGACCACGTTCTGGGCCATGGAGGGTGGGAGGGGCAGGCCCCCTGCCCCTCACCAAGGCTCCAACTCAGCAGGACCAGACCTGGCCCAGCCTCTGCCTGGTGCTCCTTGCTGTCCCTGCTCCTGGACCTCACCGAGGTCTGGGGACAAGGCCCACCCAGGGAGTGTGGAGCCTGCACAGGTCCCAGGGTGCAGGGAGTTGGGGTCTGTACTCTGGGGGCTGGGGCTGGAGCAGATGGCCCCCACACCCCTGCCTCTGAGCCATGGGCTCCCCGCGGCATCACCCTGCACTGCCAGTCCTGTGCCTCAACTCCTGCAGCTGAGGCCCCACTGCATCTGTGACTTTCCCTTCTCTCTATCTCTTGCCCCTTTGACCCTGCTCCCAGTCCTCAGCATCCATAAGCTCCCAGCCAGCGGAGCCACTGACATCAGCTTCCCCATGAAGGGCTGGCGGGCCACGGGTGACTGGGCCAAGGTGCCGGAGGACAGGGTCACTGTGTCCAAGAGTGTCTTCTCCACGGGGCTGGCAGGTGAGGGGCTCAGGGAGTGGGGGGACCTTTATGGGGAATGTGGGCCCCAGAGTCGGGTGGCTACCACCCCTCTGGAGTCTAGCTGCTGCCTCAGAGTTGGGCAGTTCTCAAGGGGCTCCCCGTTTCCAGGAAGCCCTCCTTGCCCTCTCTGGGGCCAGGGCTTGTGGATCAACCCTGAGGCCCAGGCAGAGGGGTCAAGATGAACCACCTCACTTCAGGGAGGGACAGGGAGTCACATGTCAAGGACCCTGTTACTGGGAAGAGAGCCACATCCTGCCTGTCCACAGCTCTCAGGATGCCCCAGGGAATGGCCCGGTCTCCCTCTTCCCACTTGGCTGTTGCCCCAGCTCCCCGGCTGCAGCACTGTGTCCGTGGGTGGGTGGGCCTCACCATCCACCAGGGCCCCGGACGTGACCTTGAAGATGGGCGGCAGAGGCCAGCAACAGTGGGGTCCAGGTCAGGCTGCCAAGTCCTGCCCTGGCTGTGGGGACTGGGGGCTGGGGTTCACAGTGCACTTTCTTCCAGAGGCCGACGAAGCATCTGTGTTTGTGGTGGGCACCGTGCTCTACCGGAACCTGGGCAGCTTCCTGGCCCTGCAGAGGTGGGCAGCGCAGGGCAGGTGGGGTGGGCAGGACCCCAGCCACAGGAGGTAAAGGGGGAGGCCAGGGGGCCTGGAGGTGTGGATGATGGGCTGGGGTGGAGGGTGGCGAGGGGTGCAGGGGCCCTCAGGGGGAGCCTGGGCTGGGAGGGCTCCCCCAACACCTGTGCCTCTGTCTCTTGCAGGAACACGACCGTCCTGAATTCCAAGGTGATCTCCGTGACTGTGAAGCCCCCGCCTCGCTCCCTGCACACACCCTTGGAGATTGAGTTTGCCCACATGTATAATGTGAGTGCCACCCGCGCGCACACTCTGACGCCTGCGAAACCGCACGTGCGTGAATTCTGTCCCACTCCTCCACATGTATAATGTGAGTGCCACCCGCGCGCGCACTCTGACGCCTGCGGAAACGCACGTGCGTGAATTCTGTCCCACTCCTCCACATGTATAATGTGAGTGCCACCCGCGCGCGCACTCTGACGCCTGCGGAAACGCACGTGCGTGAATTCTGTCCCACTCCTCCACATGTATAATGTGAGTGCCACCCGCGCGCGCACTCTGACGCCTGCGGAAACGCACGTGCGTGAATTCTGTCCCACTCCTCCACATGTATAATGTGAGTGCCACCCGCGCGCGCACTCTGACGCCTGCGGAAACGCACGTGCGTGAATTCTGTCCCACTCCTCCACATGTATAATGTGAGTGCCACCCGCGCGCGCACTCTGACGCCTGCGGAAACGCACGTGCGTGAATTCTGTCCCACTCCTCCACATGTATAATGTGAGTGCCACCCGCGCGCGCACTCTGACGCCTGCGGAAACGCACGTGCGTGAATTCTGTCCCACTCCTCCACATGTATAATGTGAGTGCCACCCGCGCGCGCACTCTGACGCCTGCGGAAACGCACGTGCGTGAATTCTGTCCCACTCCTCCACATGTATAATGTGAGTGCCACCCGCGCGCGCACTCTGACGCCTGCGGAAACGCACGTGCGTGAATTCTGTCCCACTCCTCCACATGTATAATGTGAGTGCCACCCGCGCGCGCACTCTGACGCCTGCGGAAACGCACGTGCGTGAATTCTGTCCCACTCCTCCACATGTATAATGTGAGTGCCACCCGCGCGCGCACTCTGACGCCTGCGGAAACGCACGTGCGTGAATTCTGTCCCACTCCTCCACATGTATAATGTGAGTGCCACCCGCGCGCGCACTCTGACGCCTGCGGAAACGCACGTGCGTGAATTCTGTCCCACTCCTCCACATGTATAATGTGAGTGCCACCCGCGCGCGCACTCTGACGCCTGCGGAAACGCACGTGCGTGAATTCTGTCCCACTCCTCCACATGTATAATGTGAGTGCCACCCGCGCGCGCACTCTGACGCCTGCGGAAACGCACGTGCGTGAATTCTGTCCCACTCCTCCACATGTATAATGTGAGTGCCACCCGCGCGCGCACTCTGACGCCTGCGGAAACGCACGTGCGTGAATTCTGTCCCACTCCTCCACATGTATAATGTGAGTGCCACCCGCGCGCGCACTCTGACGCCTGCGGAAACGCACGTGCGTGAATTCTGTCCCACTCCTCCACATGTATAATGTGAGTGCCACCCGCGCGCGCACTCTGACGCCTGCGGAAACGCACGTGCGTGAATTCTGTCCCACTCCTCCACATGTATAATGTGAGTGCCACCCGCGCGCGCACTCTGACGCCTGCGGAAACGCACGTGCGTGAATTCTGTCCCACTCCTCCACATGTATAATGTGAGTGCCACCCGCGCGCGCACTCTGACGCCTGCGGAAACGCACGTGCGTGAATTCTGTCCCACTCCTCCACATGTATAATGTGAGTGCCACCCGCGCGCGCACTCTGACGCCTGCGGAAACGCACGTGCGTGAATTCTGTCCCACTCCTCCACATGTATAATGTGAGTGCCACCCGCGCGCGCACTCTGACGCCTGCGGAAACGCACGTGCGTGAATTCTGTCCCACTCCTCCACATGTATAATGTGAGTGCCACCCGCGCGCGCACTCTGACGCCTGCGGAAACGCACGTGCGTGAATTCTGTCCCACTCCTCCACATGTATAATGTGAGTGCCACCCGCGCGCGCACTCTGACGCCTGCGGAAACGCACGTGCGTGAATTCTGTCCCACTCCTCCACATGTATAATGTGAGTGCCACCCGCGCGCGCACTCTGACGCCTGCGGAAACGCACGTGCGTGAATTCTGTCCCACTCCTCCACATGTATAATGTGAGTGCCACCCGCGCGCGCACTCTGACGCCTGCGGAAACGCACGTGCGTGAATTCTGTCCCACTCCTCCACATGTATAATGTGAGTGCCACCCGCGCGCGCACTCTGACGCCTGCGGAAACGCACGTGCGTGAATTCTGTCCCACTCCTCCACATGTATAATGTGAGTGCCACCCGCGCGCGCACTCTGACGCCTGCGGAAACGCACGTGCGTGAATTCTGTCCCACTCCTCCACATGTATAATGTGAGTGCCACCCGCGCGCGCACTCTGACGCCTGCGGAAACGCACGTGCGTGAATTCTGTCCCACTCCTCCACATGTATAATGTGAGTGCCACCCGCGCGCGCACTCTGACGCCTGCGGAAACGCACGTGCGTGAATTCTGTCCCACTCCTCCACATGTATAATGTGAGTGCCACCCGCGCGCGCACTCTGACGCCTGCGGAAACGCACGTGCGTGAATTCTGTCCCACTCCTCCACATGTATAATGTGAGTGCCACCCGCGCGCGCACTCTGACGCCTGCGGAAACGCACGTGCGTGAATTCTGTCCCACTCCTCCACATGTATAATGTGAGTGCCACCCGCGCGCGCACTCTGACGCCTGCGGAAACGCACGTGCGTGAATTCTGTCCCACTCCTCCACATGTATAATGTGAGTGCCACCCGCGCGCGCACTCTGACGCCTGCGGAAACGCACGTGCGTGAATTCTGTCCCACTCCTCCACATGTATAATGTGAGTGCCACCCGCGCGCGCACTCTGACGCCTGCGGAAACGCACGTGCGTGAATTCTGTCCCACTCCTCCACATGTATAATGTGAGTGCCACCCGCGCGCGCACTCTGACGCCTGCGGAAACGCACGTGCGTGAATTCTGTCCCACTCCTCCACATGTATAATNTCTGACATCACCAGCCTCAAGCCTCCCTGCACCCCTTTCCCAGGCTGAGTGTGTGGTCTGCGTGGCCGCCTGGGCGCCAGTGGCACATGTGATGGTCCCTTGCGTGGTGTGTAGTGCAGTGACAAGTATGTGTCCTGAGAGGCAAGGGAAGGCTTCGTGAGTGGCAAGCGTTGGAGGACAAGGCTGCCTGGCAGGGAGAGGGAGGCAGGTGGCTCAGGAGGAGACAGCTGGAGCAAGGGCAGGGAGGCTGAGGGCATGAGGAGCAGGGAGCCGGCCAGGAGGAGCAGGCAGAGGCAGGCAGGGGCTCAGGGGAGGCCGCAGCAGGGTGAGGACAGTTAGTGGGGGCCGGGTGTCATGATTCTCCACCTACCCACCAACCATCCACCCTCTCCTCCGTCCACCTGTTCTTTAATCTATACCCACTGTTACCACCCTCCATCCACCACCCATCCACCCACTCCTCCGTCCACCTGTTCTTTAATCTATACCCACTGCCACCACCCTCTACCCACCACCCATCCACCCATCCACCCGTTCCTCCATCTGCCTGTTCTTTAATCCATCCGCCCATCACCCATTGCCCACCACCCTTCCTCCGGCAGTCACTGCCCTCTGACAGGCACTATTCTGGCAGGTCCCAGCCCTCAGTCTCCTCTCCCCCGTGAGGAGGGATGGGGAACAGGGACAGACGGAGCAATGTGGTCATGCCCGGCTGTGCACGGGCCAGGAAGGGAAGCTAGCAGGGGCTGGATGCAGGTGGGGAGTGGCCTTTGCAAGCAGGGTCATGCACGCCTCCGAGGGGAGGGGAGGTTTCAGCAGAGGCCTGGCAAGCATGGCACTGCACGTGAATGGGGATGAGCGTTGCAGGGGAAGGAGCAGCCAGGGCAAAGGCCTCAAGGTGGGATTGGCAGGTCATGCCCGGCTCCTGCCTTCTCTGCACCCCACACAGTTGACTCTGCTGTCTTTCCTGCCCTGGGTCTGGGGTTGGCAGCCGGGCTGGGGAAAACTGGGTGCCTTGCAGCCCTAGGGAGCCAGCTCTCTAGCTCTTGTAAGGGTGGAAAAATAAAATGCAAGAAAAAAGCTCCCCTGCTTGCATTATCCGGGCCAACCCCAGGGCTTTGCATTTTCAAGGGGTGGCAGTGCGGGGGCTGCAGGTGGGTCTCTCATCCCCGCAGCCACTTCCACCAGTACAGGCCCCTTCCCACCGTGCGGAAACCCTCCCTCCGGGCTGTTCGCTGGCTGCTGCAGCTCTCGGGGGGCAGCACCCTGGTTCACTCACTCAACCAGCCCCTGCTGGTGGCCTTCAGCAGCCTTCCCTCTCTACCAACATAAATGCCAGCGTGACCAGTGTCCTTGTGAGGACACCTCCACCCGCACTTCTGATTGCTCCCTGGCGATCAGTCCCCAGGCAGTCTTACCAGATGGAGGTTGTGGGCCCCTGGGGGGCCTGCATAGTAAATTGCTTTTTAGAAAGGAAAGCATCCCCTTTGTCCTCCAGGGCAGCAGGCTGTGAGGGGCCTGTCCAGTGAGCCGGGACAAGGACCCGGCCCAAGGACCCAGACTGTGGCAGAAGAGGACGTGCTGCGTGGCCTTGGGCAGAGCCTGTACCCTGGAAGCCTTGGCTTCCTGACCCTGTGGCCAGAATCTGCCTGCTTTTAGGCAGGGGCGGGGACAGCAGGACTGCGGTCCAGGCCTCAGGGTGTTTGGCGTCCGCGTGGCCTCAGTCGACCCTAAAAGTCACAGGTGTGGGGAAGGCCCAGGACCCGCCAGTCATACCAGGTGCTCCCCCCACCCCATCACTGGCTGGATGTGCTGAGTGCTAAGGTCTTGGTGCCTGGGTCCAGGGCTTCAGGACAGGAGGACAGGAGGCAGGTGCCAGTGTGGCCCAAGCAGTGCCTGGCAGCACTGTGCCCAAGTTGCCTCTTGGGTCCTTGACCCTGCCCGGGAGCCACGCCATGCTGCACACCTGCTGTCTGGTGAGGGAGTGGGAGGCCCTTGAGACTCCTTGCGAGTCCTGGCTGGAAAGCACTGGAACTTGGGCAGGCCCTGGAGCCTAGGGGTGGGCCAAGCGCTGGGCGGAGGGGAGGGGAACTTGCGGGCTTGATTCGCGTTCCCCTTCCTTCTGCCCCTCTTCCCTCCCCTCCGGGCTCTGGAGGTTGGATGGCCACCTCCCTTTGACTGCTGCGGGGGGCCACTCTTCACCCTGTGAACTATCCGGGGGAGCTGGAGTTTTCCCAATTTGACCTGAAGTCGGGAGACCATGGGCAGGGGGCCCAGGAGGACTGGGTCCAAGGCTTTGGTGTGGGCCTGTGTTTGGTTGTGCACTTGGATGGGAAAGAGTCTTTTTTTTTTTTTCATGCATCTGGGGAGGGTTCTTGTGTGTGGGAGTGCAGTGGTTTGTAGCGGCAGGGAGTGAGAGCCTCAGCTCAACATCAACTTGAGGAAGTAGTGAACTCTTAGAGCCATATGATTATTTCTTAATTCTGAACTAGTCACGATAGGAGCCCAGATCCCAAAACTCAGGACTGAGTTTTTTTACCCTGTTCACACACTGAGTTCTAGGATCCTGGTCACAGGCTGGGAGCTCCTATTCTAGTCACATACTTAAGCCCCTGATCCTGATCATAGGTGGAGGCCCTGATCCTAGTCTCTATCTAAGCCCTGTGATCCGGTCACAGACTTTAGCCCCCTGCGTCGGTTCATATACTGAGCCAGATCTTAGCCACACATAGTTACCTGACCTTGGTCAACACTGGAGCCCTGATTCCTGGTCACAGGCTGAGTCTTCTGTCGGTGTCTTAGCTTGGAATGGACTTGTGTGTGTCACATGCTTGTAGGCCACCTCCTCTTCCAGCCACATACAGCAGCTGGGGACCATGGTGAACTCTGCGGCAGCCTAGAAAGCCTTACAGGGGCTTCGCACGCAGTGGCAGTCACCTGCCTGCCTTACCCGGGTTTGTGAGGACCACACTTGCACCCATGGGCTTCACACTCAAGCCCATGATGTCTGCTCATGCTCTAAACCCCTGAGGGCCCTAAGGAGTACCTGGTGTCCCTGGCACCCCAGCATCCAGATATGTAACCAAACCTCCACCCTCCCAGTAACATCCTGGATCATCTGGTCCCAAACACTGGCCTGGCAGCCTGGCTCAAGTGCTCCTGTTCCCCCACACTCCTGCACCAGCCTGGCTTGTGGTGGTGAGGGCTTGGGGACTGGGGGTGCTATGGAGGAAAATGGGGAGCAGAGCAGGTGAGGGCTTGCAGAGTTCCCAAATGTTCCAAGCCATAGACATTGCCTCTACTGTAGCCCATCCCTGTATAGTTCCTTGACCACATGTGTCTCTACTGGAGTGGGATGGGGGGACCGTGACAGTTATGTCATAGTCATGTCTGTATCCCTAGAATTGAGCGCTGACCCAGTGAGAATCAACGGTGGTTTATGAGCAAGGCAGTGATTACGTGGCTGAGTGCAGAAATGGATGTGCGAGGGGGTTCTTGGTAGGCAGTGTGGACAAGCGGGGGTGTGGATAATCTGTGGGAGCCGGCTGTTTGCCAGAGAGATGCACCCAGGGTGCAGCTGTGGGTTGCTGGGGGATGGGGAGGCAGCGGAAGAACAGTCGCATGGCTGGGTGAGTGGCCAGTGATGGATGGCATGTGAAAGGGTGGGTGGGCGGACTGTGGATGACAGCATGCATGGAAGGCTAGAGATAGGGGTGGATGGATGGGACTGAGAGAAGGAGAGAAGATGGAAGGTGGCTGGAGGGATAGAGAATCAGTTTCCTAGGGCTGCCCTAACTGCCAAAATTACCACAAACTGGGTGGTTTAAAACAGATATCTATTATCTCCCAGTTCTGATGGCCAGAATTTTGAAATCAAAGTGTTAGTAGGGCCATGCTCTTTCCAAAGGCTCTAGGAAAGACTCCTTCCTTGCCTCTTCCAGCTTCTGGTGGCTCGAGGAAATCCTTGGTGCTCCTTGGCTTGAGGTGGTGTCACTCCAGTCTCTGCTGCTATCTTTTCCTGGCCTTCTGCCTTGTGTATCTCTGTACTTTCCTCTTCTTGTAAGGACCCCAGTCATGGATCTATGCCCCCCAAACCCAGTGTGGTATCAGTCAAGATCCCTAACTCGATTACATCTACAAAAGCCATGTTTCCAAATAAAATCATATTTGTAGGTTCTGGGGGTTAAACTCGGACATATATTGGGGAGAAGTGGGTGATGGATGGATGGATGGATCAGTAGATGGATGGGTAGAATAATGCCTGAGTGAGTGGGTGGGTGGTTGGATGGATGTGTAAATGGTAGATGGGTGGATGAGTGAATAGGTGAATGGGTGGATGGGTGGGTGTGTGAATGACTGGATGTGTGGATGGAGGTATGGATGGATGGACAGATGGTGGATAGGTGGATGGGTGAATAGGTGTGTGAGTGGGTGGATGGATGGACACATGAATGACTGGATGTGTGGGTGGAGGTATGGATGGATGGATGGATGAGTGGCTGGCTGGATGTATAGATGGTAGATGGGTGGATGGGTGAATAGATGGGTGGGTGGATAGGTGTGTGGGTGACTGGATGTGTGGATGGAGGTATGGATGGGTGGGTGGCTGGCTGGATGTGTAGATGGGTAGATGGGTGAATAGGTGGGTGGATAGGTGTGTGGGTGACTGGATGTGTGGATGGAGGTATGGATGGGTGGGTGGCTGGCTGGATGTGTAGATGGGTAGATGGGTGAATAGGTGGGTGGATAGGTGTGCGGGTGACTGGATGTGTGGATGGAGGTATGGATGTCTGGGTGGGTGGCTGGATACACGAGTGGATGAGTGAATGATGGGTGGAGAAAAGGATGGGCTGGTGGGTGACAGGAAGTTGATGGAGGCCAGTAGCACACACTGGGAGTTAGGTTCTGTGGTTCTGAAAGGACAGCTCCCTGGCTGTTTCACACGTGAGAGTTGGCAAATACCTTTCAGTCTTTTAAAACTCCTCTGAAAAATGTAAATAACCCAGAGTTTTACAGAGTATAAAAGTCAGAGTTAGCAAGATCCTGAGAGATCATGCACTCTGTCTTTACTCGAAACATGGTTCAGTGGAGTCCCAGAGCGGGGATGTTAGTGGAAGCCGGGCCACCAGCGTGAGGCCCTTGTCATGCTACCCTAGTGTTTATGGGGTATTCTGCTGGCAGCCAGCCCATCCTCATGGCTCTAGGACGGGCAGCGTTCTGTGTGCTCCCAGGTCCGTATTGACCGTAATGACCCTGAGAAGTCCTGTAGGAAACTCCTGTCCAACTAGGTTGGGAGTTTCCCTACTTTGGAGGCTGTCAGCACCCTTGTTCTGCCGGACATGGTCCCCTCCTGGCAGGCGTGTGTGGAAGGAGGACGTGTGAGAGGGACATTTGCTGAGCTCCTTTCCTGAAGCTCAGCCCCAGGCCAGGCACCATGAGAGCTGCCTCACTCAGTGCACACAGGCTTTCTCGGCTCACACATCTTTACTAACCGATTTGACAGTTGAGGAGACTGAGGCCCAGAGTGCTCACTGACAGATCCAGGGCCACCTCATGGGTTGTTCCCATCTGGTCTGTGCGGGCCTCCAGCCCTGCCTCGTGTGGGGCCCCCGCCAGGTTCGGCTGTCCTGGCTCGGCACCCAGACCCTGGTTCCTCCCTGGGACCCCTGCCCAAGGGAGCATCCTGGTCCCTTTAAGAGCCTCTCCCTCGCCCACCCCTTTCCTGGTTTCCTTGGAGAGGGCAGTGAGGGGGCAGGCCAAGGGGGGGAAGCGGAAGGAAGACTTGGCAGGGTCCCCGGGTCGCTGTCAGCAGCCGGTTCCCAGCTCAGTCTCTCCCACGCCGGCCGGTTCCTGATGGGGGCAGAGGAGGCTGGGGAGGGGTGCAGGGGAGGGGACGCGCCCAACACAGAGGCCTCTTTGGTGGCCTGGGAAGAGCCTCGGTATCCGCACCGTGATGGAGGAGGGAGGAGGAGGATGAGCCTCTCCCAGCTTGGGTGGGGCCTGGGGAACGGGGAAGGGGTGGAGTGCTGCTCTCAGAGATGAGCCCACCCTGGCCTAGCTTCTGCCCCTGCAGCAGCTTGGGCCTGGCACCAGCCCCTTCCTGGGTACCCCTTTCTCTGAATGTCCTCTTGCTTGGTCCTTGGGTAGGGGCAGCAGGGGCTGGCAGAGGCCTGTGTGGGCCTGTTCTTTCTGGGTGCAGGGTCCTCTCCCATTCAGGGGCTCCTGGCAGCTTTCAGAGCTGGAGGGAATGGACCAGGTCCTAAGATCACGGTTGCAGGCAAGTCCCTGTGGCCTGAACTTGGAGTGGGCCAGCCTCCTCCCAGTCCAGGACAGACCCTTGGGCATGCCCAAGGTCTCTGCAGCTGGGAATGGACCCAGCTCTTCTGCCCAGCCCAGGGGCCTCTCAGCTGCCCTTCCCCAGGCCCTCTTATTCCCCCACAGCACCTGCTCAGGAACTCTGGGACCCCATCTGTCCCTCCCCAGTGCCCTCTTCTCCACCTGCTCCAGTCTCTCCGCCCACTGCCCTGCCCCCCCCCACCCCTGTCTCTTTCTTCCTGGCAGTGGCCCAGATCGCAGCGAATCCTTGGATCTGTGTTTGTGTTCTGTCTGCCCCACCCCAGCAGAGCAGGAGCCCCCGAGGGCAGGGTTTCTGCCATGGCTCCAGGCACACAGCAGCCCTCAGGAGGTGTTTGTTCAGGGAGTCCGAGTGTGCCCCATCTTAACAGGGTCACTCCCTCGCTGAGGCTGGGGGCTTCCACATTCATTGGCTCATGCACTCATTCCCTGAACACATCTGACCACCGCAGCAAGGGCTCACTGTCAAGGTGCCACACCGTGTACCTAACAGGACATCCTCCAGAGATGCCTGGCCCTGGAAAGTCCACCTGCTCCCCACTCCATGAGAGGTGGGGAGGGGGCCCTCTGAGGAGCGAGGTTCAGAGCCCAGGCTGCCCAAGACACAGCCGTGAGTTGCCCCGGGTGCCTGCTTGGGCCCTGTGTCCTGAGGGCTGGGGGTATGCAAGTCTTACAGGTGGGGTTGGCAGCCAGGGCAGCCCCTCCCTCAAGCACAGAATTCGTGGATCTGACCACACTGGCTCTGCACACCCAGGCCTCAGTTTCCTCAACTGTGCAATGGGACAGGAGGTGAGGGACCACTACAGTGAGAGTCTCTGCCCTCCTCCCCATCCAGGGAGCTTCCTGGGCAACTGGAGACCACCAGCCACCAGCAAGGGCCCAGGGTTGCAGCAGCTCCCCTGTCTACCACTCCCCGGACACCTCCCCCTGCCCACACTACCCCTCCTGCCTCCATTCTTTTTCTTCTAGAGAAAGTCTGCCAGATGCATGGCCTGTGGCAGCCCCCATGAGACATGGCTGGGAGGGGCTTCTGCAGTGGAGGAGGGGACTGGTGGGCATAACAGACCCTCTAGGCTACCTGCCAGACCCCTGTGCCACTGCCTGCCCGGGGCCCCAGCCTCCCTCTCCCTCTCTTGGGAGCTTGACTGTGGCTCCCAGGCCTGCCCCAGCCACAGGCTGCTAGACCTTTGCTCACCCCGTTCCTCCTGGGCAGTGTTATCCATCCCCCACCCGCCCCAGCTGTGCCAAGTGGGGGAGCCTGTGGGCTGGGAATGCCCACTCCAGGCAGGCCCCTCACTGGCACACACACACACAGGGTAGCTTGGCAGTTGGGAGGGGCAGGGATCCAGCCCCGGCCCTGTTCCTCACTGGCAGGGTGGCCATGGGTGACTTCCCCTCCTCTAGTCTTGGCTTCCATGTCTGTAAAGCCAGGCTGCTGTGACTGTTAAGGAACAGGAACGGGGCCACTCAGCAGGTGGGCACCGTCCTACCCTCCAAGTCCAGGATGGCTTCTGAGAGGACAGCAGGCAGCCGCTCAACAGAGCACCACCCTTGGGGGCTGGAGACTTGGGGTGCGGCCACCTGTGTGCTGGGATTTAGAGCCAGTTCTGGGAGTGGGCTTCCTAGAGGAAGGGAGCGTGCACCGGCTATGAAGAGGGAGCTGGAGTCCACTCCAGGCCCCAGGTGCCTCAAAGGCCCAGAGGCCAAGAGCCACGGTGGGAGGGCTGCCTGCAAGGTGTCTGCAAGACGTGGGGTTGGAAGCAGCTGGGGTGGGTGGGTCTGCTCAGGTCCTGGGCCTCCAGGGGCCCCTTGCCTGCATCCCCATGCCACCTTTTAGAAGCAGACAGGGTGAGCTCTCTGCCCCTGAAGGTGAGCAGAGGTGGAATAGCTGAGGGTGGCGGGGGCATGCAAGGAGAGGGCTGCCACTTCCTGGGTGCCTGCTCTGTACCAGGCCTTCTGCCGGGAGCTTGGAAGAGCCAGACAGGCCCAGACCTGGACCAGAAGCCGGTGCTCAGAATGGGGTCACAGCAAGCTTATGGGTTTGGGCCCAGATGGAGCAACTCCTCAATGTCCACCTGGCTCCTTTGCACCCAGATGGCCCCCGGCAGCCATCTCAGCCGGCCCTAGGCCTGGTGCCCTGCCTGTGGGGCTGGCTCCTGGGCCATGTCTGAGCTTCCCTCAGCACCAACAGGCCTGCGACTGGGCCCCACCGGGCTTCTCATGTTCCTCACAATGCAAGACGCCAGTCCCATGGCTCCCGTCTGGCGCTGCCTGGGATCGGGGCAGGCAGGCTGGACATTTGTGTTCCACCTCCACCCCGTGCTGCTCCTCCACCGCGCCCCCGTGCCCTCCTCCACCGTGGGAGCTCCTCTCAGCCATGCCTCGTTGGGGCAAGGGCAGGTGGAGGGGCTGCAGGAGTCCGAGCCATGGGGATGGGCCTGGAAGGCTGTGAGCTTCTTCCGCCCAGCACCTGTGTCCCTCTACCCAGGAGCACAATGGCTCATTTAGGGCAGCAGAAAAGGCTTCATCAAAGCTCCATCTTACCAGGCCCCTCAGTGTTACCCTGAGGTCAGAGAGGGAGGGTGGTGACTGACTGTTCTGAAGGATGTGGGAAGGCAGGATATGAGGTAGACAAAAGGAAGGACTTCCACGTGAGCAGGGAGGGCAGAGTGGTTGTGAGTGTCCATTCTCAATCTGGAGGTTACCAGAGAGGACTGCACCTTTGGGAGTGGGGTCAGCCTGGAGATTCCTGGAGGGCAGGGGTGTCGGGTATAACAGGCAGTAGTGATGGCGTGGATGCCCTGTTGCTGGTGATGGTGGTGGCCGTCCCTCCTGCCAGCCTGGTTCTGCTTGCACTGCGCCTTGGACATGGTGAGCACGGTATAAACGCTTGTTGTCATTACCAGGCTAGTGTCAGTCCCAGGAACAGTGATGGAGCTGGTTCTGATGAGACACTGGCAGTGTTGGAGACAAGAATGATAATGTGCTCATAGTGGAGGTGATGTTGGTGACCATGGGTGACTGGTGGTCATCGTGATGACTGCAAAGGGACAGTAATGGTGACGGTTGTGGTGACGGTGATGGTAGTGACTGTGCTGTTAATGGCGGCGGCGGTGGTGGTAGTGATGATGGAGGTGATGGTAGTAATGCAATCATCACTTGTGGTTTTGATGATGACAGTGGTGGTGGTGGTCGTGGTCATAGTGATGGTGGTGGTAGTGATGGTTGTGTAGTTTTGATGATGGAGGTGGGGGGTGGTGGTGATTATGGGGTGGTGATATTGATGTTTATGTGGTTTTGATGATGGAAGTGGGGTGGTGGTAGTGATGATGGTATGGTGTAGTGATGGTTGTGTAGTTTTGATGATGGAGGTGGGGGTTGGTGGTGATTATGGGGTGGTGATATTGATGTTTATGTGGTTTTGATGATGGAAGTGGGGTGGTGGTAGTGATGATGGTATGGTGTAGTGATGGTTGTGTAGTTTTGATGATGGAGGTGGGGGTGGGTGGTGATTATGGGGTGGTGATATTGATGTTTATGTGGTTTTGATGATGGAAGTGGGGTGGTGGTAGTGATGATGGTATGGTGTAGTGATGGTTGTGTAGTTTTGATGATGGAGGTGGGGGTGGGGGTGGTGGTGGTGATGGGATGGTGGTAGTGATGGTTGTGTAGTTTTGATGATGGAGGTGGGGTGGTGGTGATGATGAGGTGGTGGTAGTAATGGTTGCATGGTTTTGATGATGACAGTGGTGGTGGTGGTGATGGTGGGGGTGATGGTGGTGGTGGTGATGGCTGTGTGGTTTTGATGAGGAGGTGGGGTGGCGGTGGTGATGATGGGATGGTGGTGGTGATGGGATGGTGGTAGTGATGCTTGTGTGATTTTGATGATGACAGTGGTGGTGGTGATGGTGATGGTGGTCATGGTGGTGGTGATGATGAGGTGGTGGTAGTAATGGTTGCTTGATTTTGATGATGACAGTGGTGGTGGTGGTGGTGGTGGTGATGATGATGGGGTGGTGGTAATGATTGTGTGGTTTTGATGAAGACAGTGGTGCTGGTGATGATGGGATGGTGGCAGTGATGGCTGTGTGGTTTTGATGATGGAGGTGGGCTGGGGGTGGTGATTATGGGGGGTGGTAGTGATGATGGAGTGGTAGTAATGGTTGTGTGGTTTTGAGGATGGAGGTAGGGTGGTGGGGGTGATGATGGGGTGGTGGTGATGATGGGGTGGTGGCAGTAATGGTTGTGTGATTTTGATGACAGTGGTGGTAGTGATGGTGATGGTGGTGGTAGTGATGGTGGTGGTGGTGATGGTGGTGGCGGTGGTGGTGATGATGGGGTGGTGGTAATTGTGTGGTTTTGATGATGACAGTGGTAATGGTGATGGTGGCATAGTGATGGTGATGGTGGTAGTGGTGGTGATGATGGGGCGGTGGTAGTAATGGTTGTGTGGTTTTAATGACAATGATGGTGATGGTGATGGTGGTGGTGGTGATGATGGGGTGGTGGTAATGATTGTGTGGTTTTGATGATGACAGTGGTGATGATGATGGTGGGGTGGTATCAGTGATGGTTGTGTGGTTTTGAGAATGGAGGCAGAGGTGGTGGTGGTGGTGATGACAGGGTGGTGGTACTGATGATTGTGTGGTTTTGATGATGGGGTGGTGGTTGTAGTGAAGATGGGGGTGGTGGTGGTGATGCTGGGGCTGGTGGTTGTGAGGATGGCATTGTTGGTAGTGTGTGGTTTTGGTGCTGATGATGGGGTTGGTAGTGGTGGTGGTTGTGATGTGGTGGAAGAAAGAGTGGTATTTATGATGTTGATGGTGTCATCGATGGTGGTGAAGGTGTGGTAGCAATGGTTGTGTTATTGATGATGATGGAGTGGGTGGTGGTAGTGACAGTAATGTTGATGGCATGATGCTGATGATCGTGTCTTGAGGTAATGACTGTGGTCTGATGACGGCTGATGGTATTGTTGGTAGTGGGGGTGGGACCTGGTGGTAATGATGGTGTTGATAACACATGGGGGATGGTGGTGGCGATGGTGACAACATGGGGGGGTGGTGGCAATGGTGACAGTGGTGGTCCTGGTTTTATTGTTGATGGTGTTTTGTGATTGGCCTCAGCAGTAGCTATGAGGGTGGAGGCTGTGGTGACAAGTGGTGGTGGTAGGCCCAGCTCTTAGGTGAATTTGCAGCCCAAGCCCCCAAAGGGAAGTGAGACCCGCCCATGACACAGTTAAGGAGCCAAAGCCCCGCACCCATGCAGATAGCAGGCCAGGTGGGTGAGGAAATGGGCAGGAGAGCCCAGGGAATGCTTCCGAGGTCATGGGGGTCTGGGAGGAGATGAGGCTGGGTTGACTCTAATGGGGGAAGGTTTGGGATCTGCTAGAGCCAGGGCAGATCTCATAGGGGTGCCCAGTGCCCAGTACAGGGCCTGGCACAGGCCAGGCCAGGGAGGCACTTGCTGAGTGAGGGACTGTGCTGGCCCTTTGACCTTCCCACTGGGTACCAATGGCTGGAGCGTAAAAGGGTGTGAGGTCTGGGCAGTGGCCCCCCGCCAGCAGGGGTAGGTGACAGACCAGGCAGAGCAGGGCTGCAGGTGCAGCAAGTGCAGGTCTGCATGAGGGGAGAGGGCTCAGGGCAGGCTTCTGAGTGCCAGCCTCCTGCTGGGGAGGGGCAGCAGGCTGAGCAGCCCTGCAGGACCCCTGCCCTCCTGTGCCAGGTCACTTCTCTGCCATACTGGGCAGCCAGCACCCTGCCCTCTTCAGGAGCCCCATTCTGCCTGGCAGACAGCCTGGGGCCTCTGTGCCTCTGCCCAGGTGGGTAAGTAGGTCAGGAGAAGAGCTGCTGGACCCTGGGGAGGGCTGGGTTTCCAGCCCAGGGGTAGCCCGTGGCCAGGAGCCCTGACTCAGTGTGGCGGCGCCGGGTGGGAGCCAGGAGATTGGCATCTTGCATTGTGAGGAACACAAGAAGCCCTGGAGGCCCTGGTTGTGGACCTGTCGGTGCTGAGGGAGGCTCAGACATGGGCAGCTCTGGGAGAAGCCCAGGAGCCAGCCCCATAGGCAGGGCACCTGGCCTGAGCAGGCTCCAGCGTCATCTGGCAAGCTGGACTCAGTAAGACCCAGGTCAGGCAGGTGTTCAAATGCCAGAGTCGATGGGTCACAGCGACCAGTATCCCCTCAAGACCCCAGGCAATTGCCCCTAGGCCCTGAGCTGGGAGGGGCTAGAGCTGACCCGGGCCTGCCCTGGAGATCCTCACAGACCGGCAGCCAGACAGGGGCTGGGCAATGGGGGGTGAGTCAAGGAGGCTTCTTACGGGAGGCAGCAGCTCAGGGAGCCTGGAGGGAGAGGCTGAATCACAGAGGACCCGGGGCCTGTGGCCAGGGGACCAGCCAGGACCAAGGCCTGGAGGCGGCAGAGGGCATGTGCTTGCTGGGCTACCTGCTGGGCTGGCCTGTGCAGGCAAGGCCGCCAGGTCACGGGAGGGCCCACTGGGATGGTCACAGGGGGCTGTGGCTACTGGGTGAGGTAGAACACAGGTAGGGGAGCCCAGCACAGCAGTAGGGAAGGGTCTGGCTGAGGGTCAGGAGCAACGCCCAGGAGCTCATGGAAGGGAAGGGGGGAAGTCTGGTTATCCAGGTAGACTTCCTGGAGGAGGACACAATGCCAGTCTTGATCTATGGCCGAGAAGTCAATGGGCAGAGGTGGGAGGCAGGCACTCCTGACCGATGAAGCATGACTAAGGGGCTTGTACCCAGGTGTAACCAAGCCACGTGTTGGTTTAAGGGGCACTGGGGAGGCCAGCCCATTAGGGCTCCTGAGGCCAGGCCTAGAAGCCGAAGAAGACCCTGCCTGCAGAGACACCATTTCCACTCCCTGCCTAGCGCCTGAACTCCCCCACTGCAGTGTGCTGTGCCCACTCCTGGCTTCTTTCTGTTGTGTGGGAGGACACTCTGTGAGTCATTCACACTCGAGTGTGAATTAGCCCATCAAATCCAAGGGGACCCCGACAGCGCACAGTCCCATAATAGCACCTGCTTCGTGGGCCGGCAGGAGGCATCGTGAATGCAGTGAAGGCTCTGGCTTGGTGGGTGGGTGGGTAGGTGGGCTCACTGTCCCCTGGTGTCCCGTGAGTGAGTAGGCCCTGTGCGGGCACTGTGCCTCTGCCATCCCATGGACAGGTGTGGGGTGAGGATCTGGGCACACTTCACAGGAGAGGCAGCTGAGCTCCGAGGGTGAGAACAGACCTGGCTGCTGGACCCCCTGCCGGGCTGGACAAGCATCATCTATGCACTTGCCGGGGGTGCAGGGCAGGGGCCCCAAGAGCACAGGAGCCACGGTGGGCTCTCCCAAGGCCTCCTACCTGTCCCGGGCTCGGGGGAGGTGCCTGTGGGGGCTGCCCGAGCAGGGCTGGGCCCAGGCCCTTCCCCACTAGCTAGCTGGGGAGGCCTTCTCTGAGCTACCCTCCCCTAGGACATGGGGACAAGGTTGTGGCCCTGCACTCGGGCTGAGGGCGACGTAAGGTGGTGATCCACACTGGATTGGGGGCTGCCTGGGAGCTGTAGCCATTACTGGGTTTGGAGGGGTCTGCTGGGAGCCGAGGTTACTGACGGGACTGTGGTGGAGGGGAGAGTGGGGAGGTTGGGTGAGGGAGGTTGGGGCCAGTCCCTGTGGGCCCTGCAAGCACTGTGGCCTTTGCTCTGGGTAAAGAGGGAGCCGCTGGAGGGCTCTAAGCCGAGGGCCATGTGGCCTGACATATTTCAAATGACTGGCACCCTGGGAAGCCAGGCGAAGAAGGGCAAGGGGCAGCAGCCACAGTAGCCAGAGGCACGGGTGGTGGCCGTGGAGGGTGGGCACTGTGGGGCTCTGCATGCATTTTGAGACAAAGGCTGGTGGGATTTGCTGGTGGGCAGCTGCAGGGAGGTGGGTGAGGTGAAGGGGAACCCAAGGCTCCAGGTGAGCGATGGTGGGCTGGCCATGCCTTCCCCATTCATTCACGCACAGGCCTCCTGGCTGTGCGCCCTGCCTTAGTGTGCAGCTGTGTGCACCTGTGGGACTGTCATGTACCAGAATGTGCCCCTGGGGCCACATGTGCGAGCACAGTGCTGATGAGCACCTGGGCGACCCCGAGGTGGAGTAAACGGAACCGGAACTTGTCCCTTGGGTTTCTTGGCATGTAGGTCCTTGGCGACCTTGGCAGGAGCCAAGTGGGAGGAGTCCTGATGGTGGCGGTCACTGGTGGTCTGCAGAGGGGTGGGCAGTGGCTGGACCTGTCATGGGGCCCTATCTAGGGGGAAAGGCACAGCCCTGCTCTGGGATTCCCGTCTGAGGGTCCCAGGTCCCTCTAGGTCCCCACTCCTCTTGGGCAGGAAGGGGGCCTGCTATAGTCAGGCCCCTGCTCAGCTGGTCCTGGGTGGTGTCACTGCCCCAGCTCCTGCTCTCACCCTGGACCCGTGGGGGTGGGGAGCAGGTATAACTGACCCAGATTCCTCAGGCCTGGGCTCAGGAGGGGACCTCGCTCTGTGACCCAGATATTCCAAGTTTCTGTAGCTTAGACGAGAGATGGCAAATGGTCTCCCACGTGCAGGAGCAGTGGCTGTGTGCAAGAAGGGAATGACTTGCCTGTTTGCAGAGATGGGAGCAGGTGCCCCATGCAGCAGGAAGGATTTCAGTCAGACTTTCAGGGGAACTTCCAGATGTTGTAAGTCAGGATCTTGTACAAGAGGATACATCCTAGAGATTTTGTTGAAAGAGGGAGGTCTGAGGCTTTGCCACCTTTCCAAAGTCGACATGTATCTAAGATGCACACAAGGGTCTCAGGTCAGGGCCCACCCTTCCATCTGTCCTGCTAAAGGCCAGTCCTTGGCTGAGGTCTAGTGCAGCAAGGGAGGCTTGGGTAACTCCCAGGAAACCTGCATTGGCTGAGTTTATTTCCCAGCTTCGGATGGGTCTCAGGTTGCCTCTGAGAGTCCCTTGCAGACCTGCAGTTCAGTCAAGGTTGAGATGTTGTAGGCCCTGGGTGGGAGGGGGCATGCAGCCAGACACACAAAAACTGGATTCCAGGCCCACTGCTGCCTTGCTGT
Organism: Rhinopithecus bieti; assembly: GCF_001698545.2. Classification (NCBI taxonomy): domain Eukaryota; kingdom Metazoa; phylum Chordata; class Mammalia; order Primates; family Cercopithecidae; genus Rhinopithecus; species Rhinopithecus bieti. The sequence continues at coordinate 3,001,474 of NW_016811810.1, forward strand.
GTGACCTTGAACAATCGCTGCCTCTCTGAGCCTTGGTTTCTTTATCTACAAAGCTGACCTAAGGGTTCCTGCAGAAATCAAATGATAAACTGCCAGAAAGCCCTCAGCACCGAGTGGAAGCCATTATCGTGGAGGTGCAGGGAAGGGCGAGAAGAGGGTCCCTGTCCCTGGGCTGCGTGTTGGGAAGCTGTTCCCCTGACACACATTGCCAAGGCCTGTGGAGCCAGGAGGACGGAGGAGGTAGAGAGGCTGAGAGGGGGCACCTGCATTGCAGGCCTGCAGGGTCCCAGTGAACCCCCCACCCCAGGATCCAGGCCCTTATAGAATGGCCAGGAGCTGCCTGCTTCCAGAGCTGCCAGCCTGACCAGTCGGCTCCCTGGGCCAGGGGCAAGTGCCTTCTTGGTCCCTCCATGGCCTGACCCTCAGCAGAGTAGGCAGCAGCCCATCTCTCTCCCTGGCCCAGAGGCTGATAAGCAAATCAGCACCCACGGCAGGAGCCCTGGGGGCCGGGCGCTGGCTCCCAGGCTGGTCTTCTCCCAGGCAGTGGCGGGCAGCTGTCAGCCTGGCGCCCTGCAGACTGGCCAGTGCGGCTGGGAACCAGCCAGGCTGCTGGCCCCAGCCAGCCCGGCTCCCTGCACCCTCGAAGTGCTCCCAGCAACCCTCAGGCAGGTGGGCAGCTGGGTTCCGGGGCCCACTGCTCAGAGCAGAGGGCTGAGGTTGTGCTGTGCCTGGCCTGGGTTGTGCTGTGCCTGGCCCGTGAGAAGCAGAGCTGTGACTGGAACCCAGTATCAGCTGCACAGAGAAAAGCGGTCTGCAGGACTCTTCCTGGGGTGCCCTCTGGCCTGTACTCCGCTGGCCGTCTTGGTGTCTGGTCAAAGGCTGGCAGGCATAGACCATAACCGCACACCCTTCCCCGGGCACAGGGATGGGCCCTCTCGGTGGGAGATGGAGGCTCAGGGAGGCAGTGATTATCCAACATCACACAGCAAGGCAACATTCGTTTTTATGTGTCTGGCTACATGCCCCTCCCACCCAGGGCCTACATCTGAACCTTGACTTGAACTGCAGGTCTGCAAGGGACCGTCAGGTACAACCTGAGACCCATCCCAAGCCAGGAAATAAACTTAGTCAATGCAGGCTTCCTGGGAGTTACCCAAGCCTCCCTTGCTGCACAGCCACCAGCCAGAGCTCAGTGGCTCTGTGTCCAGCGTGGGTCTCAGGCCCCTGCCCCACCTGCTCGTCTGCAGCGTGGCGACAGTGGCTTCTGCCCTGGAGGGTGTGGGGGATGGACACAGGTGGCGAGTGAGATGTTCCTTGTGCACCTGAATGAGACCTTGGAAAACCCTCTGGTCAGGATGTAGGATCTAGGGTGTCACTTGGAGCACCAGGACTTTCCAGGGACCCCACACTCCCTTTCCTGTTCCCTCCATAGCCCCAAAGCCTACCTGGGGCCTGGATTCTATTCTGTGGTTATCAGGATCTGCACTCTGCTCAGGGAGAGGGTGAAGGGGTCTGTGCCCCAGGTCTGTGATTTTTGGGCCATCCTGTGTTAGGGACGCAGAGCAGCCTGGGTCCCTGGCCACCATTGCTGTGGCTGGTAAGTGTGGTGGGTGGCTGCCCTTTGGAGCCTGTGAAGGTCACATGGGCTGAGGCCCCCCAGCGCAGACAGAAGCATCCTCCGAGCCTCTGCGCTCTGGAGGGTGCTGCAGGGCCCTTCCAGGCTGCCACGTGCCTCTGTGGCTTCCTTTTACAGAGGGTCCTGGAGATGGGTGAGCCTCGTGCTTCTAAACCCTGGCCCCGTGAAACAAGAACCTGGCCTCACACTGCACTTGAGAGGGGAGGGGTCTTCCTGGGGCCACACAGCCCAGAGGCAGCCCTGGAGAGCCTGAGGCCGGCTCCCAGGCCTCTTCTCAGCTTTGCCTTGTCTGTGATCTCTGCCACAGTTTTCCTTCTCTGTAAAACAGGAGCAGGTCCTTCCCCCAGAAGGTGGAGAAGATGCAAGAAATAAAAGCACATGCTGAGAGCATTCTCAGGGGTCTCCCCAGCTGGCCAGCTCACAGCATGTCCCTTCTCCCCTGGGCCCGAATCTCAGGAAGTGCTGCTGCTGAAGGAGATTGAGCCACAGCCCCAATTCAATAGAGGCTGCTCTGGGCTATCGGACAGGGGCACTGGTTACCGCCCCCATGCATGCTCTGAGCCGGGCCCTGTGCTGCTCAGCGCTGTCCAGAGTGGACTGGGTGCTTCCCTCTGGACACCCCCACCCCCATTTTAAAGAGGAGGAGACTGAAGCAAGAGGTGATATAGGTAACTCCCCAAGGTCACCGTAGCTAGGACACAGCCAAGGCACAGTTCAAAGCCAAGTGTCTGATCAGAGGCGGCTCGCCCAGGCTTTTCGTGTGTGCGGGGTCAGGGCTGCGTGTGTGGGCGGCTCTGCAGGCTCCTCGGGATAGCAGGCTGGAGAGAGCGCCAGTCCACAGGGCACGGGGGCAGGTCCCTTCTGGCTCCTAGCCTCAGTCTCCCGTTGGTACAGTGGGGACGGGATGGAAGAGGTGAGCTGAAGACTCTGCAAGGCACCTTGCCGCACTCATTCCTGGGCGGGGAATGGGGTAAAACTGCAGCATGAAGGCTCTAGGGCAGACCATAGGAAGACCCTCGACTTGGGCTTTTCTCCTGAAGTCTGGGGGCAGGGACTGGGTCCCAGCTACTTAGGGAGGGGTGAGGCCTTTTCAGCCGTGGGTTTGGAAGGAGACCAGCAGCTGGGGCTCCTGCAGCTGCAGAGCTGCACCCACAAGCTGTTGGGGCTCATCTCTTCAGGAGGCCTGGAGTCCCTCCTCCACCAGGCAGGCAGGACCCTGGGTGGGGCTGGGGACTCAGCCTCAGAGAGGGCCCCCTGGGCACTTTCTGCAAGCCAAGACCCAGCAGGTAGGAAGGCAGGCCCGGCTCCAGGGCCAGGTCTGTGAAGGAGAGACACGGTGGCTTCCGGACAGGAGGGCTGCCTTGAAGGGTGGGGGAATTCGGCTCCAAAGCAGGAGGAGGAGGAAGAGGAGGCGGAGGAGGAAGAGGAGGAGGTGGAGGAGGAAGAATAGGAGGAGGAGGTTGGGGGTGGAGAGGAGGAGGAGGGGTTTGCAGAGCAGGTCAGTCTCTGGTGCACCAAGTAACAAGTCCTGTGCTTAAATGCGTGCTTAGATGAAAACCGGGGCAGTCGCGGCCCGTAGACAGCGGGCGGCTGGGTCAGACCGCAGAGGGAAGTTTCCAGCGGCAAACCTCCCCGCGGGGAAGACTGTGTCTGTCCCAGGAGATGAGCCGCAGGCACCAGGGGTGATGAGGCCCGGGGGAGGTGGCTGTGGGGGATGGAGCGGTCCCAAGGTCGTCAGCTCCAGCCGGCTCCCTGGGCCGCGGGGCCGGAGAGCTCCGGAGCTGCCCCTCGCCGTGCTCCGAACCCGCCCCGCGCCCCCAGGCCACACCCGGCTTGCACCCTCCCCGCTCCACGTGCGCCCACGCGCCCCTCGGGGCCTGCCCCTCCCTCCCGCGCGGG
>NW_016811810.1:3007145-3037520 GCF_001698545.2 Rhinopithecus bieti
TCGATGCCGAGGGGCCTTTCCAGAAGGAGCCCCACTATGTACCCCAGTGTATGAGGAGGAGGAAGCGGCCTGTCTGTGGGATGGCAGCGGGGGGTGGGGGTGGGGGTGGGGGCAGCCACATGCACAGTCCTGGGTCTTGTTTGGCAGGGGGTTTGCGGCTGCTGTCGGGGGAAGCTTCTAGTGTTAGCCCAGCCCTCCCACGCTGGTGTTCACAGGGCAGGATGCCAGCAGGCATGTTGGGTGCCCTGTCCCCCATCCCAGACAGGACACTTGAGGCCAGGGCACAGGGGCTGATAGTGTCCACAGAGCCACGGGACGGAGGGCAGGCTGCCTGGACCCTGGGAGCCTCAGTGTCCTCATCTGTGAGGTGGGAGGGTGGTTGGCTTTGCCACAAGGGCAGACTATGTGTGGCTCAGTTTGGGCTCTGGGCACCAGCAAGGGTGTGAGCTGACAGCCGGAGTGCCAGGAAGAAGCCAGGGTGGCTGCAACCTCGAGCAGGTACTCCCTGGCACCAGAGCCCCTTGGAGTCTTCCTCTCCTTTCCATACCACAGCTCTGGCAAGGGCTGGCCCCTTTGATGCTGGGCAGGGAGAGGCTGAGAGTGAAGGGGAGACTGCTCTCTGGGTGCAGCCTGCCCCTGGCGTGTTCCTTTGTCCACCGTGCTAACCCCTCTGAGGGCTGTGGGCTGGGGTGGATATGGGGTGGGCCGATATGGGAAGCAGGTGTGTGCACACAGAGGTCTGCAGCCGCCCAGGGGGAAAGGAAGAAGGCTGTGGGTGGGCTCTGGGTGCATGGCCACAGCCTCCTCCCCTCCTGAGTGTAGTGGGGGAGAAGTGCACGGGGCTGAAGCTTGGAGTGGGATCCTGAGGGATGTGCAGGAGTTTGCCAGCCGAGCATTGTAGGGTGAGTAACAGCCATTGCAGGATGAGTAAGGCATGAAGCTGCGGGGAAGTGGGTACAGGCGTGGGATCAGCAGGCCGGAGAGGCAGAGAGACCGGTGGCCAGCAAGGCCTGCGGGGCTGGGGGAAGCCTGAGCGTCCTCCAGGAGCCAGGTACAGAATGGACTGATGGGAGGCTGGGAAGTAAGAGGAGAACAGTGAGGCTTGACGACCCAGGGGTCCCAGCAGGAGTGAGGAATGTGAGCCCAGCTGGCAGCTGGGGAGGTGGCCAGAAGTGAGCCTGGCTGGGCAGGGAGAGAGAGGGGTGCTGCCCAGCTTGGCCTTGCTGGAGTTGGATGGACACGCTGGGCATGGGGACTCTGGTCTGAGTGGGCAGAGGCTGTGGCATCGGGGGTTCAGAGTGGCCTGCAGGGGCTGCTGACCAGGACAGGGGCCTGAGATGGTGGTAGAGGCGAGTACGTGGGCACCCTGAGAGCCAGGGTGGGTTGAGATCCGGCCAGGGTGGTAGATCAAGGGGAGATGAGACCCAGGAGTCCTCCTCTAGAGCTGGCCTGGAGCCAGGGTGTCAGTACAGATGCGGGCTGCGCAGATGCGGGCTTTGCCGTTGCAGGCCTGCGACGGCCGGAAGGTTGAGTAACCGCTCTGAGTCACACCTGTGAGGCGGATGATGCCACCTGTCTCAGAGTGGTGGGGACTGAACTAGGTGATATATTTATGGTACTTGACGTAGTCTGGCATGTAGTAAACAGTCTGAAAAGGACAATTGTTGTTGGTATTACTTCTGTGATGTGCTTCAGACTGTATTGGAAGGTTGTGACCAGGGTCACAGTTCATTTGCAACCAGGTTCGGGCTCAGTGTATGACCAGGGTCAGGGTTCAGGGTGTGATCATGGTCAGGGTTCAGCACGTGACCAGAATCAGGGCTCAGTGTGTGCCCAAGATCAAGACTCACAGCCTGACTGGGATCAAGGCTCGGGGTGTGACTGGGCTCGGGGCTCAGGATGTGACCAGGATGAAGGCTTAGAGTATGACTGAGATCAGGGCTCAGAATATACTTGGGTCAGGGTTTAGTGTGAGGCTGGATTCAGGGCCCAGGGTGTGATGAGAATTGGGGCTCGGAGTATGATCTGGGTCGGGGTCAGTGTATGATGGGGTTCAGGGTTTAGTCTATGACTAGAGATGGGAATTAGTTTTGTGGGCATTTGGGAGCCATAGGTGTTGGGGCAGTGGCAGGACAAAGGTGGTACTGTGGGTAGAAATGAGTCCTTAGGGGGCATAGGGTGGATATAGGGTTCAGGAGAAGATTGGGAGTGGGAGTTCGTGTGGTGGAAACTGGCAGACACTCCATCACCCCAGGAAAATCCACTGGTAAGAGGGGCCGGCTAGTTCAGACCTAGTGTGCAGGGAGGGCCTCTGTGAAGTGGTGACTTCTCTGCTGAGAGGAGAGCCAGGCGCCTGAAGTTCAGGGAAGGCTTGCAGGGCAGGGGACCTGGCATGTGCGACGGCCTGAGCTGAGCTGTGCCTGGCTTGGGCCAGTCTCCGGCAGGGGCCCAGCCTGGCTCTGCATCCCCTTGGCGTGAGTTGAGGCCGGTCTTGGTCTACCCCTCCTAGCGAGGCCTCGGACCCGCCCATCCCTTCTCCATCGCCTGGAACCTGCTGAGCCAGGGCCGTCAGGAGTGACTGATGAGCCAGGCAGGGAGGAGAGGGATCAGGTGGACCAGTGGGAGAGCTGGCGGGCTTGCGGCTGCCAGGCCTAACGAGGGCAGGCGGAAGCAGATGGCCACAGAGGCCTGGGCCCGAGCCAGCCTCAGAGCAGGCGCAAGACACTTCCTCAGCCGCCTGTGACCTTCGTGGCTGGCCGGCCTCAGGCCAGCCCAGTGTCTTGGAAACATTTTCTGGGGTCACCCTGTCTCCCACCTGCCCCTATCCAGCTGGTCTCCTAGCCCTGGGCCTCAGCTCTGCACTGGTAAAGTTACTGGTGACTGATGGGCCAGGCTGGGAGGGATCAGCCGGGCCGCAGGGAGAACTGGCAGGTGAGTTTTGATGGGAGAATTACTGGGTGATCGGGTGATGGGACTTTAATCCCAGAGGGCCACCGGTTTGAGGCCTGAGCTCCAGGCTGTGGCATGCAGGAGTGGTGCTGAGCAGAGTTCCCTGCCGGGCACGGCATCACCGTCCCCATCTTGCCCTCCCAGAGCGTAGTTTAGACAACCGAGGTGAGCAGTGCTACCTGGGGTAGTTCAAGGGGCCTGTCTGGAAGCAGTGGCTTTTGAAAGCCTAGTGGGTTGGAAGTACTTCTGCACACCAAGAGAAGGCGACTCTCATTCCAGGGAGGCACAGCTGGAGCTGTGGCACCTGGCATGCTTGGACAGCACAGCTTGGCCCTGGAGGCAAGTGCCAGGTGTGGGAGGTATCAGTCATGTGTCTGTGCAGGCCCCAGGTGCGTGCATGTGTACGGGCCCCAGGTGTGTGTCGGGGGGCCCCAGGTGTGTGTCGGGGGGCCCCAGGTGTGTGTGTGCGGGCCCCAGGTGCGTGTGTCTGTGCACATCAGGGGTGTGGCCTGTACCATCCCAAGGACAAGAGCCTCAAGTGAGTGAACTTAGGCCTCATTTTGGCCTGGAGTGGCGTTCGGAGGAGCTCGGGCTGGGAGGAGCAAGGGGGTGTGGGGGATAGGGAGTCCTCGAAGGGCAAGGCCCTCACCAGACAGGGGCTTCGAATGGCACTCCCCAGGGCTCCACCATCACACTCTGATTCAGGTAAGGCTGCTGCAGCCCTCGGCCTCGCAGACCAGCAGGCGGCTGGCTTCATGGAGGCAGAAGTGCAGACTGCTGGGAGCTGGGGCAGGCATGCCCAGGAGGGCAGGAGGATGGGGTTGGCCCAGGGAGGTGGCAGCAAGGCAGCCTGCAGAGAATAAGGCTGGGGCAGGTGGGACCCTGAGGTTACCCAGCCAGGGCAGAGGCGAGCTAGGCTGAGCCAGGAGTCCTGGCAAAGATGCTGAGCCCCTGATCCCCGGGGCCCTGCTCTGAGTCTGGAAACCAAGGTTTGTGTTCGAGCTGGACCCTCTGCAGTGCCACCTGGTGATCTTGGACAAGTTCCCCCGTTTTTTAGGATTCTGCCTTCCCCATCTTCATTCATCTGGCTCGTGATGTCGACTGAGCATCTCTGCTGGGCGGGGCCCTCAGGGGCTCGGGGACATGGAGGACACTCAGCTGTGGGGATAGTAGCCACATCTAGCTTTGGACTGGATCAGGGGGATGCCAGCAGGGCCTGGGAGGCAGGGAAGGCTGCCTGGAGGAGGCAACACAGAGAAGGGCAGTACAGGCTGCAGGAACAGTATGTTCGTGATGGAGAGCACAGAGCAGTATGGGGACTGAGGGGAAAGGGGGAGCCCAGGCTGGGGTGAGTGGGGCCGCAGGGCAGCTGGGCTGGCTCGGGGGATATTGAGCACCTTGAGGGGCAAGAAGGGCTGCGCAGGGCTTTAGGAGACAGTGCAACATGCCAGGGTCAGCAGACTTGGGGCGGGGGCCAGGAAGGCATCAGCTTTAGGGTGAGGAGTGCCCAAATCGGCCCCTTCTCCCCAGGCCTTGCCTTCCTGCCCAGTTGACCACCTCTGCCTCCTTCTGAGGGCCTAGAGACGGACTACACCCCCTTTCGCCTGAATTCTCCAGTCATCTGGAAGCTCTGTGTGCAGGGAGTCTTTGTTCATGCCCCCGAGGCGTACACCCACCTGCCGTGTGCCGGCAAGCCCCAGGCATGGCGGGTCAGCCTGGCTTATGACCCGGGTCATGGGTTGAGCAGTTGCTTAGGGTGAATTCATCCACACAGAAGCGATGCCAGCCTGAGTCCCCTCCCCACCTGTGCATGCCCTTCAGCCACCTGACTTCCCCGTCTGTCCTCAGGCCTGGCGTGCTGGGGCTGTGCAGGGCCATGGGGTTAGGAATGGCGGGATCTGTCACCAGCCCAGGCCCTTTTATTTTATTTTTTGAGACGGAGTCTCGCTCTGTCGCCTGGGCTGGAGTGCAGTGGCGCGATCTCGGCTCACTGCAAGCTCCGCCTCCCGGGTTCCCGCCATTCTCCTGCCTCAGCCTCCCAAGTAGCTGGGACTACAGGCACCGCCACCTCGCCCAGCTAGTTTTTTTTTTTTTTTTTTTTTTTTGTATTTTTTAGTAGAGACAGGGTTTCACCATGTTAGCCAAGATGGTCTCAATCTCCTGACCTAGTGATCCGCCCGTCTCAGCCTCCCAAAGTGCTGGGATTATAGGCTTGAGCCACCACGCCCGGCCCCCAGGCCCTTTTGAGGAGGGGATGAGCTGAGTGCAGTGGCCAGAGGCACAGTCATGTGAAGTGGGGAAGGGTCTTCTGGGCGCACTGCTGGGGAAGAGCCCTGAGGGGAACCAGGGGGCCTCGGGGGCTAGGGTCATTCTCTTCAGGAAAGGGAGGATGGCCAGGGGCAGGGCCAGGGCCAGTCCAGTGGCCTTTGCAGAGCCGGGTGGGGCATTTGGACAATGCCCAGGGCAGAAGAGTCAGTGAGGAATGGGGGCCCTCCCTGGGGAGGGGCAGTCACCTAAACTACCCCCAGGTGGTGAGGAGGAAGGGCCCACTTTATTCGGGTCACCCCAGCACCTGGATGACACCCCAGCTCCCATACTCTCCTGCCTCTGAGCAGGGCAGAGGTGCCCTCCAGTGCGCTGATAATCTCCCCAACCCTGCCGTGGCTGGAGAAGAGTTCACAGGGCAGGGCTAGTGGTGGGGAAGACTGGGGCCAGGGCTGGCGGCTGGGCCTAGAGGCTGAGGGGCTGTGGAGGTGACACAGAGTCACCTGTGGAGCAGAGAGGGAGGGGTGGGGGGGAGGGCTTCGGTGCAAGGAAACTGGTGGGGTTGTGTTGGGGCTGTGGAGGGAAGGGTGGGTGTAGGGTGTCAGGGCCTGGCTAGGTGGCATCTCGGATGGGGTGGGCCAGAGCCAAAGCGGCTCTCCCCCTGGGTTTCTCAAAGCCTGGGCCTGAGAGGACTATGTGTGTGGGTGGGCCTGGACCTGGCACCTCCCTGGCCCATCTGCAGTGTGGGGCTGGCGCCTGCCATGATGGCAGCAAAAGCTTATCTGCCATCGGGCTTGGCGTATGACTGTGGGGCATGGGCAAAGGGTCCATCCTCACGGAGCACAGGCCTGAAAGGGAGTTCTGGAGGGCCTGGGCTGGAGAGGAAACCCCTCCTCTGCAGGGGGCGGGCGGGGAGGTGGAGGAGGGGCTGGGTTGGACGCTGAGGGTGTGACCCAGGGCTGTGGGCTCTTAGGCCTCAGTCTTCGGGTCTGCTGAGTAGGCATGGGGGCTGCCTCACTCCCCGCGGTCTCTTCCCACACCCCGCAGAACATGGAGAAGGCGACTCTGCCGTCCGTGACGCTCATCGTGGGCTGTGGCGTGTCCTCTCTCACCCTGCTCATGCTGGTCATCATCTACGTGTCCGTGTGGAGGTGGGTGCCACGCGGGTGCTGGGCACGGGCGGCCGTGGCTCCTGCATCCCACGCCTCTTCCCCTCGAGGTCACGGGTGGGGTCGCGGGAGCCCCTCCCTCCCTTTGTCCTCACCTTCCCAGTCACCTCTGCCTTTGCCACGGACCCAGCCCTGCTGTGGCCCCTCCAAGGCTGCCACAGGTTCCTGAGGCCACCCTACACACTCACGCTGTGTCCATGCTGCACAAACACAAGGGGTGGGGCCCGGTTCCTGCCATCCCTCCCCTGAACGTGTTCCCTGGCAATGCCAGCCTGAGTTCCTTCCCCAGCTGTGTGTGCCCCCTCTGCCTGTGCTTCCTGGCTTCCTTGTCTACCCTCAGGCCTGCAGGCCAGGCCACAGCCTTCCCCAGACCCCCCCGTCAGGCCTTAAGGCCCCAAATCCCTGCTTACTCTCCACCCCAAATTCCCTTTCCCCAAGGCCACAGGGCTCCCAGCCTGCTGTCCATTCCGATTGTGGCCAGTGGGTTTTTGAGGCCACCCGGGCAGGTGTGGAGAGATGTGGAGGAGAGCTCATGTTTGAGCAGTAACATGCCTGTTGAGTGTGTGGACGCGCCTCCAGGCACTCCCCGCTATCTGCTCCTGTCCCATTGAGTAGAAGTATGGAACAGGGAGCAAGGACTCAAGGTCACTCACTGCCCATGGGGCCGAGTGGGGACTCCCAGCGTGTCCAGAGGACACGCGGCTCCAGCTCTGCAGGCAGTGCGGTGTCAGCCAATAATCGGAACTGACTGCCTGGCTGCTGCCCAAGGTCGGGCACTGGGAGGTCGATGTGGCTGGCGGGGGAAGGGTGGCTGAGCTTTCCTGGAGACAGTGACTAGGTTGTGAGTAGTGGCAGCGGCCCTCCACTGTCCTGCCTGAGGGGACAGCATCCACTGGGCTCTAGGGGGACATGGTGTTTCCTCTTCCTGGGACCTACCTTCCACTAGGGCCTTGATTTCACAAAACATCTGGGGAATGGGGTTCAGGGGCTCTGAACTCAGCTCTGATGTCCTGAGTTCTGAGGAGGTTTTCTGCCAACAGTTTTCAAAGCATCTCCCTTGGTGAGCTCTCTTGGCTATCCCTGTGCCCTGTGAGCTGCCGGCAGGGATTGTTCTGTGGTCCCCATGAGGAAGTGGGGACCCAGAGAGAGAACATGACCTGCCCAAGGTCATGCAGCACATCAGGGTCATGTCAGAGCCCCTGAGGCTCAGCCCTGTGCCCTCTGCTGTCCACCTGGGTGGACCTCAGTCCCCAAGGGCTGCTGGTGGTGGTGGTGATGGTGGTCCTGGTGGTGGTGTTTGTGGTGATGATGGTGGTAATGGTGCTGGTGATTGTGGTAATAGTGATGATGGTGGTGGTGGTGATTGTGGTGATGGTGATGGTAGTGATGGTCGTGGTGATGATGGTGATGGTAATTACTGGTTGTGATGGTGGTGATGGTGTGGTGGTGCTGGTTGTAGTGATGGTGATGGTGGTGGTGGTGGTGGTGGTGGTGATGGGAGTGATGGTGATGGTGGTAGTTGCTGGTTGTGGTGGTGATGGTGTGGTGGTGGTGGTGGTGGTAGTGATTGTGATGGTGGTGATGGTGGTAGTGGTTGTGATGGTGGGGGTGGTGGTGGTAGTGATTGTGGTGGTGGTGGTTATGATGGTGGTGGTGGTGTTGTGATGGTGATGGTGATGGTGGCAGTGGTAGTTGTGATGGTGATGGTGGTGATGGTGTGGTGGTGGTGGTAGTGATTGTGGTGGTGGTGGTGGTGATGGTGATGGTTGTGATGGTGATGGTGGTGGTGGTTGTGATGGTGGTGGTGGTGCTGGTGCTGGTGATTATGATGATGGTGTGATGGTGGTGGTGGTGATGTGATGGTGATGGTGGTAGTGATTGTGATGGTGATAGTGGTGCTGATGGTGGTGGTTGTGTTTGTAATGGTGATAGTGGTAATGATTGTGATGGTGATGGTGGTGATGCTTGTTGATAATGGTGATAGTGGTAATGAATTGTGTGATAATGGTGGTGGTGTGATAGTGATGGCAGTGATGGTGGTGGTGATGTAGTGGTGGTGGTGATGGTGGTGGTGATGTGGTGGTGGTAATGGTGGTAGTGATTGTGTGATGGTGATTATGGTGATGGTGGTGATAGTGTAGTGGTGGTGGTAGTGATTATGTGATGATGGCGATGGTGGTGATGGTGTGATGGTGGTGATAGTGGTGATGATGGTGATGGTTGTGTTGGTGATGATGGTAATTGTGTGGTGATGGTGGTGATGGTGTAATGGTGATGATGATGTGATGGTGGTGGTGCTGTTGGTGACAATGCCTGCAGGAAATGGGGTGGGGTCCTGGTCTTGGTGCCACAGGACCACAGCTCCTGTGCAGATGGGGTTCTGTTGGGTGCTGACCTTGGGCCCCCACACCCTCCACAGGTACATCCGCTCGGAGCGTTCTGTCATCCTCATCAACTTCTGCCTGTCCATCATCTCCTCCAATGCCCTCATCCTCATCGGGCAGACCCAGACCCGCAACAAGGTAGGCAGCTTTGCCTCCTGTCATGCACCTCCCAGCATCCTCAGGCGGTGAGGATGAACCCCAGGAGGGGCCTGGGCCGTGGGATTCCTGGGAAACTCAGGCAGGTGGGTGTGGGAGCAGGAGGAGGCTGCCCCAGCTACAGGGAGTTCTGCGCCCTCCGCTGTGGCTGCAGGAGGCTGTCGGGCTGGTCAGCTGGCCGGAAGGGCAGTTTGTGTCCTGGCCTCTCTGCTGGACTTGCCCTTCAGGATGAGCCTGCTTCAGCCCTGCCCAGCCCGCTGTGGGCAGTGGACTCGGCCTCAGCTCAAGCTCCCTCAGGGCTGGGGAGTAGCACCCAAGAAGAGTTGGCACTGTGGTGACAGAGGCGCTCCCATGGTCCGCCCTCTCACCCCCACCCGCGTCAGCCTTGAAGCTGGCAGCTCATGGTGGGCCCCTGCCTGCCCTCCCCAGACCTGCCATCCCTGGTTCCTACCCTGTGGTCTCCACACCCCATCCCACTAAATGTGGCAGGCACAGCCTTTGGCTGGGGGCCTCTGCTTCCTCAAGGGGCCACACTGACAATGTAGGAGAGAAAATAAAGCAAGAGGCCTGCAGGGAGACAGAGAAGGCCTGGGCCCAGGGCCTGCCATGTGCTGTGGCAGAAGCTCAGGGCCGCGGCGTGGGTGAGGTTGCCTGCCGCTTGCTCTGTGTCCTCGGGGTGTGACATGCCCTCCCTGGGCCTTGGGCTTATTACCTCCTGAATGCATGGGCAGGCACCTGGACTTTAAAAGGCGCCTGCTTAGCATTTGGTGTGGCTATGAATGGTGCTGAGGAAGACGGAGAGGGAGGGTCTGTTTGTCCCAAGGGGGCTTAGATGGTCAACAACCCATCTCAGGGCAGGGACCAGGTGATCTCTGGATTGCCTTCTGCCTGGGGACCTGGTCGGGTCCCAGCGAGGGTGCTGGCTGCTGGGCCTCCAGCTGCAGAGAGGCACTCAGTGGGGGCAGGTGTGGGGCCGGGGAGCACCTGCCCAGCCTGCCCCGCCCTCGGCCCCACGCAGGTGGTGTGCACGCTGGTGGCCGCCTTCCTGCACTTCTTCTTCCTGTCCTCCTTCTGCTGGGTGCTCACCGAGGCCTGGCAGTCCTACATGGCCGTGACGGGCCACCTCCGGAACCGCCTCATCCGCAAGCGCTTCCTCTGCCTGGGCTGGGGTGAGCCGCAGCCTCCCCGACCCTCCTGGGCAGATGTTCTTCCTCCTGGCCCCGACTGCTTGTTCTGCCCTGGTAGCCCCTCCTCTCCCCATGCCCTGTGGACCCCTGGGGCCTCTGTTGCTGCTTGGGTGGGCTTCTCCCTCTTCTCCCTCTGGGCCCTCGTTCCTCCATGGAGTCGCCAGGTAAAGCACAGGACACCCAGTTCCCTTTCATGTCTAAATAACGGAAACATTTCTAGCACGATTATGTCCAGTGCACTGTTTGGGACTTACATATACAAAAAGATGATTCCTGATTTCTCTGCGAGTCAGCTGTGCCGGGCATCCTGTGCGTTCTCTGCTCATTGGACCGCCCCGTGCCCAGCTCCACAGGCCCTTGCCTTGTTCATCTCCTGCCCCATCTCTTGCTCAGCCCCATCCTCTGTTGGGGGCTTCAAAAGCACCTGCCTGGCCCCCGCCCTCCAAGGCAGGGCTGAGAGGAGGTGGAGGCTGGCTGGGGACTTAGGTGGGGCCAACGCCCTTTCTCTGCTCCTTCAGGGCTCCCTGCACTGGTTGTGGCCATTTCCGTGGGATTCACCAAGGCCAAAGGGTACAGCACCATGAACTAGTGAGTCGGGGCATTGGGGGTGTGGTGGATGGCCGCATGGCCCCCAGAGTTCTCCGCCGCCCTGGAGGGTGAGGGCTGGCCATGCCCTCCCCCTGTGTGACCCTGACCATCTCACAGAGGCTCAGGGAGGGTGGGGCCCCAGGGGCTGGAGGCTGAGCCCCCTGGGCAGCCCCTCCCTGTTGGTCAGCCAGCTTCTCCCTGGCAGCAAGCAGTGGGCAGTGGTATTGAAAGAAAGCAGGCTCGCAGGGCCCGCCTCGGTCAGTTGGTCCATTAGCCACTCTGAGCCTCAGTTTCCCCATCTGCTCGGTGGGGAGGCCACCTCTGCATGGTGCTGATGAGAGGGAGGGCTATTTGAGACACAAGCGCTCTGGGCACAGTGGGCACACCCCTACAGCAGGCCTGTGGCAGGCAGGGCAGGGGTCGGAGGCTTATTTCACAGATGACATCACTGAGACCCTGAAGGGTCAGCTCGACCAGGTCCTTGGGGCCTTAAATGGCAGGCCAGGAAGCTTGCTGTCATCCTAGAGGCAGTGTGGTTCCCAAGGTGGGGAGAGAGGGTCTGGGGCTCAGGATGGGCAGAAGAACTGGGGTGGGGAAGGGGAACCGAGGCTTGGAGGGAGGGCCTGGCTGCAGGGAGGGGAGCAGTGGGAAGTGAGAGGCAGGAGGAAGTGACCGATGCTGGCTGAGTAGGAGGACTGCAGCAGGCCTGGCTCACTCTGGAGCCCCTGGGAACAGGATGTGGCACCCCCTAGAGCACTGCCCTGAGTGGCCATAGGGAGTGGACATAGCTGAGGGCCCAGGGGGTGAGTGCTGAGAGGGAAATCCAAACACTGTCTCCAGAGATGAGACAAGCAAACACCTGGCCTGCCGGAGCCAGGGATGGATCAGGAGGGGATGGGGACATTGAAGTGGGGTTCTGAAGGATGAAGAGGAGTTTGTTTGACAGACGACATGGGGTAGGCTGCTCAGGGCAGAGGGAACGGTCCTTATTGGGTTTCAGATTTCCATGGGCACCACGGGTGGTGTCCAGAGATCTGGGGAGTGTGGGGCTACTGACTGGGTGGGTGGTGGGGAGGATGCAGACCAGATGTGTGAGCATAGGACCAGGTGTTGAGGCCACGGGGCCTGAGCCTTGTGGGCCAGGGACCCAGCCCCGGCATTCGAGCATCACGTCAGGAAGGAGGGTCTGCCAGAGACCCCAAGAGAAGAGCCGGGAAGGGTCCAGGCCTGGGGAAGGAGGGACCGTCAGGTGACCTTTGCCCTGCCAGCCTGGTGCCCCTGCTGTGTGGCTCTAAGCAGATGGGTCCCCCACTCTGGTACCATCCCCATCTGTAAAATGGGAGTGACGATGACTGCCTGGGGGTCCTGAGGATTCTAAGTCTAAAGAGTGGGTGTGACCTGCCCTGCACGCAGAAGGCGCTTAATAAGTGCTAGTTTTCTTCTGCCACTTCCCAGCTCACCTCCCCTACTCCTGAGAGGCCGGCAGCGCCCCTCTGCACGCCCCTCTGCACGTGGGCGGCGCTGATGGCCTGTCTCCTCCCCAGCTGCTGGCTCTCCCTGGAGGGAGGACTGCTCTATGCCTTCGTGGGACCGGCTGCTGCCGTTGTGCTGGTACTGACCCGCCTGGACCCCACTGCCTGCAACCCTGCCCGGGCCCCCCACCTGCCTCCTGGGCCTTGGTGCTCTCTCCTGCCCCAGGCTGTGAACCTGCTGTCCCTTCAGGACGGCCCTCATCACCAGGGGGTGGGGGTGCCCACAGCCCCACTCTGACCTGCCCTTAGCGTGCGGTGTAGGGGCTGGGCCAGGGTAATGACCCTTCACACCTGTGAGTCTCAGCTTCCCTGATTATTGGGTGCCAGCTGTGTACCTGCCAGGAGATCCCCGCGGGTGTGGTGAGTGGCGTGGGAGGAAGCCGGGGACAGACAGATGATGCGAGCAGCGGGGAGCTGCAGGCTAGACCTGGGTTGTGGGTGTCTGGCCCCAAGCGCCAGATGTGAGGCTGGTGAGCAGGGCTGCTTGCCCCTTTGGGGGCCCCAGTGAGGACCTTCTCTGTGTGGGTCCTTGGACTTTCCTTCCCACCCTCCTCCCACCTTTGTGTGGAGGAAGGCAAGACTGTGGCAGGTGGCATGCAGGGTCACTGTCCCGGGGTCACAGATGAGCTGCAGCAGACTGGGGGACCTGCCTGGGGTCACTGGCCTCTACTGGGTCCAGCTCTGAGCCTGCTTAGCCAGTCCCTGTCCCTCTACTCTGGCGGAGCACCAGGGTTCACACCCAGCATCACCTCCCCTCCCCCTCCCCCCAGGAGAGGCCATCCATGTCCAGTAATTCCTGCCATCATGAACGGTGTCTCTGCAGGGCCACACCCCCTTCTAGTGGAGACTCAGGCACAGGCTGGGCCCAGCAGAGAAACGTGCATGGGGGGTGAGGGGGTGCTAGCCCTGTAGGGGCAGTTGGGGAGCCTGGTGGGGGTTGGAGGGGCAGTGGGGCGCCATCCCTGGGCAGCCCCAGACCCCTCCTCACAGTCCTGGCTGTGGAATCCCACCTTCTTTATTCCTTCCTCCAGGTGGGAGGCAGGAGAGGAGTGGGGTACCTGTCAGCACCTCTAGAGCTGGCCTCAGTGCCAGCAGGGCAGTGCCCCAGGCACCTGGGGATGGAGGTTGTGGGAAAGGGGTCAGAGACAGGAGCCCTACCCCTGTACACCCCTCCTCAGGATGTATCAGGAAGGCAGTCTAACTCAGGGGGCTGTGGGACCTGAGCCCCAGCAGCCCCTCCTGTCCTTGGGACCACGTGGTGCAGGCCGGGCAGAGCCTGCTGCAGGCAGTGGCCTGTCACTGGTGCCTGTCCTCTCTTCTCTGCTCCGGCCACATCAGAAAACTAGGCTGCCCAGGAAAGAGGCCACCACCCATCAGGCTGGCCGAGGCTGTGATGTGGGTGTCTGGGAACTGTATCCTTTGTGGAAAGCAGGCCGGGTGTGTGGTCGTGAGCCCTGAGCTGGAGGGCTGCACAGTCTACCACCCTGGTCTTCTGGATGTGAAATGCCTAGTCTAGGGGTCCATGGAGTCCTGGGGTCTCCCAGCCTCCAGCTTCTGGAACCTGGGCCTGAGGAAGTCAGGCCTTGCCCCTCGGGGTCCTGGCAGCATCTTTCTGCAGAGTGGGGATGCAGGAGGAGGACCTCAGGGAGCCTCTGGCAGTTGGGGAGCAGAGAATATGGCCCTGACTCCTCCTTCCCCTTAGCAGAGGAGGCCAGGAGACAGGGGGAGACCCCCAGATGCTCAGGGCCAGTGGCTTCCCCGGGGTGCTCCAGGAACAGCTCTTGTCTTGAGTGGTAGCCTGGACAGTTGCAGGCATGGGAGACTTACATTAGAGCCCAAGAAGAGCCTTCCTGGGTGCAGGCGCCCAGCCAGGGCCCTTACGGGGTGGGCAGTTAATTTGACGGGAATAGGAGAGGGAGATCAGGAAGGAAGTCTAGAGAGAGGAGGTGGCCTGCCCAGAGCAGAGAGGCAGGAAGCGTGTGGCCCCAGGGAGAGCCAGGATTGGTGTCCCTTAGGCAGGTTTCAGCTGCAGGCTGGCAAGGGCCTCTGGACCCTGTGAGTGCGGAACTCCCTGGTGGAAGGGATGCAAGGAGCATAGCAGAGGTGCTGACGGTGCGGGTGACACACAGAGAGGGTCCTGCATGGTTGGCAGCTGGGCTGGAGGTCACCTGACGTCACATCAGGCACTGGGGTTCCTGTGATGGAGGCACGGGAGGTGACCCTGAGTGTGGTAGGGGATCATGGTCAGCATAGCCAGCGTCAGTCCAACCAATGTTGGCCCTGAGCCTACGGCGGCCCCCACCCCCACACTCCCACCCCTCTCTACCCGGCAGGTGAACATGGTCATTGGGATCCTGGTGTTCAACAAGCTCGTGTCCAAAGACGGCATCACGGACAAGAAGCTGAAGGAGCGGGCAGGGTAGGACCAGGGCCACGCGGCTCCTTGCCTGCCCGGAGTGCAAGATCCAGAGCCCACCCAGCCCCGGGCTCCCAGGGGATGGAGGATGCTCCATGCCCAGTCCGAGACTGCAGGTCCAGGGACCCCGGAGCGGGTGGGGAAACGGAGGCACTGAGTACAGAGGCCCCTTAGGCTCAGCCAGCCCCTCTCACCGTGCCACGGTTTCTCCATCTGACCTGGGCAGGGTGGACCCCATAAAGTCCTCAGAAGCGGTGAAACTGATTGTGCAGGGATATCCCACCTCTGGCCGGCTCACAGGGTGGCACCCCCGATGCTGGGTGCTGGGGGTCCCTGGCCTCCCACTCCCCGACCACAAGGCTTGCTCCATGGCCAGGGGGAGGATGTCGCCTGTCCATGCAGGGACTCCCTGTCCTTGTGGGACCTGCATCATGAGGAGGACGGTGCAGGGGACAGGTGGAGCTAATGCTCCTCCCTCCGGGGAACCCAAGACCAGGGAGTGCTCTCAGCACAGTAGCTGACAGGGCCTGGGAGCAGGGTGGAGGTGCTTGGGATGTGTGGCTGCGCCCACCTTTCAGGGACAAGGTCCTGGGCACAGAGGGGAAGCTGTGGGGTGTGGGGAGCTGACTACGGTGGACGAGCCCCTCTTTGTCCTCCCGCCCCCACCCCGGCCCCCCGCCCCTCACCTCTGCCTGCTTCTCTGTGTCATCCAACCCTGGCTGGTGTCTGCGTGGGCCCCTCCCCTCCGTGCCAGTCTTGCTTGGATGCTCGGTCTCTCTCTGTCTCTTTCTCTCTGTTCCTGTCTCTGTCTCTTCTTGGCTCCTCCTGCTGTCCCCAGTGAACAGAAGCTTCAGGAAGCCTTCCTTCCCCTTGGGTGCCTGTGGGTTCTGGTCCTGGTTAGGAACCAGCCGAGCTCGCCTCCGATGCTGAGTGTGTGGAGTGGCCCTGGGGTCCGTCCCGCTGGGTGGGAGTCCCGGTGCTTTGTCTCCTGGCCTGGGAAATGGAGGCTGGAACAGGTTTCTCTAAGGCTTTGCCCCACCTGTCCCTTAACACCCTGTCCCACACTGCTCCCGAGACAGCGGTCACACTCAGAAGAGGTCCGCAGGGCTACACATCCGGGGTCTGAGCATGGCAGACTGCCTGCCGTTACCTGATCGTAAAAGCAGCAGTGATCTCGGGTGCTCATCCAGTGTGGATGTTTTGTTTGCTTCTTAGAATAACCATGGTGGCAGATTCTGTGGTTATATTCCCATCTTACAGCTGAGTAAATGGAGGTTTAGGGAGGGTGAGTGACTGGTGGAGCTGAGCTTCCAGCCCAGGTGGGCACACACTAGAGCCAAGCCCAGGCGGCCTGCACTCGGCCCACCTCGCCCTGTGTGTGCAACAGGGGCCAGCTGCGTTAGGTGCACACATCCCGGGAGCACACCCAGACTCGCCTGCGTGGCCGTGTCGGATTCGCTGCCCACGTAGACAGGGATGGAGGTTAGGGTAGAGGGGTGCCCAGTACACTGGTCTATGTGTGCATGCACGTCCACATGCATGGGTGCACACGCGTGGGCATACACATGCCAGGAGGACCTGCACGAGGTCCCTGCCCAGGTCAGCTCCCTCGCAGACACACGGGAAGGGGAGAGGAAGGTGCAGTGGCCTCCTTTTGGGAATTTTGCCACTTTGTGCAGACAGAGTCAGGGTCCACCCTCAGCTGAGCACAGGAGCGCCGTGCTGCCTCCCCCAACGCCCGCCACGTGCAGCCCACAGCCCTGCCCACCACAACGCCCACGCCCAAGACCTGAGTTTGTGAAGTAGCCGAGAGCCCCCAGGACCGTCCCTGTCGGAGCCCAGGCTGGACTCCTGAGTGGCTGGTTTTGCACTTTGGCCCCGCCCCTCCCGCCTGGGTTCTGAGAGCAGCTTGCTTTTGTTTCAGCCTTTTAATTTCACTTGCAGTCAGCCGCCCCCGCACCCCCTCGGGTGCACCCTCAAGTGTGCCGAGTGTGGAGTCCTCTCTGCCGCTGATGCCACCTCCGACGCCACCAGTAACGCCATGTTAGTGCCTCTGCTGCCACCTCCCTCCTAGGCCCACCCTTGGGGCTCTGCGCGCTCTGAGTCACCTTTTGTTTGTTTTATGTTTATCTTTCGTTTCTTCCTTTTCTGCCGTCCACTCTGGGTTTCTAGGCCACTCCTGTCCCCCGACCCACTGCCCCCAGCTCCTCCTTCCGTCCTCCCCATAGGCCTGCTCTAGGCCTGGCAGCACAAGGCACCGCGGGTGCAGGGCGTGGGGCCCGGCCTGGGCACGGGTGGAGTGCAGCTGTGGGCCGGGCTGCGGTTGGGAAGGAGCGGTCAGTCCTGTCTCTCCAGGGCCCGCGTGTGTGCCAGGCTGCAAGCTGTGGTTTGTTGGTTCTGGAGTTGAACCCCCACCCCCACCCCTGGTGCTGCTGGCATGGAGCCCAGGATGGCTGATGCTTGGGCAGGGGTCTGCGCCTGACAGCCCCGCAGCTCTGTGGTGGGGCGAGGAGACTGACCCTGGCTGGCCTAATGGGAAGCCTCACTCCCTGTGAGTGCACGTGAGCACGCATGTGAGAGCATGGCCAGGTGTGTGTGCATGCGTGAGTGTGCATGGCTGCCAGTGGGTTTGTGCGCCTATGCAAGAGTGTCAGCCAGGTGTGTGCGTGTGTATGAGTGCATATGTGAGTGTACATGATAGTGCGTTTGTGTGGGAGAGCATGACTCAGGTGTGTGTGTGTGCGCGTCATGTGAGAGGCACGCTGGTTTCGTTCCAGGCCTTTTTAATTTCGGCTTGTGCCCTACGCCTCGCAGTACCCGCCTAGGGCGCGGCCCTCAGGTGTAGCTGAGTGTGGAGTTCTCTGCTGCTGAGGCAGCCTGGTGGTGTGGTGTGCCACCAAAGTGTGGGGGGGCAAGTGTGTGGGTGGTACGGCAGGTGTGAGAATGTGCCCTGGATACTGTGGCACAGGCGTCATCTATGTGTGTGAGTGCACCGCGTGTGTGTACAGTGAGCGTGCCATCTATGTGTCGTACGTGTGAAGCGTGCATCTGTGTGTGTAACGCTGTGAGCATGCATCTATGTGTGTGAGTGCAGCCCCAAGTGTATGTGTGAGCGTGGGCATCTGTGTGAGCGCCAACCGGTGGTGCACGATGAGCGCAAGCATCTGTGTGTAGGCGTAAGTGTGGGCGGGAGCCGGTTGCCATCTGTGTACATGTGAGCGTGCGTTGTGTGGAGTGACAACCAGGTGTGGGTAGCGTGTGAGTGTGCATGGTGTCCGGGAGTGGCAACCTGGTATTTTGTGGTGTGTGTATATGGTGTGATATAATTGGGGGCAATGTGCCCTGTGTTGTGTGTGGGTGCATCGTGGTCTGCAATGTGAGTATTGTGTATGTGGGAGTGTGTTTATAGGTGAGTGTGTGAATGCGTATGTGTGTGTGCACGCGCATGTGTGCCTGAGAGCAAGAAGCAACCAGGGCCAAGGGAACAGGGAAGGAAGTGCTCAGAGTCAGTGGCTGCTCTGCTGACTTGGGCAGCCTTGGGGCTGTGTGTAGGGCAGGGCGGTATGGGCTCAGGTGGGTGGGGCCGGCTGGCCTAGAGTGTCTGGGCTTTCCAGCCTGAGGGGTCATTTTGTCCCCTCAACCCAAGGTGAGCCTTCATGGCTGTACCCCTGTACCCTCCTGCTTTGCTCCCTGAGCCAGGCACTAGGGGCCCAGGGTTTTAGGAGCGATGGGAGAAAGAGCTCTGGGCCCTGGTGCTGTGCAGATGCGAGTCGGGGTGAGGCTAGCCTGGGTGGGAGGAGTAAGCTTGGAGTTGGGGCGGCATCCACACTGGCCTGCCAGGCCCTGGGAAGTTCCGGTTCTTGGGGCTAGTTTGCGCTTTCTTTGTCTCAACACCAGGGATGGGGCGGAGGCTGTGAGATCCGCCCATCTCATTCCATCAGAGAGAAGTGGAGGCCATACGGATGTTCCCTTTAAAGTCACCACTCAAAGCCTCTCCCCACACCCTGGGCCCTTGCCTCTCCAGACGGGAGCAGGTGCGGTGCAGCTGGGCACTCCTGGCCTCCCCTTCAGCGGCTCCCGGGCGTTTCTGCTTCCTTCCCACCGCTCTCTGCAGAAATGTTTCCAAGCTACAGAGGCCGAGCTGCGGTGTGGGAGTAATTTACGGGGCCCCAGGCCCCAGGCCACCTGCCAACAGCAGCAGATCAGGCTGTAAATGTCAGGCCTGGAGACCCAGCCCCCTGTTGGGCAGCAGCAGGGGTGACTGACAGCAGGCAAAGAAGTCTCCATGGGGAGTGAGGCCCTGCACCTCCTCTCAGAACTGGGTGAGGAGAGGAGTCCAGGGTGCTGGCTCAAAGAATACCAGCTTTGCAAGGGAGAAGAGAGATTCTCCAGCTTATAGCCATGGGAAAACCAAGGCCCCAGCTGAGGGGTCCTCCTCCGTGTCAGTGAGTCATTCCTTGGCTCTGTGAATATTGATGGAGGGCCTCCTCGTCACAGGCTCTGTGCCAGGTGCAGGGACACAGCAGTGAGTGACAGCGGGGGCCCTGTCTGCTGCTGCAGCCTGGAGGGAGCGGCACCGTCATGGGCAAGGGAGGCCTCTCCGGCTGCCTAAGTTCCCAGGCAAGGAGTGCGCGGGGAGCAGGGGCAGGCTCTCCAGGGCCAGGGGAAGGGCGAAGGAGGTTGGGGGCCTCTAGCAGACTCCAAAGCTGTGCAGGGAAGAGGGAGTCCCATGAGGCTGTTAGAGCCCATCCTATGCCCAAGAGCAGGAGGGGCAGGTGTGTGGCCAGGGCCACTGTACCCTGAGACCTGGGAGGCACTGGCTGTGCAAGACCAAGCCCTCTGTCCTGGTGCTGCTCCGGGCTCTGGGCCTGCACGTGTCCTAGCCATGGGTTTGTGGTAACACCTGAGGCTGGGGCCAGACAGATCACCACCAGACAGCATCATTGAAGAAAAGCAGGCCCAGGCCTGGGGTAGAGGGCTGGGCGGAGGAGGGGAGGAAGAGAGTCCAGGAGGCGACATGGGGGGCTGGGCCTGCTGGGAGGTCCAAAGAGATGGGGACACATATCCCTTGGGGGCTGGGCCCTGCACAGACATCCTGCACTAGGGGTGGGAGCAGCACTGGTGGCCAAGCCACGCTGGAGAGGGCTGAGGGGCAGAGCATGCGGTTTTGGGGGCCCTTGGCAGACTCCAGGTCATTCCAGCATCTCTCCTGCCAACCCTCATGTGCCAGCTCCTGCCTGGCATTCTGACCCAGAATGGGTCCCCTACTCCCTATTCAGCCCTCCTGCCCCAGCTCCCCCTGCCTGCAGGGCAATCCTGTGCAGGAGGAGGGGAGGAGGGAAGCTGGCGCCAGCACCCATTCCTGGTGGTGATGACAGTCCTGCAGGCTGTGGGGCCTGCTGTGGGCAGGCACAGGGCCACCTCCTGAGCACTCGCCACGGCCGGGGTCCTGCTGGCCTCTGTCGGTGTCCCACAGCCCTGGGAAGCAGCTTGGTGTCCCCACTGTGAGGAGGAGAGCACAGGCTCAGAGGCCACCACAGAACCCAGTGGGTGGATGTGGGGAGGGGCCCAGGTCTTCACTGCTCCCAGCGAGGCTGGGCTGCAGGGGCAGGGGCAAGGGCTGGTGTGGGGCTCCTGGAGGACTCCCTGGGAGAGGGGGTGGCACTGAGGGGCAGAGGCAGCAGGACAGGTCTACAGGCAGGTGGCCGCTGGGACTCAGGAGGCATGGGCGGAGCTGGCCCGCTAAGAGGAGGAGGCACCTGTCCGTCTGTCTGTTGTCGCCTGTCTCTGTCTCTCCTCTGCTCCTCCCCTGCTGGCTTTGTCCGTCCGTCTGTCCTCTATCTCATTCCCTCCAAGCTTCTCTCTCCCTCCAGGTCTCTGAGTTCTGGGCTCCACCCTCCCTCCCCACCATGGCCATCTTGCTCTGCCCTTCAGGGCCTGGACCCCTCACCTGGGGCCTGTGGGCTGTCTGAGGGTCCTGGACCAGGGGATCCTACTTGGCCTACCCCACACCAGACAGCCCATCCCCCTCCAGCCTGTCTCCCCTCCCCTGTCACCTCCTAGACTGTCAAGAACCTGGATCTTCCCCAAAGAGCCCTTCCCCCTTGCCCAGCTTCCCAGGACCTCCCTCCTGAGTGCCTGGGTCCCGTCAGAGACCTCGGGCTTGGGGAGGGGGTGCTGGGACCTCAGTGTTGATGGTGGGCTCCTCCCCAGCCTGGGGGATGGGCTCGAGAGGGAAGGGGCAGAGCGTGGGACAGGATTGGGGGAGCCCTGGGGAGGAGAGGTGCAGACGCAGCCTGGGCGGTGGAGGACCCCTAGGGAGACTCACCCCAGAGAAGATGTGCTGCTTGACCCAGGCCCCCAGAGAGAGACGGGGCCTTAGGGCTGGGTCCCCACCAAGGCCTGGAGATGCAGGGTTCAGGGCAGGGTGTCCCTGGGGGCAGGGGCTGGGGCGGCAGCGCTGACGCCCTCCATCCCCAGGGCCTCCCTGTGGAGCTCCTGCGTGGTGCTGCCGCTGCTGGCGCTGACCTGGATGTCGGCCGTGCTCGCCGTCACCGACCGCCGCTCCGCCCTCTTCCAGATCCTCTTCGCCGTCTTCGACTCGCTGGAGGGCTTCGTCATCGTCATGGTGCACTGTATCCTCCGTAGAGAGGTGGGTGCGACAGCCTCTGTCGGGCCGGGTTCCTGTAGGGTCCTGGGGCTGCTGGGTGGTCTCCTCCTTCCCCGAGGACTTTGGCAGGGAGATTGTGGGTAGGCGCAGCGTCCGTGACCCTGACGCATCTGCAGTCCTCGGTGGTCCACAGAGCAGGGCCTGCAGGTGAGTGTGTCCCCCTGACTCCCTGGGAGCGGCCCAGGCAGTGCAACACCTTCCCAAAGATTCCCTGCACCTGGCTTAGGGGCGTGGGGGACATGGGGCCCCATCCTCAAGGGGCCCCATCCTCAAGGGGCCTACAGGAGCAAGGAAGCCAGCAGCAGAAGTAGACAGCTTCCAGGGCAATAGAGACTCCTGCTTCTGGCATTTTCTGGATCTTTCCAGAAGGTGTCACTAGAAGGTTTTCACCAAACTGCATCCCAGCTACCACCTGGTGGCCACAACTGGGATGCTCTTGCGGAGGCTGGAATGTGGGAAAGCTGCATGTCAACCTCGGCGGACGAGGACACCTGCTTCCAGATCAGCACCAGGAGGGCGGAAGGCCCCAGAGCGGGGTGGCCACCTCCCTCTTCCTGGGTCCCCCTGGAGAGACGGCAGAGGGACTGTTGAAAAATACGCAGGTTCCCAAGGATGAAGAATACAGGAGAAGCTGACAGTAGGGGAGCTGGCAGGTGGAGAAGCAGGATGAGAAATGCGGCCCCAGCTGACTGGAGACAGCTCAGGCCTCGGCCAGCTGTATGGAGCCAGACAGAGGGTGGCAGGAGTGGGGCCCGCCCCCTCCCCAGGATCTCTGGCTGCCACAGGAACGTCAGGCGTGGGTGCCCTGGTTTTCCAGGCCTTAGGTGGCGATTTCCATCCCAGCCTGGAAGGGCAGGGCTGCCCTGCTTGGCCTGCACGGCCTGGGCCTCACTCTCTGGGCAGAGTGAATGGAGGGGCTCTGGCCTGGCGCAGTCGGCACAGCTGAAGATGGGGGTGCCACCTGGAAACAAGTGGGGAAGTGGACACCCTGAGCCTGGGTCACGTGTCAGCTCTGGCCTCCCAGACCCAGACCTCTGTGGGGAGGTGTGAACACCCCCTCTCGAGGCAATCTGATTTCGTGGAAAGACAGGAGGAAGAGCCGGAGTTCTGATGTGCAGCAGTGAAACGGCTCCCATACCAGCCAGCCACCAGCTGGGCAGTGCTCCACATTTACATCCACATTACATCCACATTACTGCTCCTGATGAGGACAGCAGAGCTCCTGTTAGAGCTGCAACCCACCCAGACAAGCAGGAAAACAGCGTGGGGACAGAGGCAGCCCAGGAAGGAGAAACCTCACTGACCCCTCCTTATCCTCACCTGGGAGAAGTCGCTCGCCCTGGTGAGCAACACATGGGCCGGGCCCTGGCCCCAGCAGTGAACTCATGTTAGTGAATCTCACGACAGCTCCTAAAACAGGTGCCATCTGCTCCGTTCCACAGACAGGACAGCTCCAGAGAGCTCATCACGGGAGCTTGTCGCCGTGGCTGGGATTTGAGGCCAGGCAGTTCTTCTCTAAGGCCACACTCCTGGCCCTCAGTGCCTGGCTTCTGTGAAACAAGAACAGTAGCCTATGAAAAGGAACAAAAGAGCCTTGTGGAAATTAAAAAGAGAGAGCAGCTCAAAACTCAGTAGGAGGAAAATGGAGGCAAAATGTTTCACAAAATAGAAAAGATGGAAATTGGAGAGATTTCTCAAGCAACTAGGCGAATCCCCAAGGACCAACTGACCGGTGATGGGAGCTGCAAAGGAGACAGTGGAGAGGAGGAGCTCCAGGCAGGCAGAGCCCAGGACCACCTGGAGCAGAGAGCTGGCGCTGGGGGTCTCA
Organism: Rhinopithecus bieti; assembly: GCF_001698545.2. NCBI lineage: Eukaryota > Metazoa > Chordata > Mammalia > Primates > Cercopithecidae > Rhinopithecus > Rhinopithecus bieti. The sequence continues at coordinate 3,030,290 of NW_016811810.1, forward strand.
GATGTGCAAGAAGCCTCATGGTTGTCACATGGGGTCGGAGAAGGAGGGGACCCGGCATGCGCCCATGGTGGGTGGGGACGGAGGACACCAGGGCCAGACCCCGAAGCCCCCAGTGAGCTCCCAGCCCCTGCGTGTGGGCTCCGTGCTGCAGGGCCTTCAAGGTCCTGCTCAGAGAGGGCTTCCGCCTGGGCCTGGTAGCAAGGGGCCTCAAGCCCTACCCAGGTCCTCAGCCTCAGGGGTGGTGGCCAGGGCTGCAGGGCGCGCTGAGGAGGCTGGGCCAGGTGGAGGCCATGCCAGGCAGCCCAGCCGGCCCTGTGGCCTGGGACACTCCTGCAGATGGGCAAGTCAGTCCCTCATCTACCAATGAAGCCGGGGCCTCCTGGGCTAAGGCTCGCTCGGGCGTTCCCGGAGAGGGTACCGGAGGGACTTGGGGAGCCCCAGCTCCTCTGCTCACCCACAAAGAACACTTCCCTACCTGCCTGTGGGACCGGGCACACGGTAGGTGCCCAGTAGGCATTTGCAGGGCAGGTCCGTGAGGGAGAGGATGGCAGGAAGGCACACCTGCCGTGGCGGCCTGGAGTCCTTAGCTGGTGTCCAGGGATCAGAGGCCAGCGAAACCCTGGCTTTCAGGCCTGGCCCTGCCTCTGACCAGCTGTGAGGCCGTGGACAATTCTCTCGCCCGCTCTGGGCCTCGGTCCCCATCTGCCTGATGAGAGGAGTGGACTGGGTGTCCTCAGCCCCCCAGCAGCATGAAGCAGAGCACTGGGTGAGGGAACGGGGCCACAGGTCCGTGGTTGAGTGGGTAGGTAGGTGGGTGCCTGGAAGCCAGGAGCCCCAGCTTGTCCTCTTTCTGCTTCTGCCAACTTCTGTTTGGATGCCTCCTCCAGGAAGCCCTCTGTGCTTTCATGCCCCCCCCCTCCCCCCAGGATTCCCTTTATACACTGTTACCACCGGATGGAGTGTCAGTGTGCTGCCCAGAGCAGCCAGCAGGAGTGGCTGCTGGCCCCAGGGGAGGGACAGTTGACATTCCTAGATGATGTCTTTACCTCCTTGGGAGCTCCCTGTCCATAAGCTCTGTGCTGGCCGCTGGGTAGGTCTTCCTCTGTAGCCCCTCCTACAGAGCCTGCTGCCGTCATCACCACTGTCCGCCCGGAGAGTGGGTGGCCGTGAAGGGTGAAATGCCCCTTGACAGAGTGTGCCGTTCCCAGTGGGGTGGCTGTGGGGAAGGGCCAGGCTCACGGTCCCTGGCACAGCACCCCACGCCCCCAGCGGACACTCGCAGGGCACTGAGGGCCAGGCTTTCCACTGGCTCAGAGAAGGCAATGACGTTGAGGCTGCTGGAGATACAGGCCGGGCCCAGGGACACCTTCGGCCCGCCGCAGGTCATCACAGGTTCTCTCAGGCGGACTCTGGCCCGAGGGCCTGCAGCAGCTCTTGGTGGCTGGGAGCTCGGTAGAGAGAATCTCAGACAGGAGAGGGGTAGGCTCTTCCCCTCCTGGGGTCTCGTTTCCCCTTCTCCACCCAGTGGGTCATGACCCTGCAGACCAGAGGTGGCCCTGTGAGGAGGCCTCCCGCTGGGGGGCCCTGCCCTTCCCCGAGATGCCCGCCCCCCCCCGCCCCCCACCCCAGAGATGCTGCTCACCTGATCTGGCGCTGGTGCAGGGTAGGGGCGTGGCTGCCACTGAGGTGCTCGGCTCTCCCTCCCAGGTCCAGGACGCTGTGAAATGCCGTGTGGTTGACCGACAGGAGGAGGGCAACGGGGACTCGGGAGGCTCCTTCCAGAACGGCCACGCGCAGCTCATGGTAGGACTCGGGGCCCGGGGACTCAGGCTGCCCCACCCACCGTGTACCCCCCGGGTGCCTCCAGGCCCTCACCATGCCCCAAGCTCCCCTGGGCCCCAGCAGCTCTGCTGAGAGGAGCTCTGAACCCAGTGTGCAGTTGGGAAAACAGGCTCGCCAAGTGGAACCCCTGGTCCGGGGTTTCCAGCTGGGAAGGGCTGAGCTGATGAGTTTGGAGGTCTCAGCGGAGGCTGCGTCCACCCCACCCTCACCCCGCTGCAGCAGTGCCTGTCTGGCTGGACACCGCCCTATGAGCATCCCAGCCCTCATCTCAAGGTCCCCATCCTCACGCCTCCCAGGCCCACCCTCATCGCCCTCCATCCCCACCCAGGAGTGTCCTGCTCAGCTGCCACCTAGGAGTCCAGCCTAGCCTGCCCATCCACTGCCCCTACCCTGCGTATTCCCACCTGCTGCCTCCCTGGTGCTCCCTGGGTGCTGCCCTGGCCTCAGCCCCTGCAGGGGTGGTGACCCTCCCTTGTGGCCCCTGGCCATCCTGCCTTCACCCTCTATGGGCTCTCTGCCCTCCCCTTGCCCATCCTGGTGTCCTCAGACCCCTGTGTTCTGCACCCCCTGCCCTGCCCGCCGCCTGTGCCTGTGGCCTGCCCTCTTTACAGCCACAGAGTTCCCAGGACACGCACAGGCCCTGGGGAGGGCGGCCCGAGTGCGGCTCCTACATACGGGCCGCCCAGCAGCCCCCATGAGCCTCAACTCTTCACACGCTGGACCTCAAAGCATCTTCTTTCCTGCAGCCCTGTGCCCCGGGGCCTCAGCCAGGACCATGGTGGGCTCTTAGTCCACCAAGTCTGCTCCCACCCACACCTGTACTAGACCTCCTGCCTCAGCACCCGGGGGCTGTCGCACGGGGTGGAGCAGGCCCCTTCTCCACCCTCCAGGCCTCAGAACAACATCCACACCCTGGCCTGTCCTAAGCAGAACCTGCAGCTGTGCTGCGTCTTGCTCCTGCCCGCTGTGTCCTTCATACAAGCTTCCTACCCCAGGGTTGCCCTACCTGCACACTCCCATGGGTCCCATCCTCCAGGGAGTCCTCCTTGACTCTTGCCCCGTCGGGCCACCTGTTTGGGCTTAGGCCACACCCCAGGTGAACTCTGCACGGCTGGCACGCAGGAGGTGCTCCCTGGGTCCCAGGGTGCCTGGCCACCTCATGGTGGTCGTGAAGCTCACAGGCAGGGCCTGTCCTGGACAGATGACATGTCCAGCCCCGGGTGAGGGTGAAGTCCCTCGGTGAGACGGCCACCTCGGCTCTCAGGTGACATCCAGGCAGGCCCCTCATGGCTCCATGCCACAGTGTCTCCGTCGGCCAGGGCGCAGGTGTCCGTCAGTGGCTAGCTTGTCACTTTGGGACACAGCTTCCCCTCCCCCAGTGTTCCTCCTGGCCTGACCTCTGATCCCAGGGGGAGTATTTCGTTGTCTCCAGCCAACCCAACCCCTGCGTTTGCAGGGAAGAAACCTCCAGGTTTTCAGTGAAGGGCAGGCCTGTCCCCTGGAGCCCCAGGGCCCCTGGAGAAGGACAGCCCCAGGCCTGGGCAGGTCCTGAGCTACCTGAGGGTGGGCCTGGGCCGCCCACTGCTGCTTCCCCAGCTGACTGTCAGCCTGATGTGGCTGCCTGAGGTGGTGGGTGCTGGCCTTGGTCCTGAATTGCATGTTTAACCCCCCTCCACCGCCTCTCCCCAGCCCGTGGGTAGGGCCCCCTTGGAGGGATGTGGGGGACCAAGGGGGAGAGTTCTGGTGCCGCAGGCCCAGGGCCATTCGTGAGGCCTGGGGGGAGAGACGAGACCAGAGGAGGTAGGAGGTCCTCAGCTCCCCAGACGCCTTGCAGAGAGCACACGGGTGCCATACAAACAGGCTCACACACACGTGCGTGCACGCACACAACCTCAAACACACAGAGCCCCATACGGAACTATACACACACGTACATGCACCAAACACTCAGACGCGTTCTCTCACGTTTACAAACACATGAATCCACCCGTAAACACGGGGACACACATTCACCACTTATACACAGACATATTCGTAAGTACGCATGCGCACTCACAGTCACACATGCATCCATCCAGAGACGCAAACGCCCGCCACATGAGCAAGCGCATAGGGAGGCGCGGTTGCCCACGTGGGCACTGGGCTGTGGATGTGGATGGGGGTTCCTCGGGGCATCCAAAGCACCGTGGCCCTCCTGAGCGATCTGTGCACGCGTGCACACACCCCCGCTCCCAGAGGCGCTCACCCTGCCCTGCCGTTTCTGTCCTACAGACTGACTTCGAGAAGGACGTGGATCTGGCCTGTAGATCAGGTGAGCGCCCGACAGGTGAGAGGACAGTGCCAGCCCGACCCCCTGCACGGCCCCACTCCATGCCTCCACCTGTGCATCACCCACGTGCCCCATCCCTGTCCACCCCTGCCGCCCCCACCCACACCCAGCCACACCATCAGGCCCACCCGGACCCAGGGGACCTGCCCTGGGGGCCCAGCCGAGGCAGCGACCTTGGCCACCTTGCCTCCCACCCCCACTCACGCCCCAAGGCCGAAGGAGGGTCCATGGAGCATGATCAGAAGCTTCCAGAACACTGCCCTGGCGTTCCTGCTGAGTAGGTGCCCGTGCAGCCCCTGGCTGCCTCCCCTGCCCACCTGGCATCTCCTCTTCCTCTGTCGTGGCTCCAGCTTGGAGCACAGCCCCACCCTAGTGCCCCTCTGCCCACCCACCTCCTGTCTGCCCGCCTCTGGCACCTGTGTTCTGTGCCACCGTCATTTCCTCATTACCAGTCCCAGCAGGGGGAGAAGTGAGTGGGACTTTCAGACTAGGGGGACAATGGGGAGCAAGAGGAAGGCAGGGAGAAGGACCCACCATGGAGCCCTTGGCCGGTGCTGAGCTTCCTGGAACCAAGTGCAAAAAGGGAATGACTGCCCAATAGAGGAAGCTCTGCCGCCCATCCCCAAGCGTCAGACTGGGAGGGTCTGTTTCTGTCCCCACCACTGTTCTGTGAACCAGGTCCTGAGGCAGTGACAGGCGGTGGCTTTCTGGGCTGTGGAGAGGCCAATGGACCATGCATTCTCTGGTCATTTAGATATTTGAGGAGTACATTCTCTAAAGACAGGCCTGGCAGAGGAGCTGGGACAGCCCCAGGTGGGGAGTGTGTGCTGGTACCAGTTGGGCCCCAGGAGGGCTTCCTGGAGGAGGTGACATCAGGGCTGGGCTGAATGGGAGCAGGACAAAAAGTACCTTCTGCCCCCTTGGGGTCTCCTGTGATCCAGTCCCACAGCCTCTCCGAGGGTGGCCCCAGGACTTGGAGCCTCAGGTGACTGGTGTGTGGGGGCCTCTCTGGGCCCCTGATTCCCTCTCATTCGTGCGCTGTCTGCGGTGCCTTCTGGATGGCATGCAGCTAGTGGATGTGCCATGAGCAACTGGTGCTGTGTCTGGAAGCTTCCTCAAAGGGGGAGGGTGGGCGGGGTACCAGCGAGGGGCCTGGGCCTGGGGGGAGCTTGGCTTTTATTCCACCCTGAGCTGGACAGATGCGAGGAAGGCATCCAGATCCCTCACATGCCAGGCGCTCATTCTGCCTTGTGGGAAGCAAAGCGTGAGGTGTGGGGGAGGTCGGGAGCCCCAGGGTCTGTGCGGGGTGGGGCGGCCTTGGGGACGTGTGTCCTGAGAGTGCTGCGGCTGTCCGGGTGGGGCAAGTGGGTCTGACGGGGAGGATGACGGGTTGCTCTTGGGTGGGGACGGTGGGGGCAGGGCTGAAGATGGGCACAGGGTGTTGCTGTCCAGAGGGTGGAGGAGAGGACGGGGCCAGGAGCCTGGCCTGCCGAGCTCTGAGGGGGAAAGGGAAGCCTGTGTTTGGGAGAGTGAGTGACCCCTGGCTAGGCAGCTCAGGGGGCATCGGTGACCCTGGGGCCTGTGTGCCTAGCAAGGTGGCTGAAGGGAGCAGCTGGTGAGCACAGGCATCCAGGGCTGGCTTGGTGTGTGGGTAACCATCTGACAGCCTGCACAGGGCAGGACACGGAGCAGGCCAGGCTTCCCAGGAAGGGTCCCAGGGTCTGGATCTTTGGAGACTGGGGCTTGGAGAAAGGAGAGGTGTGGAGGGTGGGCACCCCTCTGGCAGGGGCAGGCGGCTGGGTGAGGGTCAGCTTGCGGCTCTCTGCCGACCAGGAGCGGCTGGATTCATTGGCAGGAGGTCGGGGGCAAACTGGAGCCCCACTCAGAGGTCAGGGCGGCTGGGGCCCTTGCAGCTGACCAGAGACAGAATCAAGAGGTGTCTGCGTATGGGGACTTTTCTCCAGGGACTGGGAGGCCCTCAGGGCAGAGTGGGGAGGCTTGCAGGCCCCAGGGGCAGTGATGCAGGAAGGGCTGTGACAGAGGGCCCGGGCCTCATGGCTGCACTCAGTACCACTGGGCTCCCCCACACTGCCCCCCAACCACACCAGGCCCAGGGCCATGGGCGTTGGGAGCACTGGGGGGTCGGCTGGGCTCTACCACAAGAACAGGCCATTCCGCCTGTGTCCCTGTGCTTCCGGGAGTTGAGGCCGCCCTCGCCTGCTCTTCTCAGCGCTAGGGAGGGCAGTGTGTGGGTGACAGCCATGTGTCTTCTTGGGGCTGGCGGAGAGGGACACCCGGTGTGGCAGCCTCATCTGAGGACACAGGAACCCTAGGGGCTGTAGCACCAGGCTTGGGTAGGGTGGTACCTGCAGTCGGCCCTCAGATCGGGACCCAGCAGGACCTGGCCGGGGTCTCCCAGGAGGTGGCGGCCTCACAGGGCAGACTGGGCCCCTTTCCTGCTGGGGACCATCCTACGCTGTCCTCATCCCCACACCTGTCCCCGTTGTCTCCCCCGCGGCCCCTACAGTGCTGAACAAGGACATCGCAGCCTGCCGTACAGCCACCATCACAGGCACACTGAAGCGGCCGACTCTGCCCGAGGAGGAGAAGCTGAAGCTGGCCCATGCCAAGGGGCCGCCCACCAATTTCAACAGCCTGCCGGCCAACGTGTCCAAGCTGCACCTGCACGGCTCACCCCGCTATCCCGGCGGGCCCCTGCCCGACTTCCCCAACCACTCACTGACCCTCAAGAGGGACAAGGCACCCAAGTCCTCCTTCGTCGGTGACGGGGACATCTTCAAGAAGCTGGACTCGGAGCTGAGCAGGGCCCAGGAGAAGGCTCTGGACACAAGCTACGTGATCCTACCCACAGCCACGGCCACGCTGCGGCCCAAGCCCAAGGAGGAGCCCAAGTACAGCATCCACATTGACCAGATGCCGCAGACCCGCCTCATCCACCTCAGCACGGCACCCGAGGCCAGCCTCCCTGCCCGCAGCCCGCCCTCCCGCCAGCCCCCCAGTGGCGGGCCCCCTGAGGCGCCCCCTGCCCAGCCCCCACCG
>NW_016811810.1:3037995-3108946 GCF_001698545.2 Rhinopithecus bieti
CCACCTCCCCACCTCCCCAGCAGCCCCTGCCCCACCGCCCAGTCTGGAGCCGGCACCCCCCAGCCTGGGGGAGCCCGGGGAGCCTGCGGCCCATCCGGGACCCAGCTCGGGGCCCAGCACCAAGAACGAGAATGTCGCCACCTTGTCTGTGAGCTCCCTGGAGGTGAGGGGGGCAGGGGTGGGCTGCACCCCAGCCAGCGATGGCAGGGCTGCAGCAGCTGGGTCACCCCTGCTGGGTGGGACCCCCACACCGTCAGCGGGGCGGGCTGTGTTGGGACCCAGGCGTGCTGGCTCTGCCTCCCAGCTGCACCCCCCACCCCTGGCCCTGCTGGGTGTGCTGAGTACGTCTGCCATGTGGTCCCTACCCTAGGCTTGGCAGCGTGGTCTCACCCCGTTTCAAAGGGGCTCAGGGACCCACAGTCTGTACCCACGAAGCAGGACCTGCACCTTGCACAGTCGCTAGTCCAGCCCGTGGGGCAGCCTGGCGGCACATACCTGCCTAGATCAGCCTGGAGCCTGCAGCTGACCTGGCCTCAGTCGGCCTGCAGGATGTGTTTTTTGGGGGAGCCCGTCCCCACCACCTGGCTCCTGGCCTCTGGTGATGCTGCCCTGTGTCCCTGAGTTCTCTGTTGGGGGACCCAGCCATGTGTCCCTGAGTTCTCTGTCGGGGGACCCAGCCATGTGGCCCCAAGTTCAGGTCTCCTTGATCCTGGGGAGTGAGTCGTGGGCAGGCGAGCTGAACACCCTAGCCCAGCCCTGGGGCTGCTCGCTGTCACCCAGCGCATAGCTGGATGAGCTGCCTCAGTGCATCCCCAGGCATGTCCCCTGGGTCTGGCCTGGTCCCTGAAGGCAGGGATGAGATGAGCGAGTCCCTGATGCCCTCAGTCTCAAGCAGGGAGAGGCGTGGACTTGTCAGGAGATTTTAGGGACCCTTGGCGAAATGTTCACGAACCCCTTCTCCCTGCAGCGGCGGAAGTCGCGGTATGCAGAACTGGACTTTGAGGTGAGTCCTAGTGTCCGCCTCCCCCAGACACTTAGGGCCAGATGTGCTCTGAGCTCCCACACGGCCAGGCAGCTCCCTGGGAGCCAGGGGATGGGCAGGGCAGGCAGGGTGGGCTCCTGGGCCAGGACTCACTGCCCAGACCCCACCTGCAGAAGATCATGCACACCCGGAAGCGGCACCAAGACATGTTCCAGGACCTGAACCGGAAGCTGCAGCACGCGGCGGAGAAGGACAAGGAGGTGCTGGGCCCGGACAGCAAGGTCTGAAGGGCAGGGAGGGGCGGGGTGGGGAGAGCCCTTAGGTCAGGCCTCGTCTCCCTTCTTCCCTGGCTTTGCCCACTTCATCCACTCATTCATTCATTCATTTGCCTGTCCCTGAGGGCCGGCCTGACCCTGCCATGCCAGACTCTGGAGGCCATGGCCATGCTGGGAGCTGAGCGGTCACCAGCCTGCTCCTGGGGCCAGGGGTCTGGATTAGGGTGGAGCCAATCCAGCACAGGGCCCCCATAGACTGACCCGACTATGGGGTTCGAAACCTCTGCCAAGGCTGGGGAGAGGATCTGCGCCTGCTGCTGCCCAGCTCTGTTCTGGGCTCTTGTCCTGAAAGCCCCATCCTGTCCCCTGTCCTTGTCCCCCACCTCCCGTCCCTTCCTCACTGATTCGTGTCTGCCTCCTCCCCCCGCTCCTCGGGCTCATGGCTCTCCCTCCGGGCCCCACCCCTCCTGCACTACCGGGCCACCCAGCAGCCAGAAAAGCAGCAGACGCCCAACAAGAGGCCCTGGGAGAGCCTACGGAAAGCCCACGGGACGCCCACGTGGGTGAAGAAGGAGCTGGAGCCGCTGCAGCCGTCACCGCTGGAGCTTCGCAGCGTGGAGTGGGAGAGGTCGGGCGCCACGATCCCGCTGGTGGGCCAGGACATCATCGACCTCCAGACCGAGGTCTGAGCGGGTGGGCGGCGGCCACGCACTGGGCCATGGAGGAGGGATGCTGCTCCGCCCGCTCCTGCCGCAGACGGGCACAGACACGCTCGCGGGCGGCGGGCCAGGCCCGCGCCCCGGCCTCAGGGCGCTCAGACAGCGGCCAGGCACAGGGCCCACAGTGCTGGGACCAGAGCCAGATGCAGGACAGGAGGCGGCCCGGCCAGCAGGCACAAGGCACCCGAGGCTGAAGGTGCCTCAGACTCTGCCCTCCTCGGGCCGAGGCCCGGCGGGCAGATGGGCAGACAGCTGTGGACCGTGGACAGGCCCAGTGCGGCCAGCGTCCTAGGGTGCCCACCTGAGCTCCTGCTGCGGAGGACCAGCCTGCTTGGCCCGGCCGGCCTGGCACCGTTTTTTAAACCCCCCATCCCTTGGGAAGCAGCCAGCCCCCATACCTTCCAGGGCCCTGGGCCCCTCCTAGACCCAGGTGGAGAGCACAGCCCTCCGACCCTCACGGCCCCAGGGGCAGGACTGAGCCCCCTCCAGGAAGAAGCAGGGGGGAATCTATTTTTTCTCTCCTTTTCTTTTCTTCAATAAAAAGAATTAAAAACCCATGTTCTCTCTGTGTGGTCTCCCTCTGCGTGGCCCGGTGCTCTGGGGTGAAGTCCTCTGCCTGGCCTTGGTGGCCCCTCATCCCTGGGCCAGGAGGACTGGGGAGGCCAGGTGGGCCCTGCAGCTCCTGCCTTGCCCTGCTCTTGGACGTCTGGGCCTTGGGCTCCCAGGCCAGCGGCCGTGTGGCTCCCAAGGCGTCCGCTCTCCCTGGGGCTCTGGGAACATTCAGGGAGCCCCAAGTGCTGGTGCCCTTGGCTCCCTCCTGACCCTTCTCAGCACATGAGCTTCACACCACTCTGAGGCCCCTCAGTGGGGACACATGTGACTCCCCTTGTTCCTTGAGTCATTTTCAGGAGGGACAGCATGAACACACAGATTCTTTAAAATAGTCTGACACAGTGGAAATGCATGGGGGGCAGGGACTCCAAGGGAGGGAGGAAGCCTCCCTCTCAGTGCTGCCACCTCCTTCCCGCCCACCTGGGGCCCTGCCCTGCTCTGCCCTGGGGCAGGCACAGTTCTGGGTCCCCTCTTCATTGCTGGGGCACTTCCTGTCCCCAGGCCTGAGTCCTGTCTGCCCAGGGGGGCATGGGGAGCACATGTGAACACTCCTAGGCCCTCCCCCACCGGCCCAAACGGAGGCCCCTCCTTCCCTGCACCCTCCTCCCACCGCAGGAGCTTTGAGATGCACGGCCTGCCTTCCTCTGTGTCTCCGGCAGGGGGCAGCCTGAGCCCCGAAGGGAGGCTGGTTGGGGGAAGCCACAAGGCGGGCAGGGACAGTAGCAGGGAAGGAGGGGCCCCCTTCAGACTGTGCACTCCACCCTGCAGGGCCCCAGGACCAGGAGAAAATTGCACAGAGGCTGGGCCATGAGAGCAATGCCGTGCCAAGCTGCAGAGGGGGCTACAGCCTGGCATCCCCCTTGCCCCCCTGCAGCCTCAACTGTGCCTTGTCCCTCCTCCTGACCCCAGAGTCCTCACCAGCAGAGAGGGCGGGACGGGGGAGGTGCTTGTGGGTGCAGTGGCCGCAGTGGCCGTGGGTGATTACAGATGGTCACATGTGGCCATTACTGACTGCACTGAGTGGGTGGACGTGGAGTGGATGTCTGGGAACGGGGCGGTGTGTCTGCAGTGACCCACAGGAGATGGTGCAAAGTCCCTGGATTTCAGCAGTTGAGAAGCACAGTCCCTGAGCAGATCGGAGCACCCCAGAAAACCAGAATGTTCTGGCGAGATTGGGCAACAAAACCCGATGAAAACCGAGCCACACTATATGTCTGAAGCTCCTTTGAACCGCTGCGTGCACACGCGCGCATGCTCTGCGGCAGGGATGCCAATGCATTGTATTATGCTCCTCCCAGGATACTAAGTGGAACATCACACACATCACACCTCCTTTCTTAACCCGAACAGTTTCCACTTGGCGCCGGGGTTTCAGAAGCTGTGGGCTGTGGTCCCTTCCTCATCCTCAGTTACGGAAAGAAACTAAGGATGGCCCCTGGGAGCAGGTGGAGAAAGCGCTGAGCGCCCAGCTCCCCTCCTGCAGAAGGCAGCACAGAGCCTGGGGCAGGTTGTGGAGGTGGGGCTTCCACTCAGGTCACCCCATCCTTGTAGAGGGGCCAGAGCAGGTTCTTGGCCAGCTCCCTGACCTCCTGGCCCCATGTTCACACCCAGTGACAGGAGAAGCTGCAACAAAACAAAACAACGAATAACAAGAAGGGACCCAAGCCACACAGCCCTGCATGCAAAGGAAGCAACTCAGGACAGTGTGAGCCACTGGCGTCAGACACACAGAGTGACCAGGAGCAGGAGCAACTCAGGACAGTGTGAGCCACTGGCGTCAGACACACAGAGTGACCAGGAGCAGGGCTCAGTGTGTACCCCTCTCCTCTGCCATTCCCACACTGCTGCCCTGAGCACAGCCACACCCACAGCAGAGGATGGGCAGATGTGGCCACGCTGTGAGCGTCATTGTGAGAGGTCATGAAGTGTGGAACAGCTGTGAACGCTGGGGCCAGGGCAGGACACGGGATAGAGCACCCGCCGTGAAAAGCCAGTCAAGGATACCCCATGTGGCAGAGGTTGCCGCACACTCACCATGGCCCATCACACAATTGCTTTCTTCCCGTCTCTCAGAGCAAGAAGCTGGCCAGGGATCATCCCAGGAGATTCATCAAACCCTGAAGCCCTGCTTGGGTCTGCCCCAGGCACCTTCTTGTGGTGAGCCGTGTGCTGGGCAGTGCTTTGGGCCTGAGGCCAGCCCCAAGCTGGAACAGGCGCCTCTTCCCAAACTTCTGCTGGTTTCCCTCTCTGCTTCATCCAGCTGCTCGGAGTGATGTGCTCTTGGCACTGAGCAAGGCAGGGACCACGATTCTGTCTGTAGGGGAGGACACCCAGACTCAAGCTGGCTGGCGTCCCACGGTCATTGAGAACAAGGCTATACCCACAACGCAGTGTCCCCACCTTAAATTCCCTGACCCTCCCCACAACAGGTTGCTTTCCTGAGGGTACCAGTGGCATGTCCATCTGCCACTCCCTCCACCTGAAGCTACTTCTTTCCTGTGGAGTCCAGGGCTGGCCAGTTTGCCAGAAAGATCTTCATGGGCCTTGTGTTTACTCTATTGTCTTGGCCTCCTTGTACAAGTGCCACTCTCCTCAGCAACATGTCACTGGTGAAGTTGAGACCACCTCCTCTGACACCCTCCATCTGTCACCATCAGCAGCACCTGCCCTAGGGAGAACTGCTCGACTGAGAAAGGTGGAGGCCACTGTGATTGGCAGGAGCACTGTAGGGGCCAAAGGTGGGGGTGACAGTTTTGTGGACAGATCTGGGGCGGGAGATATTGGTGGTTGTGATGATGATGATGATGATGATAATGATGGTGACAGTAGTGCTGATGGCGATAATGGTGGTGATGGTTGTGGCGGTCATAGTGGTGATGATGGTGATGATGATGGTGATAATGATGATGATGGTGGTGATGGTGATGGTATTGGAGAGTGATTTTGGGTGCTGGTGATGCCCACAGCAGACACCACGATCTCTGTTGTAATGATGGTGCTTATAAGTTTAGAAATTACTATCTTGCCAGCTTACTCTGTTCCTCACTCCCATAAACTGGGAGTGTCTGGAGGATGGATGGGTGGAAGGATGGATGGGTGGATAGATGGAAGGATGGATGGGTGGAAAGGTGGAAGGGTGGATAGATGGATAGATGGATGGATGAAAGGATGGACGAATGGGGGATGGATGGATGGTGATGAACAGATGGATAGATGGACGTGTGGATGGATGAATGGGTAGATAAATGGATGGGTGGAGGAGTGGGTGGATGGATAGGTGGGTGGATGAGTGGGTGGATGGATGGATGGTGGATGGATGAATGGTGGATGGATGGATGGATGGATGGTGGATGGATGGGTAGATGGAAGAAAGGATACATAAGGACAATGACTAGAGTCTCTGAGTCACCTGGAGGTGGAGCAGACAGGAGTGGCAGCCACCCAGGCGCTGTGCGTCTCGTCAGCACCCACACTCCTGAGATGAGGAGGAAGCTCCTTCGCACCTAACTCCTATCTGCTCATTCCCCTTCCTGTCACCGACACAAACAATGCCAGAAGGGAAAGGAAGCCTAAGAAGGTTTCCCCACCCCCTGCACCAAGTGGCTTTGTCTCTAGGCAGGCCAGAGTCTCTTTCCGGCAAGGCCGTTCACAACCACCTCTTTCACCCCACTTCCCTGGCCCCAATCCAGCAGTAATAGAGCTTGCTGTCAGGAAGTCCTTCCTCAAGTCTAACCTGCATGCCTTGTGCTGCAACGTGAGGGCCCCTTTTCCCCTCAGTAAACTCTGCTCTTTGGTTCTCCCTCTTCCCCTTCTCCATCCTGACTGACCCCACCCCCTCACCACTGTCTGGGCTGTATCATGACCATTCAGTGGGGCCGTCCCCCAACCTCTATTGGTCTCATTCAAGATGAAGGCCAGACCCTCCTGCTGGGTCCACCCGCCTCCCCAGGCCCTGCTTCCCAGAATGCTCAACTCCAGAGGAGCAATTGCATAGTGTGTGTCCTACTCCAGAATTTGTTCCAGAACCTTCCATTAGCCTTCTTTTCACTAGTTCCCTTTTCACCCCTGCTGCCCCCACCCCCAGCTCCCTATGATCTGTCCTGAAACAGGAAGCAGGGGAGGCATCTGCGTAGGAGTGCAGGGCCTGGAGAGGCCTGGGCCTGGAGCGGGAGTGCAGGGCCTGGAGAGGCCTGGGCCTGGAAGGGGAATGCAGGGCCTGGAGGGGGCTGGGCCTGGAGGGGGAGTGCAGGGCCTGGAGAGGCCGGGGCCTGGTGGAGGCTGTGTCTGGAGTGCAGGGCCTGGAGGGCCCCTGGTGAGGGTTCTGAAGTGCCCCTGAGGTGACAGAGCAGCTGGTGTCTCACCCAGGCACTGCCCACACCCTTCCAGCTCCTCACCACCCTGGGAGGTAAGCAGGGTCAGGAGGGACCAGGCAGCCTTTTCTGACCAGCGCCATCTCCCCAGCCCTGCTAGAGCCCCACAAGCTTCTTGGCTCTGAGGCATGGTCCTGGGGAGGGCTGAGCACCTCCCTGGAGGCCCAGACCTAGGCGTGCATAAGTGGGAGGGGCCGGTGGGCCTCCACCACAGCCCTGCTCTGCAGTCTGCTCCCTGTGGCCCGGGGAGCTCTCAGACCCCTGCAGTGATGGTGCAGGCCCCTCCGAAGACCCTGAGCAGCACATAGGTATCCTATGTCTCTGGCCGGGTCAGCTCAGAGCAGCCCCTGAAGGGACCTGAACACAGGTGAGACTCCTCCCAGGGTGCCTGGCCGCCCAGGCCCGCTCCTGGCCCTGCCTCAGACCCTCCCCGCCTGGGCCTCAGTTTCCCCATGGGTGCCAGCTGAGAGTCCTTCCAGGGCCAGCAGTCTGTGACTCGGCGCTTCTTAAGGTGTCGGAAGCAGCGGGCTCTGGAGTATCTTGTCAGGTCCTAAAAATAATCGGGAGGGAGGAACATCTACGAATAGCTGGTGAACGTGCGAGCCGCCCACCCCATGCACAGCGGAAACTCCTCCAAATAAGGCCTTGGCAGAGCCGGAAGCCTGAACCATCACCACTCATGTCAGCTGTGTTCCAGAACCTTCCCTCCCAGTGCCACAGGGTCTCCCCCAGAGGGCCGGCGGCCGGATCAGAGGCCTGGGCAGCCTGAACCATTCTAGGCACCCGGAGCCCATTGAGAGATGGCAGCCCTTCCCGTCAGAGGTCCTGAAATTTACAATGACAGAATCGAAGCATTTCCTAGCCTAGAAACTTGTATTTAAACGTACGCAACCTTAGAATAATCAAATTCAGACCCTTCCCCCAAATCGCAGAAGACATTGGCTCCAAAGCCCTGCCCAGCCCTCAGGAGAAGCAGGGACCCCACCTGAGGCTAGGGGCAGTGTGGTGGCCTCTCGGCCAGCCTCTGGGGGAATGGGGGATGGCTCCCAGCTCTCCCAGGAAGGCAGAGGCGGTGTCGCTGGGCTCAATATGGCTCTCTGGGAACACCATATGGACCCTGTCCAGGAAGGGGAGGTGGGGGGAGGCAGGAGGCAACACCCCCAGCAGCAACCTCCTCAGCCCCTCCCAGGAGTTCCGGGGTGAGGGTGGCCTACAAGCCCGGGTTCCAGGGCTGCTCAGGTGCTGGGGACCCCAGGAACCCATCCCCTCCTGTCTTGCAGTGTGCACAGGGGTGAGGTGCTCCTTCGCTGCCCGCCCCCGACCTCTCCTCCATGCCCTTCCTGATCTTTCCCTGCCCCTGCTGAAGCTGAGGGACCCCCACTCCTAGAGGGGAAGCTTCTGATGGACTCCGCCCCGTTCCTCCACTGGGTAACGCTTAACCGCCCAGAAGGACAAGGGTGTGCCTTGGGCACCAGGGCAGGGAAGAGGAGGGAAGGACAGGTCTGGAGGGGCTGCTTTATTGGAGGAGAGGGGTGGGCACAGTCTGGTGATAGGACCCTGAGGGTAGGCAGGGAGGGTGCAGGGCAGGGACCGGACCTCCCACTCTTGAAGGCTTCCTGGAGGCAGGGACCTGGCTGAGCCCGGAGGTAGCAGAGGCAGACGGTAGTCGGCACCCATGTAGGGCCAGCCTTGGAGGCTGCTGATGTCACCAGTGGCTGCAGAGCCAAGGCTGGCGGCATGGGCAGCATGGGCCAGGGTCTGTACCCCTTGGAGGTTTAGGAGGTTCAGGAGGTTCAGGCTTGCCGCCAGAGCCCACTCCCTGCTGGTGTGGAGAGAGGGGCTCAGCACTCAGGCCCCACCCTGGGGCTGCTGCAGGGGATTTCTTTCTAGGCCCACCCCAGGTCACTAACAGGTCACTAGGACGGGGTGTGGCCAGGGTCACACAGCTCAGGCCTGGACCACTGCTTGGCCAACCCCTTCCCCCACCCGACTGTTGCCATCCTCCAGGCAATCTGTGCCTGTGGCTGCCAGAAGCACTCCTGGCCCCAAACCTCGGTGGTGCCTCCCTCTTCACTGTCCTGGCCTCACAACACCCCTGCCTCTGAGTCTCTCCAAAGCCATGTGCCTTGTAGCAGGTTTGGCGGGGAGGCAGGCAGTTTCCTGCGGGACAGGGGTTCCCCCAAACCAGGCATGCACATGGGGTATGCTCAGAGGAGGCGCTTGTCAGCATCTGACTGCTGAGAAGTCTGAGAGGGGCCCTTGGGAAAGAGGCCACAGAGTGTTCTGGGAAGGGGCCACCTGCCCCTGTCTCCAGGTGCATACCTGCAATGCACCAGGAACAGGCAGCCGTTGGAGGAGAAGAGGGCAGATTGAGCTGAGCAGGCCTGGTGAGGAGGGGCAAGGTGGAGGCCAGGCCAGGGGTCCAGGCTGAGGAACAGCAGCCATGTGCGGAGGGCAGTGGCTGTTCACATCTCATGGGTCCCGTTGGTCTCCATGGCCCACAGGTCTTGATGCAGCACCTCCCGGGTATGCACCAGGCTTGCAGAGATTATGCTGGTGGCTCAGGGACTCCTAGTGGAAGCTCCCAGAGAAGGGACCTCAGTGAAGACCAGAGAAGCACAGAATGACATGTGCCCTTACCCATGGCACTGATGAAGGGGATGAGGGACAGTGATGCAGGCCTTTGTAACAACCACCCAGCACAGAAGAGGAAACTGAAGCACAGAGAGAGTAGGTGACTTGCCCAGTCACACGGCTAAACCAGTGGTGGGATTCAAACCCAGGTATCCAGGCTGTCGTGGTGGTGTACTTAGGCGTCATCATTCGAGGTTTACTTCGCCAGGTTTAAGGATTATGACCCATGACACAGCCTCGGGAGGGCCTGAGGACCTGTGCCCAAAGTCATTGGGGTACAGCTTGATTTTATGCATTTTAGGGAGACTTAAGACATCAGTCAATACATACGACGCATATATTGGTTCTAGAAAGGTGGGACACCCCAAAACAGAAGCTTCCAGGTCATAGGTGGATTTAAAGATTTTCCACTTCACAATTGGTTGGAAGAGTTATTACCTAAAGACCTGGAATGAATAGAAAAGGTGTTTAAGTTAAGATAAGAGGTTGTGGAGACCAAAGTTAGTTTGTAGATGAAGTCTCATAGGTGGCCACCTTTAGAGGCAGTAGATGGCAAATGTTTGCTATTCGACCTTTAAAAGATGTTAGGCTACACTCTCAGCTAATCTCTTCCAGGTCAGAAAAAGACCTGGAAATGGAACAGGATTCTCTACGGAATGTAAATTTCCCCCACAAGAGACAGCCTTGCAGGGCCACTTCAAAACATGTCAAAGAAATACACTTTGGGGTAAAATCCTTTGATTTCTTTCAGAGCCTAGTGTCATGTGATGCTCTGCTGGGGTCAGGTTGGAATTTGGTATGTTTTTTCTACAAAGAGTCTGTTTGGTCTGTCTTAAGATTTCTGTTTAATGTTAATGCTGATCAATTTTGTGCCTGAATTCCCAAGAGAGGGGAGATTAATAGGGGATTTTGACCCCCCCTTCTCATCATAACCGTAACCCTTTTTTTTTTTTTTTTTTTTTTTTTTTTTTAGGTTTCTTTGGAATCCCCTTGGCCAAGAGGGCAGTCCATTCAGTCAGTTGGGGACTTAGAATTTTATTTTTGGTCTACACTGAGCACCTGTGCATGACGTATTTGTAACGATGGAGTATTATCAGGGAAAAAATAGAGCAATTTCCATTTCCAAAAACAAAGCAAGAAGTAAGACCCCATGTTGATGTATTATTTGGGCCTGGACTATTCGAAGTGCTGGTCAAATAAGTTTTAAGTGCAGGTCAGGCTCTGACACAGATTTCAGGTGGGAGGTACCTACAGCATCTTCAAAGCTGCACTGGCTCCACGTGCCCCACCTCTCTCATTCTCCCAGAGCTCGCAGTGGAGAAGTTGTGCTCTCTGCTTTGCTGGGTCCAGCACCTCCAGCCCCAGCCTACCTTCCTCCCCATCAGTGCCTTGTAGGGTCTTTTACACGAGGCCTTTCCCTCTCTCCACACTCTCCAGCCTTTCTCCTTAAGAGTCCTCATCAGCAACTAACTGTGGAGCTATTCAGGCTTTTTATTTCTTCTTGAGTCACTTCTAGTGCATTGTGCTTTTCTGAAATCCAACTACTTCCACTAAGTTTTCAAACGTATTGGACTCACATTGCTCCTAACAGTCTCTTATTTCTGATGTGTCTGTAGTCAGGTCCCCTTGGTCACCCCTAACACTGTTTGAATTGTGCCTTTTCTCTTTATGTTATTCAACTTGTTTATTTTATCATTCACTTCAAAGAACAAACTTTTGCCTTTGTGGTTCCCCTGTGTTATGCCCCCACTTCACTCATTCCTACTCCTATCTTTATAACCTCCTTCCTTCTTCTTTGGTTTTATTAGGAATGAAGATAGCTTTTTATGCTGAATGCTGAACACATTCATTTTTAGCCCTTGCTATTGTCTAATATAAGCATTTTAGGCTACAAATTTCCCTCAAAGCATTACTTTAGCTCCACCCTGAAGGTTTCTGTATGTATTACTTTCTTTTTTTTTTTTTTTTTTTTTTTTGAGACGGAGTCTCGCTCTGTCGCCCGGGCTGGAGTGCAGTGGCTGGATCTCAGCTCACTGCAAGCTCCGCCTCCTGAGTTTACGCCATTCTCCTGCCTCAGCCTCCCGAGTAGCTGGGACTACAGGTGCCCGCCACCTCACCTGGCTAGTTTTTTTGTATTTTTAGTAGAGACGGGGTTTCATTGTGTTAGCCAGGATGGTCTCGATCTCCTGACCTCGTGATCCACCCGTCTCGGCCTCCCAAAGTGCTGGGATTACAGGCTTGAGCCACTGCGCCCGGCCGTATGTATTATTTTCATTACCATTCAGTTGTATTGGTTTTTAAATTTCCATTATGATTGCTTTCTTGGATGTATGTTGTTTTGTATGTGTTTTTAAAGTTCCAAACCATGGGATTTAAGAAACCTATCTTTTGTGATTTCTAATTATGTTGTCATAAAATGTAATCTGTATGTGAATTGCTTTGTTGCATAGTATGTGACCAATTTTTATAAATATTTCACACGTCTTTTACAATTGCTGAGTGCGTGGTTATTTATATGTTAGTGAAACCAAGCTGGTCAATTCTATTGCTCAACTCCTCTGTACCCTTGTGGATACAGGGCAGGTGACCCCCAAAAGCGGGGCTTAGCCTGGGAGAGTTCTTGGCTTTGTTCAGCAAATAATTTGAAGGCAAGCCGGTGGTGTTAGAAGCACCTTTGATTGAAGTGGCCGTGTACAGCAGCAGCAGAGGGACTGCTCCTTGCAGAGCAGGGCTACCCCGTAGGCAGTGAGCCCAGAGAAGCAGCTCAGAGGCACTCCCGCAGTCATAGTTATACCCACTTTTAATTGTATGCAAATTAAGGGGCAGATTACGCAGAAATTTCAAGAAAAAGACTGGTAAATTCCAGGTCAGTGGGTCACTGCCGTGGAAAGGGGCACTAACTTCTGGTGTTGCCATGGCAACAGTAAACCGGTAGGCACCCTGGTGGGCATGTGTTCTGGAAAGGTCTTTCTACCCTGTCCCTATTTTAGCTAGTCCTCAACTTGGTCCTGTGCCTGAGCCCCACCTCCAGAGATGAGTCCCACTTCCTACCTCATTGTGATATTGTGAAATATACATTTAATCTTCATCTCCATTTCCTGACATACAGCTCCTGGAACTCTTGGAATCTTCAGAGTGACAAGCATTTCTTATGTATGTTAATGAGATGACTGGTGGCCCTGAAATAGCTTCCAAGATGGAGCTGGTCACTGGAAAGACCAAGGCAGCAGTAGGGGGTTGGGACTTTCAGCCCCACTCCCCACCTCCGGGCAGGGGAGAGAGGCTGAAGGTTGATCACCAGTGGCCAATGATGTAATCAATCATGCATTTCTAATAAAGCTTCCATAAAACCCCAAAAGGACAGAGTTCAGGGAGTCCTCAGATAGCTGAACACATGCAGGTGCCTGGGGGTGCTGCTGGGAGGGCCTAAGAGCTCCGCACCCCTCCCTGTGTCTGCCCCCCGCGTCTCCTCCACCTGCTGTACATCCACACCTCCATCACAGCCTGTGCCATAAATGGGTAAACGCAGGTCAGTGTGTCCCTGAGTCCTGTGAGCTGCTCCAGCAAGTCATCAAACCCGAGGAGGGGGTCATGGGAACCCTGATTTGTGGCAGGTCGGTCAGAAGCACTAGCATTGGAAGGTGGGGCCATCGCGTGGGACTGAGCCCTCTACTTGCGGGATTAGGTGGATGGCGTCAGAATTGAATTGAGGACACCCAGCCGGTGTCCTCTGCAGTGTCACTCAGTGTGTGTGGAAGCGACCCCGCAGCTGGTCACAGAAGTGCCCTGTGCCGTACTGAGTATGTGAGAGGGAGGAAGAGAAGCACTTCAGTTCGGATTTCGCATCTCTTATAACCTTCAATTATTTTGAATCTGCTTGACCTGTCAAGAATTGGAAAGAAGTATTGAAATCTCCCACTATGATAGTAGATTGTCTCTTTTTTCTTCGTAATTCTACCCAATTTTGCTTTGTATATTTTGAGGGACATGAGTTTAGAATTATTATATGTTCCTGGAAATTTGAATTTCTGTCATTTTGAAGTAACCATTTCTCCACACAATAATTTTTTTTCTTTTGACTTAAAGGCTATCTCATTTGATATTAATATAAATACCCTCATCATCCTTTATTAAATAACATTGTTGTGGGTTTATTCTCAAATTTTAGGTATGTCTCATATAAGGGCATAGAACTGGACTTTTATAATCCAATCAGAGAATCTGGCTTTTAACCTTTTTATTCCCATTTTTGGGTGATGGCTGCTATATTTGGATCTGGTACTCTGTCTTAGTGCCCCATCAACATCTTGTTTTTACTTTAAAAAATTCTCCTTTCTCAGCTGGGCATGTTGGCTCAGACCTGTAATCTCAGCACTTTGGGAGCCTGAGGTGGGAAGGTTGCTTGAGGCCAGGAGTGTGAGACCAGATAGAGCAACATAGTGAGATCCTGTCTCTCCCCCCCAAAAAAAAGAGAACCACAAAACTCCTGTTTTGATTTTTCGAAGTGACTGCATTTTTAAAGTATTTCTTTCTTTATTTATTTTAGAGGCAGGAGGTCACTCTGTCACCCAGGCTGAGTGCAGTGGCACTGTCATAATTCACTGCAGCCTCAAACTCTTGGGCTCAAGTGATCCTCCTGCCCCTGCCTCCTGAGTAGCTGGGACCACAGGTGTGCACCACCACACCTGGATAATTTATTTGTTTGTTCATTTGTTTGTTAGCAAAGATGGGGTCTCACTATGTTGCCCAGGCTGGTCTTGAACTCCTGGGCTCAAGTGATCCTCCTGCTCCTGCCTCCTGAGTAGCTGGGACTATAGGTGTGCACCAGCACACCTGGATAATTTGTTTGTTTGTTTATTTGTTTGTTAGCAGAGATGGGGGTCTCATTATGTTGCCCAGGCTGGTCTTGAACTCCTGGGTTCAAGTGATCCTCCTGCCTCGGCCTCCCAATGTGCTGGGATTACAGGCGTGAGCCACCGTGCCTGACCTAAAGTATTTATTTTTAAGGCAGCTTTACCTTTTATTCACATGGAAATCTTACACATTCTTTCTATTCCTTTTCAGCTTACCTTTGAAATTTTACCCATTATTTAACTGGGTCTAAAATGCATCAATCTATGAACTCCCTTTCAAACAGCACAAGGACCTCGGAAGACTTTACTCATTATCTTTGGGCTTCTCTGGTAACTTTGTCTGTGATTTGAGCTGTATATGTACAACCCTATGCATGAGACAGGATTATCCTCGTCAGTAGACAGCCCTGGTTATATGTACTTATGCGTTTAGCCATTCCTTTGTCACCATTCCTTCTAAGATGTCATGCTTTCCTTCTTCCCGAAGCACAGGTTTTCCAAGTCCTGCTGGCAAACACCTGCTGACTGTAACCCTTTCGTCCACATGGAGAAGGCCGAGTTAATCCCACTCATGGCCTGGCATCATGCTGGCCCATGGGAAGCCCCGTTCTTGCTTATTTATTCTCTTGAATCTCCATAATCCACCCCCCAGCTGATAAGCAGCTACTCTAATTTAGTTAATGTGTCTTTTTTTTTTTTTTTTTTGCAAGTGTTCTTTTATTTGATAATAATTT
Source organism: Rhinopithecus bieti (assembly GCF_001698545.2). NCBI lineage: Eukaryota > Metazoa > Chordata > Mammalia > Primates > Cercopithecidae > Rhinopithecus > Rhinopithecus bieti. The sequence continues at coordinate 3,053,175 of NW_016811810.1, forward strand.
CAGGCAACAGAAAATTGCAAAGATTTTATAGAAAGCATTGCTCTACCCCCTACAAGCTTCCCCCATCATTAACATCTTATATAACCATGGCACAATTATCAAAGTGTCTATTTATTTAAACTGTATCGTTATAGATCTCAATCTGTTTTTTACTTTTTTCCATAAGCACTTTTTTTTTTAAAAAAAGATCCATCTGGGTTGCTATGTGTGCATCTCATCTGTTCTTTTTCATTTTTTTCTTGATGTGTTTTATTTTAATATAAAATACAGCCAAACGTATACCACAGATGAGACGAAGCCGTATGTAATGACATTCTCTGTGTATGGTGACTAATATTGGTGTGCGCACTTGAATTTTGCATTTTTGGTTTCACTTGGAGGTACAACTTAAATATACTAAGATTCGTCCATTTTAAGTGTTGGATGGGTTTGGCCGTATGTATACACTCAGCCACTGCCACCATCAGACAGTGCACAGCTCTGTCAGACCCATGCAACTGTCACCATGAGTGGGACAGCGCCACCAGCCCCAACATCCCCTCAGCAGGTCCCTTGCTAGTGAAACCCTTTCCCCATGCTCCCCCCGGGGCAGCCACTGCTCTATGCTTCGTCCCTGTACAATCGTGTGTCACCTCACGACAAGGATGCATTCTGAGAAATGTGTTCTTACATGAGTTCTTCCTTGCATGAACATCACAGAGTCTACTCACACAGGTCTAGCTGGCAGAGCTGATGCGCTGAGCCTGTGTGGTACAGCCTGTTGCCCCTAGGCTACAAATCTGCTCAGCCTGTGACTGTACTGAATACTGTGGGCAACTATAACACAATGGTAGGAAACTGTGTATCCAAACCGGGTACAGTGGCTGCACTTATAGTCTCAGCTACTTGGGAGGATCACTGGCTTAGGAGTTCAAGACCAGCTTGGGCAACATAGTAAGACCCAATCTCAAAAAAACAAACAAACAAACAAAAAAACGCACAGAATTTGTACAGTTAAACATGGAAAAGGTACAGTAAAAATACAGTATTTTTAGAATAAATAAAAGATTAGAAACGGCCCATCTGCATAGGGCACTTGGCATGCGTGGAGCTGGCAGGACGGGCAGTTACTCTGCATGAGCCAGTGTCTGAGTGGCGAGTGAATGGGATGCCCTCAGATGTACCTGTGCGCTACTGGAGACTTTATAAACACTGTACATGTAAGCTTCACCAAATTTGTTTAAAAATATTTTCATTCCTCAATATACTACTGTAACATTTTTACTTTATAAACTTTTAATTTTATAACTTTCTGACTTTCTTGTGATAACATTTACCTTAAAACACAAACATGTACAGCTATACAAAAATATTTTCCTTTATTATATCCTTATCCTATAAGCTTTATTCTATTTTAAAATTTATTTATTTATTTTTTTACTTTTAAACTTTCTTCTTAAAACTAACATACACACACAGTAGCCTAGGCCTGCACAGGGTCAGAATCACCCGCCTCACTGTCTTCTGCCTTCAAGTCTTGTGCCATTAGAAGGTCCTCAGGGGCGGTGGCATGCATGGAGCTGTCCCCTCCCAGGGCAGCAATACCTTCTTCCGGACCCCTCCTGAAGGCCCTGCCTGGGGATGTTTTGTAGTTCACCTTTTTCTATATAAGTAGAAGGAGTACACTCTAAAATAACAAAAGTATTGTACACATAAGCCAGTAACAGAGTCATTTATTATTAAGTATTATGTAATGTACATAACTGTATGAACTTAACTTTTATGGACTGGCAGCACAGTAGGGTTGTTTACACCAGCGTCACCACACGTGGGAGAAATGGCCACTAGCATGTCACTAGGTGACAGATACTTTCAACTCCGTTACAATCTTATGAGACCACCCTTGTACATGGTCCATCACTGGCTAACAGGCGGGGATGCAGCACATGGTCCATCACTAACAGGAGGGGAGAGCACAGTCCATCACTGGCTAACAGGATGGGAGAGGACATGGTCCATCACTGGCTAAAGATGGGATGCAACTATGGTCCATCACTAACAGGCAGGGAGGAGCGCACATGGTCCATCCACTGGGCTAATAGGCAGGGAGCCAGGCACATGTATCCATCACTAACAGGGATGCAGCCACAAGATACATCACTGGCTAAACAGGAGGGAGCAGCACAGGTCCATCACTAACAGCAGGGATGCAGCACATGGTACATCACTGGCTAACAGGCGGGGAGGCAGCACATGGTCCATCACTAACAGGCAGGGAGCACCCCCCCCCCTCACATGATGCCATCCAACTGGCTAAACAGGGGGGATGCCAGCACCATGGTCCTATCACTGGCTAACAGGAGGGGGATGCAGCACATGATCATTCATAACAGGAGGGGATGCCAGCACATGTCCACCACTGGCTAACAGAGGGGATGCTAGCATCATGGTCCATTAATGGCTAACAGGAGGGGATGTATTTTTTTTTTTTTTTTTTTTTTTTTGCCACATGATCCATCACTAACAGGAGGGGAGGCCAGCTTCATGGTCCCTCACTGGCTAACAGGAGGGGATGCAGCACATGGTCCACTACTGGCTAACAGGAGGGGATGCAGCACATGGTCCACCACTGGCTCACAGGAGGGGATGCAGCAGATGACTGCACTGCACTTTTCCCGTTTCCAGAGTGCCATGTCCATGGAATCACGCAGGGTTGCAGCCCCTTGGGATGACCTCCTTCCCTCAGCATTCACACTGCTCAGATCCATCCCGGTGCTGTGCACCAACCCTTCCTTTGTTTTGAGACAGGGTGTCACTCTGTTGCCCAGGCTGGAGTGCAGTGGCACAATCACAGATCACTACAGCCTCTATTTCCCAGGCTCAAGTGATCCTCCCACTTCAGCCTCCCTAGTATCTGAGACTATAGACACACACCACCCTGCCCAACTAATTTTTTTAAGGTTTTTGTAGAGACAAGCTCTCATTCTATTGCCCAGGCTGATCTCAAACTCCTGGGCCCAAGCAATCCTCCCACCTCAGCCTCCTGAAGTGCTGGGATCATAGGGATGAGCCGCTGTGACTGACCTGTTTTGTTTTGAGATGGGGTCTTGCTATGTTGCCTAGGCTGGTCTCAAACCCCTGGGCTCAAGCGGTTCTCCTGCCTTGGCCTCCCAAAGAGCTGGGATTCCAGGCATGAGCCACCATGGCCAGCCCATTTCTTTCTTATTCTTGAGTAGAATTCTGTTGTATGGGCGTACTGTAGTTTATCTATTCACCCAGGGAAGGACATTTGAGTTATATCCAGTTTTTGACAACTATGAAAAAAGCTGACATAAGCATTCATGCTTGAGTTTGTGTAGAAATATCTCCACGTCTCTAGGGCAAATGCCTAGGAGTGGAACTGCTAGGGCATATGGTGAGTGTATCTTTAACTTTGTAAGAAAATGACAAACGATTTTCCAGAGCAGCTGTTCTATTTTGCATTCTCACCAACAATGGTTCAAGAATTCCTTGCTAGCTATTGTCATAGCTGTTCTTCTAATTCTTTCAAGAATGTATTTTGCAGAACAAAGTTATTTTCGCATTGATTGAGCTTTTGGTGTCATATGTAAGATCTCTTTGCCAGGTCACAAGGGTTTTTCTCTGATTCTAAAAGTGTGATAGGTTTGCATTTTATGTTTACATCCAGTCTGAGCTAGCTTTTATATAAGGTATAAGAATTACATCCAAGTCCTCCTTCATCAGAGGATGCCTTTATTCCAGCTAAATTCCCAAAGAATGTTTTCACTAGATATATAATTCATATTGACCATTCCTTTTTCTTTGGCATTTAAAAAATTTTGCTCCATTGCTCCCTGACTTCCACGGTTTCTGGTGAGAAATCCATTGTCTTTCAAATCCTTGCTCTTCAATATGTCTACAGCATTGTTTTGTGGCTGGCCTCAAGATGTTTTTGTCTTTCAGCAGCTTGATTAGGATGTTTCTTGACATGGATTTCTCTTCGTTTATCCTGTTTTGTGTTCATATCTGAATCTGTAAGTTTCTGTCTTTGCTAAGATTCAAGCAATTTGAGCTCCTATTTATTGAATTTTCCCACACCATTCACTGTCTCCTCTTCTTCTGGAAGTCTGATATGAATGCTAGTGCTGTGGGCCCTAAGGTTCCATTCATTTTTGGTCCATCACTTTTCTCTCTGTTGTTTAGACCTGATAATTTCTATTGATTTTCAAGGTCACTCTTCTCCTCTTATCTCCATTGTATGCTATTGAGACGATCCAGTGAATTTTTCTTATTTTAGTTATTGTACTTTTCAGTTCTAAAATTTCCATATGGTCCTTTTACATTTTACTTTTCATTTTTTAAATTCTATTTTTATCATGTTTCATACACACACCTTCACCCTACCCCCAGGGTCTCCTCTATTATTAACATCTTGCATTAGTCCCCAGTGTCATCCAAGGACCCCTGCACTAGGACCTGGGCTGCTGCCCCCAAGTTCTTCAATGAAGGGGCAGACACTGACTACCCCAAGGGAAGATGTGTGTGGCAGTGGTGGGGGCAGTGTGAATGGAACTTCAGAAGCTGGCCTCAAGCTGCCCTCTCACTGCCACCTCTAGCAGTCTGCCCATCTCCCAGGCTTTTGACCCAGGAGACAGGATCAGACACAGTTGTGAAATCTCGTTCCACCCTCTTCTGGCTTCCATGGTTGTTATTCTTGATTCTGCTGCTGGTTTGTCATCCCTGGGTGGGGCGGGGAGGGGAGGGGAATCTCTTCCTCTTGCCTATTTTTAAGATTTTTCTTTTGTGTTCTACACAATATGTCTGCATGTGGAATCTGTTTATCTTGTTAGATACAGGTTGTGCTTGAATCTATGTGTTTTATCAATTTTGGAGAATTCCTAATAATTTGATATCTAGCCTTCAGCTAATTAATTCTCTCTTCAGCTGTGTCTAATATGTCATCTCATTTAGCCATCAAAATTTACCACTTGCATTTTTCCTATCTAGAAGTCCTGTTTGACGCTTTTTCAAATCTGCTTGGTCACTTCTGATATTTTCTTATCTTGCTCATTGTTTGGGTCTGTCTTTTGTTTCTTTGAATAGCTCATACATGGCTATTTTGTGTGCTGTATTTGTGAATGCCAGTAGCTGAAGTTCCTGGAGCCCTAATGCTGCCCTAGGAGGGGACAGCGCCATGCATGCCACCGCCCCTGAAAATGATTGTGACTTCTTTGCTGACTCTCAGTTGTGGGGCTCCTCTGCTCACGTCTGCCAGCTTTTCCTGGGTGCTCACCTGTGGTTTAACCCAGCCTGTCTGCTGTAGAGGCCTGGGTGGGAGCGCCTCCTCCAGAGCCACTTGGCACTTGCTTCTGCTTGGAATCAGTGGGTGCTACTGCCCTGCAGGCCCCTTCCAGAGTCCTGGCCTGTTGCAGCCTTGGGTCCAGCTCTTCCCATCCCTCCTCTTAGGAAACCAAGGCCTGTCTTCCAACCCAGCCCCAGTTTCAGCTCCTGCTCCCAACAGTGACCCCGAGATTTTCATTGTTTTTCACTCACTATTCTAGTGTCAGTTGTTTTGGGCTCTTCCATTTGTCTTTCATTTTTAAGCCTTTAGAGATTTCCCTTGCTTTTTCTGAGAGCTGGGGATACATTAAAAGCTGCATTTCTTGTCATTTATGTAAGACCTAGTTGTATTTTGGTGGGAGGGATCTTTGGGGCCTCTGTCCACCCGCCCACTCCCACAGTACTCTGACGATAGATGTGGGTCCCTTCCCACCTTCCTCATCAGGGCCTCTGGGGAGCACCCCACCTAGTCAGCCACCCCTTCATTCTCACAGCTGAACCCTCTTCGCTCCTGTGAGTCTACACCGCCCCAGTGCCCCCCTTCTCAGCAGCTGCTGCTTCTAAGCTTCCCTTGCTGGGACATTCTCCTCCATCCAACTATGAAACGCTAGAATTTCTCAAAGTGCAGTCCTTGGCCCCCTCATCCCCCAGCAGCCTCCTGTACACCATGGCTTCCTCGTCTTCTGTCTGCTGACACTGCACACCCATCACCACGGCTCAGCCGACCCGGTGCCCAGGCCCACACCTGCTGCCCTTGGCCTCTCCGACTGGGCCGGATGCACCTGGTCCCCTGACCTGTCCTCCTCCTGGCCACTTGTACTCCCTCATATAGTGCTTAGCTCTGGGGGGGCGGGGGGCGGTGGCGCTGGGTGAGCACTAAGAGGCGGGCGCTGTCAGGGGAGAGCTCGGGCCTCAGGCCTCTGCCCTCAGCCTGCTGGGAAAGGCCCAGGACAAACGGCACTTCCCTCTTGCTTTCCCACCCGGCATGCCCACTGGCTCCATAGCCTGGGCAGGCTCAGGCCCGGGCCCCCTGGCGGCCCCTCAGCTGGCTTTCCTCCCATGCCCTGGCCTCTTGCCTTTGCCTGGGCAGTTCCTCCAGCCCAGATGGCCTCTGGGTGTGGTGCCTTCCCTCTCCCACCTCCATCTCAGTCTTGATGTCCTCCAGGGCTGAGCTCAAGCACCACTTCTGCAGGAAGCTCCCTTCCCGGGGCAGTGGCTGGGAGGTGGAGGTCTCTGGGTGACCCTCCCCATGCCCTGGCCTGCGGCCTAGGATGCATCTGCCGTTCTCCCCAGAGCGCCCCGAGGACAAGCACCGCATTCCCAGCGACGACTGCACTCGGCATGTGATGCACATTCCCTGAGTGGAGACCATGGGCCAAAGACTCTAGGAGGAGCCTTGGATGCCCTCCGCAGAGATGGCCCCAAAGCCACCACAGACAGCAGGGCCGTGGGCACAGCTGAAAGCCCGCTGAGCAAGGCATGGGGAGGGAGGGAAGGCATTGCAGAGGGTGCAGTGACGTCTGCACCAGGAGCTCAGACAGCAGAGCAGATGCAGCCCTTCGGAGGCGAGGCGGGGCGGCCGGGGAGGAGGTCTCTGTAGGCCTGGATGTGGCAAGTGTGAGGGGTACCCTCAATGGCTGCAGCGGAGATACAGGCCAGGCACAGAGGGCCCAGGGCCACTCCAGGCTTAAACAGACCCCCAAGGGTGGGAGGGACCTGAGATCACTTGGAGAAGAATGCGGGGTGGAGGGGAGGCAGGGGGAGCCTGGAGCAGGGCGGGCATGTGGGAGGGATGATTGTGGATGCAGGAGGAAGGGTCATGGCCCTGCTGGGGTGGGAGGGGTGGGGAAGGGGCTGTGAGTGGCCCCCGAGGTCCTGGGATCCTTTTGTTTGTGGCCCAGTGTCAGCAGGTGAGTCCTCAGCTCACGCTGGCCAAAAGAGCCATCCCAGCAGCTTCTAAAGCCCTGGGTTGCCAGGGCCCTTCCAACCCCCACAGCTGTATGAATCTGGAGGGGAGAGCCCAGCCGGGCCCTGGACACACTGACGAGGGGCCGTGGCAAACTCTATCAGCATTTAATAAAGATAGAAATCAACACAACAACCAGCCGCCGATGACCACAACAAGCCCAGGGCTCAGGCCACATACTGGGACATCCCATGACGTCTTCCAAGAACGTCAGGGAGAACTCGCGGCACACGGCGTTCTCATCCTGCCTGAGGGCCTCTAAGTCTGCAGTAGAGACCTCGGGGCTGACTGCACAGCCCAAGCCTGGAAGGGGTGGGCACCTGCCCTGGAGCTGAGAACCAGCTGGGGCCCTCCTGTCCCAGGCGTCCCACTGAGAGGGGTGGGGAGGGGTCACTGCTCTGTGCCGGGAGCCACGTCTGATGGGGAGCACAGCCCTGTCCTGTCCTCCGGTGTGAAGGAGGGGACAATGTCCCGTTCTCAGGACAGGCTGGCCAAGGGAGCCCCTCTCGGCCACACAGCCCGAGGGCCAGGATGGAGGTCCCGGCTTAAGTCTCCTAAGGACTCTCACGTCGTCTTTGTTCAGGTAGAAGCAGAGGTTGGAAAAGTAGCCCTGCAGAATTGTCCCTGGATAACTGTAGGGAGGAGCGGTGGGCCAGGGCCCTGTTCCCCCGAGGCTGGTGGGGAAGCCCCTTGCTCACTGGGGGAGCTGGGCTGGCTCAAGGGGGCAGGAAAGCAGTGCTTGACTCGAGGGCCAGCCTTGTTCACCCTGCTGGGCCTAGAGCCATTTATCCCAAGAGCAGGCCCCGGGAGACGTGAGCGTGGCCATTGGCCTGGCACCTACCAATGAACTTCACGGCTACCAGCTTCAGGTTCCTGTGGGGGCTCTCCAGGTAAATTAAGGCCTGCATGAGAAACTAGTGGTAGTTGTTGAAGTTGCTCTCTACCTGGGTAAGAGAGAAGAGATGGTCTGTGGCCAGGCTGGGGGCCCACTGGGCTCCCTGACCTCTGGGACTTGGCTCTGCCTGGGCTCCCCTGGCAGCCTCCGCAGACCCTACCTCTCACTGATCATGGCCTGGACATAGGGAGGGCCATTGCCCCAGCCAGAGCTGGCACCTGCACTCTGGCAGGCTGTGGGGTCAGAGGTGGGAAGACCTGAGCTCTGCAGGACCAGCTTCAAGACTCAGCCCCACCCCGGGTGGGAGTCCGGGTCAAAGGAGCTGGGCCCAGTCATCCTTTCTGAGAGTCGCCTCGACCCTCCCCCCATGCCTTGTGCCCATGGCACCCCATGGCGGTCACGCTTGTCCCCGCACTGGGTCTGCAGCCCCGTCAGAGCCCATGGGAGGCCTAGGACACCAGCCCCCACAGCAGGTGTGGCTCACTGGCTTCTCACCCTCCTGGGGTGTGCTGGGCCCCAGGTTTCCAATAGAGGAGAGCACGTCCAGGACGGGGGGGCACCGTGGAACCCCGAGGACAAAGCCAACTTGGAGGAGGGGGCAGTGGGCGTGAAGGGGTGCTGAGAGCTCCATGGAACCTGCTAGAACAAACTCTTCAGTGCCCGGCATCCTTTGAGGCTTTTGGGTTTTAGAAACCAGCTTGTCTTGTTGTCTGAACCTATTTGCACTGGCTTTCCTGCCACGTGCACACAAGGAATCCCCCACCTCACTTTGGCCCTTACCCTCTAGGCCACCACATCCCCTGCAGTTCTCAGACAGGCCCCTGGGCTACTACCACTGCTATGCCCAGGCATGGGCTCCTGGGCTGTTCCCAGAGTGGGGACACTGACGCCAGGCCATTCCTGCCCAACCTGGGACCCACCCGCCCGCTTCCAGCTGCTAGGCCGGCTCAGAGCTACCTGTGGTCTGTGGCCCTTCCCACCCAAGCCTCCTTGCTTCCCACTCTCCTTCCACAGGGGACAGCCCCAGACGCAGCCTGGACTTGCAGCTTCAGCCACAAGGGGCCCTGGGGTCTCCACACCCCCGACACACGAGATCCAATTTGCTGTCCATGCAGAAGAGCATCCCAGTCGCCAGCAAGCCCACACACTGGAAACTCGGTCAGGAACCCATGACCTTAGAGAGACCCACAACTCTGCCCTGGGCCTGCTCTAGGGGCTGGATGGCAGCGCTGGCCCCCACCGGACCTCACACGTTCTTGGGGCTCAGACTCTGGCCTGTCTTGACACCTCCCACTCAAAGGCTCCAGGGGCCCTGCAAGCGCTGATCCCGTGTCTCGGAGTGGAAAAATAATCAGGAAGGATTTGGAACCTTCTAATGTTGCCAGAAAGAAGGAGGCTTTAAAAAACTCCCAGGGGCAAAAGCACAAACTGAGGTCCAGGAGCAATGCTCACAGCAAGAAGGGGTGGGTTAAAGGGGCTGCTGGCCAGGCTGTGGCCCCCGCACATTCACTCCGGGATGGTCACCACGGGGTGGCGCTTACTGGGACTAAGCTGAGTCTTCATGAGCTAAGCTGTGTCCCTGCAAACTCAAATGTTGAAGCCTTGACCCCAGTACCTCAGATGTGACTGTATTTGGGGTAGGATCTTAAAGAGGTGATCAAGGTGACGTGCGGTTGTCAGGGAGGGCCCTGGTCCAGCAGGACTTGTGTGCTTACAAGAAGAGGAGCTTGGGACACAGATACGCGGAGGGAGGACGCCAGGCGGAGATGGGAGCGGCGCCGCCCCAGGCCAAGGACCTACGAAAGCAAGAAGAGAGGCGGGCAGATGCCACCCCAGCGCCACCCAAGGGCAGGGTTCTGCTGGTGCCTTCGTCCGGACTCCTGGCCTCCAGAACCGTGAGAGGGTGCGTCTTCGTGATGTGAGCCACCAGGCATGTGGTTCTGGGTGACAGAGGTCTGGCCAGCACGTGCAGGCCCTGACCTCGAGATCACTCCAAAGAGCAGGGTTCACGGGAAGTAAACAGGAAGGAGAAGACCACAGAGAAGGGAGACTACACAGATTAATTTCTACTGGTGTTCAAAAGGAGGGAAGCATTTTTGTTCATTTGTTTGTGTTTGTTTAATTGTAAAACTACCTATTGGGTACTAACAGAAGAGTTTAAATGCATGTCTTGTGTTTCTTCTACTCGTGGTATGACATCAACTCGCTCCCATCAGTGGAGTCAAGAAAGAATAAAGGCAGGGCTGAGAATAAACCACCTGCCTCTGGGGCTGGGGGCCTCGGGGTGCTGTGCGGACTCGAGGGAGTGGTCGGCCATGGCCGAGGCTCAGCCCGTGTTCCCAAGCAGCCTGCAGGGACCCCATGTGCAGCATGAGACAGCAGCCTGGCGTTAGACAGCGACGAGCTGCCTATTTTAAAATACTGGTCATGAACACATAACCTGCTGTCAGTAACACCTGCAGGTCAGGGGCCACCTGACCACCATGAAAGGAATGGAATTCCATCCGGAAAGGGATGCCGGCCGGCCGAAACTTAAACAAGGCGAGATGTCAGGGAAAGACGCCGACTTTTGAGAAGTAGAATTGATGTGATAGGGCAGGTGAACGGTCAGGTGGACAGGGCCCCTGCGGCCGGGGACACCTAGGGGCACGCTCACCCAGGGGCACTGGTGGACAACCAGCTCCCAACACCCACGATGGCCCAAGGGGGCAGCTGGTTTCTGTTGGGTCTGATCTTTAAAGCTATGGAAACTCTAGGGAGGTGTGAAAATGGGTACATCCCTGAAAACCCAGGAAGGCCTGTGCAGGGAAGAAAGAACAGTGATAAGGAAAGGAGGACGCATAAATTATTCCCGGCTATAGGTAGGGCTCTTGCTGGACACCCGAGCTGCCCCACAATAGTATCCGGCAAGCGTATGCGTCGTGCGTCACACCCCGGTGCCCACAAATATCCGGCAAGGAGGGCGCACACCCGAATGACCCACACAGTCCCGACGCCTCCATGCGGCTCCTCATCCACAGTGCCTGAAACGCGGGAGGATGTGATGTTTAAACCTAGGACTGTAGTTAAGCTTTTAGAGTTGTGTCAATAAGTTTGTAAGCAATATGTAAATCTTGAAAAGTTTGTTAATTCTGTAAGTTTTCATGGATCAGTTGTCTTAGTACAGGTAATTGTAATGCTAGCAGTGCTGACTGTTCAATGCCTCAGAAGGTGGACTGTTTCATAAATTAATAAGATTAATAAACTGGGTTTATCTTATCTTATTTTATTTTTTGAGACGGAGTCTTGCTCCAAGCCCAGGCTGGAGTGCAGTGGCGCTATCTCGGCTCACTGCAAGCTCCACCTCCCAGGTTCACGCCATTCTCCTGCCTCAGCCTCCCGAGTAGCTGGGACTACAGGCGCCCGCCACCACGTCCAGCTGATTTTTTGTATCTTTTTTAGTAAAGATGGGGTTTCACCGTGTTAGCCAGAATGGTCTCAATCTCCTGACCTCCTAATAGAGACGAGGTTTCACCATATTGGTCAGTCTGGTCTCGAACTCCTGACATCAGGTGATCAGCCCACCTCGGCCTCCTAAAGCACTGGGATTACAGGCATGAGCCACCATGCCCAGCCTATAAACTGGGTTTAAATAAAATACAAATGGTGGTGCATATACCTCTCCACACACACAAATACCTCCAAAACGAAAGAATCTGTTAACAGCAAATTTCTCATAAAATTTTCAACAGAAACCGCTAAAATAAAAGGGCGGAGCTGGACAGAGAGACAGAGCCGGGGCCCCAGGTGCGCACTGAGCTCCAGCTGCCCCAGGCACCAGGCAATCTCCCAGGCTGAGGCCAGGTGTCAAGGCCACCACCCAGGTGCCCCGGGGAAGGACCAGCCTCAAGGCCCAGGAGTCGGGAGGAAGAGGGACCCAGGCCTAAAACAGGCACCTTAAGAACTGGACCGGAAAGACTCTGCAGGCAGGCAGAGAAAACCAAAGAAGGTTTGTGTCTGTCTCGGCCTGTGGAAAAAGATGTTTTCTTCAGGGTTGATAACCATGGTCAAGCCCCACAGGAGGATTTAGGGTCTCAGTTTCCACTGCCGGCATTCAGTGGGGACCCCAGAGCTAGGGAGTTAATGCAGAAACTCATCCCATATCAGCAGCAAACACAAAGACCCTGGCATGCACAGCCTTGAGCCCAATGCCAGGGCTTCACGGAGAAGCCCAGAATACGCAGAAGCAACGTGAGCAGGGGAGAAGCCACCATGAGCAAGAGACAGAAAGCACAGGCAACGGCAAGGCCAGACCCTGAGAATGTCCCAGAATCGAGCCATGCAGAAGAGATGATAAGGTGTTTTTTAAATGATTACATTTGTGGGAAACAGGAACGCCTAAGAAAAAGGCAAGACACTACAGAGAAAGAACAGGTGCACCTGGAACACAGCGCAGGAGACGAAGCGAAGACCACCACTGTTGATGTGATGAAAGTGGCGGATGTTTTAAGAGTGAATCAGGGATAGAGAAAAAATGAACTGGGAGATAAATCCGGGGGAAAATAACCCAAAATGCACCATCGAGAGAGAAAAGAGATGGAAAATGTGAAACCGGGCTTAAGACACACGGACTGGAACAGGGTGAGAAGGGCACTCGCAGCCAGCGTGTGAGATCTTTGTGCCCCTCATGTGGTTTTTGTTTTTTTGGTGCTTTCGCCTCTTCGAATTCACCTGTTTTGCCTGGTGTGTGAAGATGGATGTGAGCCCCCTGAGTATCTCCCTCTGCTGGTGGGTCCTGGGGTGTGGTCAGAAGACAGCAGGGAGAGGCACCCCAGGAGGCAGCCCCTCTGCTCTGTGGGCTGCAGGATCTCCAGGGCCAGGCTCCTGCACTGCGACCACTGCCCCAGCACTCAGCTCCTGCAGAGCACGGGGCCAGCCACGGGAAGGTGCAGCTGTGCCCGAACCCCCTGGGGCAGTCTGGCAAGGGAGTATCACCCATGCGACACCTCCCTGTGAGCAGCTTCTCCTGCAGCTCAGAGGGCTCATGTACAGCAGTCTCTGCACCCACTGGCTTCTCTGCTACAGGAGCCAGTTGCCCAGGAGAGGAGGTCTGCTTTGGGCACTTGCCTCAGCCCAGGGAGGGGCTCTTCCGCCTTATGTGACAGGACACACGCTAATGTTCAACAGACGCGTCATTCCTGCCGCTGCTGCATTCTTCAGAGCGCTCGTTACTTCTTACCAGCCAGCCCCTTCGAACTCTCATTCCCCGTGGCACTGAGTCATTCTTCACACTGCACTTGCCTGCTCACACTGCTGGGTGGTGCCCATCTCAGGAACGGGCTCCGAGCCATACAGAATACTCAAGTCCCAGTTATGCTCTAGCGGTTAAGGGCAGCAGGCCTTGGGCTCCCAAGGTCAATGTTTCCGCTGTCACTGTCATCAGCCAAGGGTGACAGCGTGAGGACAGACGGCACCACGGCACACAGTAGGCAGCCAGCATCCCATTCCCATGGCAGCGAGCTCGGTGCCACCCACACTCACATCCTAAGGCATAGCCCCTCCCAGCCCCGAGCCTGTCACTGCTGATCTATCTCCTGGACCCCTCCCAGTACCAGCACAATTCCACAGAGCAAGGAGGAAGTTCTCAATAAGATCCCGGCCGGGCGCGGTGGCTCAAGCCTCTAATCCCAGCACTTTTCGAGGCCAAGGCAGGAGGGTCACTTGAGCTCAGGAGTTCGAGATCAGCCTGGCCAACATCGCAAAACCCTGTCTCCATAAAAAGTACGAAAATTATCTGGGTGTGGTGGCAGGCCCCTGGGGTCCCAGCTACTCCGGAGGCTGAGGTGAGAGGATTGCTTGAGCCCAGGAGTTTGAGGGTGCAGTGAGCTAGGATTGTGCCTGTGGATAGCTACTGCACTCCAGCCTGGGCAGAGAGACAGACCCTGTCTCAAAAAGAATAAAAAAGACCCCAAAGCACGAAGCACAGAAAAGGAATACATTTGGCTCCATTAAAACCAAAAACGTCTGTCCCACCAGTAACACCATAAGCAAGGTCACAGGACAGGTCACTCACTGTGCAAACATATTTGCAACGCCAATAGTTGGCTAAGGATGCAGGCACAGCATAGAAAGAATTCCCACACTTTTCCAAGTGAAACACGGACAACCTCATATAGGACGCGGAGAGGATCTGCACAGGCAGCTCGCAGCAGAGGAGCCTGGCCCGGCCAGCTCTGGCTCGCCAGCTTTCAGGGTTCCCCACAGAAGCCAAATGTATCTCTTCCTGGGAATCTTTGCTCCATCAGATTCCCGCCCTCCCCTGCCTTCGAGAATTACATCCCCACCCTCTCAGGAAATGTTTGTTCCTTTCCCCACATCCAGCGCCAGCCTCTGCTTCCTCCAGGAAGCTCTCCCTGATTGCTCCTGTCCACAGAAACATGGCCTTCTTTGACCTCTAACTGCTCACCTCTGCCACTGCGGCTGCGGCAGCCTCAGGAGCTTCCCCCTGGGATTTCCCCTCCCTCTGCATTCAAGCTGGTAGTGGCTCTTCCCTTCATCCCCTTGCAGGAAGGAGGTGACAGGGTCAAGAATACAGACAACAGCAAACCTTTCAGCTTTCAGGCTCCTCCCCAGCCCTTTGGGAGCCTGGTGGGGCTTTCAGGCAGAGGAATTCTCCCAGCAGCTGGAGTGAGGCAGGGCCCGCAGCCAGCGCTGGGCACGGCACCCAGTACCCAAACAAAGGGACCCCGTGTGGGCCGAGATCAGTGCAGGTGGAGATCAGGCCTGCTGGGCCCACCAGTGACCTTGGCCCTGCTAAAGAGCCTGGCGCTGCCTCCCTGGCAGCCTGGCCAAGGCTGGAGGTCCGTTTTCCCCACTTATAGGACAGAATGAGAGACTGCAGTCAGAGATGAAATTGGCAGCTGGAAAATAGAGAAGTGGTGTTTCTCGCTCGTCCCTGCCCCCTTCATCCGCCTCTTGCAAGGACGTGCTCCTGGCCAGAGAACTGGGCTCAGCAGGGTCTGTGGGGTGGGCTTCTGTGAGCTGAGGGCCCTCCTCAGGTCAGCCCTGGGACTTGAGGACCGCAAGGCTCCCCTCACTGTGTCCACTGCCGCCTGGACCCTCCAGCAGCTGCTCCATCCTCACATAGACACCCCTCAGGGTGCTGGGCTCTCGCACACAGCCCTCCCCTCCTCCCCGGCCCTGCTGGTCCTCCTCCGAGAGGGCGCCCACATCTTACCATGAAGATAAAAATGTGGTTCTCGGCGCCCAGCCTGTGGCCCCACAACATGCTAAACAGCTCCTTCAGCAACTTCTGCTTCAGCAAGATGGCGCAGCGTAGGAGGGTGAGCTTGGTCTTCTGTGGGTGCACAGCAGAAATATAGGACCAGGAGGTCCGGGCTCCCCTCCCCATCACCATGCCCCTCCCTTGAAGAGCCCAGGGGCCTCCACAGCCCTGCTGTTCCCGGCTGCACAGTCTGCCAGTGCCCTGGAGGGGCTGGCCTGCCAGAGGAAGAGGAGGCCCCGCAGCACTGTGTCCACCCCAGTCCCATGGGTGTCCTGAGGTAATTCACACCGGGCTCCCAGGGAGGCCAGTGGTCACCCTCCTGCCCAGGCCTCCTTCTGGACCTGAGGGCCTCTCTCGAGGGCCAGAGGGATGAGGGACAAGGGTGCAAGGGAGGGCCAGAGGCCACCAGCACCCACAGCTGCCAGCCCAGGCTCAGGTCTCCCTTAGAAGAGCCCCTGCTGTGGGCTGAACTGTGGCCACCAGATCCATGTGCTGAGTCTCTGAACCCTGGTACTGAGCTATCAGGGGCAACTATGACTGGGGACAGGGTCTTTAAAGAGGTGATTAAGGGCCAGGTGCAGTGACTCACGCCTGTCATCCCAGCACTTTGGGAGGCTGAGGTGGGCAGATCACTCAAGGTCAGGAGTTTGAGACCAGCCTGGCCAACATGGTGAAAACCCGTCTCTACTAAAAACACAAAAAAGTTAGCCGGGGGTGGTGGCATGTGCAAGTAGTCCCGGCTACTCGGGAGACTGAAGCAGGAGAATCACCTGAACCCAGGAGGCGGAGGTTGCAGTGAGCTGAGATTGCACCACTGCACTCCAGCCTGGGCGACAGGGAGACTCTTTCTGAAAAACAAAAACAAACAAACAAACAAAACAAAAAGAGGTAAAATGAGGTCATTAAAGTGGGCTGCAATCCAGGATTCCTGGTGTCCTTCTAAGAGGAGGAGAGTAGGATACAGGCACACAGAGGGACAGCCTCGTGAGGACACGGGGAGAGGGCACCCATCCTCAAGCCAGGGAGAGAGACCCCAGGAGGAGCCGGCCCTGCGACGCCTTATCTCCGAGCTTCCGAACTCGGACACAATACATGTCTGCTGTTTTGCCCCCCTCCGCCCACAGGTGGCCCTGGCCATCCTCACAGTCCCCATCCCAGGCCTGGCTTCCCCACCCCTTGCTGAGCTGGGAGGACTTGGCCCATCTGGTTTTCATTCTCCAAAACCCTCAGCCTCCTCCCGAGTCCACTCTGCCAGGGCCCCTGCCTGGTGCTCTGGGGCTCACACATCTGTCCCCATAGCACCGTGCTCCTCATGGGGAGGGGCTGCCTCCTCTCCACACCCACGAGGAGGCCCCACTCACAACAGGTGCTTGACAAATCCATGGATATCAACAGAGCAAGGGGATTTTCTGCTCCCCCGCCAGGCCTCAGCCTCACCTTCCTGCCTTTGCCCATCTGCTCAGAGAATGCAGTGGACCTCGGCCTCCACGTAACTTTTTAACTGCAGCTTCTGAGATCTGGATAGGGGTCAGCCTCCCCCAACAGGGTACCCTGGTGACCTCAGCCACCTCTTCCTTCTGAACATATGGCTGCATCCCTCAGTTTCCCATTTGGTTATATCCTCGTCAGTCTGTATCTGACACCCCCAGACAACTCTGCAAAAGGCAGCAGCTTGACTTCCCCACATGGGATCCAGCTCTGGAAGGCAGCAACCATCTCCCACCTGCGGACCCCACCTGGGGCCGTTCCTGGCTCTCAGACCTGACCTGGGGCCACTCCCGGCTCTCAGACCCCACCTGGGGCTGCTCCTAGATCTCCGCCTTCCCAGGGTCCAGTCAGTCCCTGGCAGCTGTGGGCTCACGACCCCCTTATGCAGCTGCCCGACCCTGGCTCAGCCCTCTGCCCTTCACTCCATACCTCCCGTAAGTGATTCAAAGCCCCCATCCATTCTCACCTGGTCGACCCAAGGGTCTTTCTGAACCCCAGCCCAGTCACCCTCCCAGTTGGAGGACCCACCCCTTGGCCCCCAGCGTTCTTCTAGAGTGGGCGTGCATGAGCCCCGCCGGCGGCAGACACCCCCTTCCTTCCCATGGTCACCACCTAGCGGCTCCACCAGCACATGGGCAGCTCTGGCCTCTTCCAGGGGTCAGCTTGGCTGAGGCCATGTAAGCACCCTGCTGGCAGGGGGTCCCCCTCAGCCGGGACAGCCAGGGGTCAGAGGGCCTGAGGTCCCCTGGGGCCCACCCGCCACCCCTGCCTAGGGCAGGCCCGTTCACATCCTTGAACAAGGGCAGCAGGTGCTGGGCCATCGTGACGCTGGCAGCACCAACGCCCTGGGTGCCCAGACGGTGCAGAATGTCACCCAGGATCTCCGTCAGGCCTGTGAGGTCCTCAGACTCAGGCTTCAGGAAGCTGTCTGGTGGCTCCATCAGCTGGGCCTGGAGCAGGACCACCTACAGGAGACCCGGCCCTGCACATGGGACCCCTGCTCAGCTGCTCTGTGCAGGAACCCTTCCCAGGCTTCCCTAGCGGGACGGCTCCCTGCCTGCCGGCCAAAGGGCTCTTCTGATTCCCAGCGGGCTGTGAACTTCCTGAGCGGGGACTGTATCTGCTCTGCCCCAAGCCCAGCCCACAGTGCACTGCCTCAGAGGTGGCTGAGTGGGCAGAGGGCGGACGATTGAGCCCCTGGCAGAGATTGGCTGCAGGCCACTCCCTGCCTCCTTTCACACCGCTTATCAGAGGGAAGAAAAGCCTGGGAACCTCAGGCCCAGCGGGAGGCTGCTGATGGGGGGTTCCTTCCCACCCACAAAGGAGGCCAGAGGCACTGACCTTAGGGCTCCCCTCAGCTCAGAGATTCTGGGCTCCCCAGCCCTGTGCAGTGCTATAGGGGCTGCCTTCCCCACCCATTTCTTCCTATGCGATGCCTGCAGTGGAGACTGTTCCCGGCACCACCTCCTCCCCGCTTCCTAGGATAGAAGTGCGTGTCCTCCTGGAGCACCCCGTCTCCTCTCACCTTCTTAGGGTGCACTGAGGCACCGCTGAGGCCCCTCAGGCTCCTGAGCTGCACCAGCTGGCTGGGATGATTCAGGCCCATGCTCAGGAAGTTGTCACGGTTCTCCGAGATGCACACTGGGAGACCTCCGGGCTGTTGAGAAACTGAGGAGAGTCAGCACAGTTAGCCCACTAGTCAATGACGGCAGCCAGGGCGAGTCAGCCTGTACGCCACAGGAGACAGAGGGCAAGACACAGAGGCCCTCGAGACAGCCATCAAGTGTTGCACGTGGAAGGCAGAAGTTAGGGTGCCTTTGTAAAAAAGTGTTTTTTCAGACAGGGTCTCACTCTCCTCAGAGTAGAGTGCAGGGCTGCAATCACAGCTCACTGCAGCCTTGACCTCCTGGGCTCAAGACATCCTTCTACCTCAGCCTTCCAAACACCTGGGACTATAGGCGTGCACCACCACACTATTATGTATGTATGTATGTATGTATGTATGTATGTATGCATGCATCCGGCCTCCACCTCCCCTCCCTGCCCCTTACCTGCAGGAGGAAGGAAACCTCGTCCATGCTCTCTTTTTCTCAGAGACGAAGCTCTGAAGCAGCAGGTCCAGGGTGCACACGGCCTTCTCGTACAGCACCTAACAGAGGAAGATGGCCACTCCTCACCTGCAAGGCTGGTGTGTGGTAGGAACCAGACCTGGGTCCTGATCATAAGAATATTCTAGTCTAGTTGGAGAGGCAAAAACAAGTTGCACAGTTGAGGGTCAGCCTGCCAGCTCCACTGCCCTCGCAGAAAGATGTGCTTATCCATCCCTCACAAGGCACCTGCAAAACTGGGAGGAGGGCCAGACCACTCCTCACTGCAAGGCCTCGGGCCGGTCACCTTGTCTACCGTGGGCCAGCCCTAGTGTGTGAGGACAGACAGTGCCCGCAGCAGCTGCTCTCTGCAGGTGATAACCACTGGGGGTGGTGAGAGCTGCCTGCATGCCACAGGGGAGTTGTGGGGGCCACCGAGCAATGAGCGGAAACCAGCCCGGGGGAGCACAGGGGCGCGCGCTGCCCTGCCCTCGGCTCTCAGACGGTGCACCTCACTTTCCTCCCACTTCCCGCCCCCCCACCTCTGGGGCTGCCCTTTGTCCTCTGCTATCCCTTTGACGCTGCTCTCCCTTGGGGTGGCCTGTGCTCTTTTCTTTTCACCCTCTTTATTCTCCCTGGGAACATTTTTTGGCTGATGTCCTCAGATATTCAGAAGTCAATGGGTCCAAAGCCCCCGCAGACCCCTCAGGCTTGTGCCCAGGGCTTGCCAGCCTGGTGGGTGAGAATCCAGTGTGTTGCTCAGCAGTGGGGGGTGCTTGGAGATTGTGGGATGAATAAACAGAGAGTTAATGTCATTTGGTGCTGCGAAAATCTTGCAAAATATAGGAAAGACCACGGCATTCCCTCAAATCCTGACCAAAGGAATGAACCGCAGCTGCTCACGTGTGTCACAGCACCACAGTCTATCCCCTTGGCCACCTAAGACCAAAGCATCCTGAAGTTCAGCGGAGACAGCACATGCTGTTGATGCGCCAGAGCGAGGAGGACAATGGCCTTTGTCAGTGACAGTCCACTAGCCACGAATCGCTCTCTCCCTGGATGGATATTTCCTAGCACATACTGTACTCCTCACCTGCAAGGCTGGTGTGTGGTAGGAACCAGACCTGGGTCCTGATCATAAGAATATTCTAGTCTAGTTGGAGAGGCAAAAACAAGTAATGAACACCCAAGAACAAAAGGAAGCATCTAAACAAGTTCGAGACTGTGCGTTGGCCATGTATTCAAGTGACATGGGAAAGGAGAGTCATCAAAGAGATGGTGGAGACTCACTTTCCCCAGATCCAGGGGTGACCCAGGGCTCCACCCAGGCACTCAGACCCTGCCCTCTCCTCTGTTGCCCTCCCATTGGGCAGAGGCTGTGTTAGTCAGTTCTCACATTGCTTTAAAGAAACATCTGAGACTGGGAATTGATTAAGATAAGGGAGTTGATAGGCTCATGACTCTGCAGGCTGTACAGGAAGCATGGCAGCTTCTGCTTCTGGGTAAGCCTCAGGAAACTTACAATCATGGCAGAAGGCAAAGGGGGACCAGGCACATCTTACAGGTCCACAGCAGGAGGAAGAGGTGGGGGAGGCACCACACAACCAGATCTCGTGAGAACTCACTCACTAGAACAGCACTAGGGGGATGGTGCTAAGCCATTAGAAGCTGCCCCCATGATCCAATCACCTCCCACCAGGCTGCACCTCCAGCAGTGTGGATTACATTTCAATGGGGGATTTGGGTGGGGACACAGATCCACTTCCAGCAATGCAGATTACATTTCAACATGAGATTTGGGTGGGGACAGAGATCTATCTCCAGCAATGCGGATTACATTTCAACAGGAGATTTAGGTGGAGACACAGATCCAAACCATACCAGAGGCCCGCACAGCTGGCTTGTCCCCACCAAAACTCATGTTGATGCTTAGTCCCCAGTGTCACAGTGTTGAGAAGTAGTGGGACCTGTAAGAGGCATTTGGGTTGTGAGGGACCCACCTTCATGAAGGGATTCATGCCATCTCCCAGGAAGGTGTGACTTCTCACTCTCACTGGGCTGGATTAGCTACTAGTGGAACAGGCTACTATAGAGCACGGTAGCCCCTTGTGTTTTGTCTGCTTTTCACACAGCCCTTTGCCAGGCTCACACCCGTTCCCACTGTGGGATGTCCTCAGCCATGTTATGATATGTGCAAGGCCTCTGCCAGATGAAGCTGTCCCATCTTGGACTTCCAGCCTCCAGAGCCATGAGCTACATAAACCCTTTTTCTTTATCAATCACCCAGTCTCAGGTATTTTGTTATAGCAACAGAAAATGGACTGAGACACTATGGTCCTCAAGACAGTGTGATATTGGCATAAAGACAGACAAGTAGACCAGTGGGACAGAATAAAGAGATTCAAAATAGAACTATGGATACATGCCCAGTTGAATTTTGACAAAAGCACAGAGGTAGTTGAGCCTAGAAAAGATGACCTTTCCATCAAGTGGTTCTGGAATAATACACCATATAAAATGAATTCAGAATAGACCATGGGCTGTCATAGACTGAATATTTCTGTCCACCCCCAAGATCCCATGCTGAAGTCCTACCTGCAGTGTGATGGTGTCAGGAAGCGAGGTCTGGGAGGTGGTGAGACCATCAGGAAGTGGGGTCTGGGAGGTGGTGAGGCCATGAGGGTGGAGCCCTCATTGGTGGGGTTAGTGCCCTAATGAAAGGGGCCCCAAAGAGCTCTATGGCCCTTTTCCGTCCTTGGGGGCTATAAGAAGTTGGCAACCTGCAGCCTGAGAAGGATCCTCACCAAAACCTGATCACGCTGGTTCCCTGATCTCAGACTTTCAGCCTCCTGTGAGAAATACATGTCTGTTGTTTATAAGCCACCCAGTCTGTGGGACTTTATTATAGTGGCCTAAATTGATTAAGACACGGACCTAGGTATAAAACTGAAAACTGTGAAACTCTAGAAGAAAACTTGGGAGAAAATCTTCGTGACCCTGGGTAAAACAAAGATTTCCTGCATAAAATACTAAAAATACAACCCATATGAGAAAGACAGATGAGTTTCCTTAAAATAAAGAACTTCTGCTCTTTGGAAGACATTGTTAAGAGAATAAAAAGACATGCTGCAACCCAGAAGGAAGTATTTTCAAATCATAGAGCCGACAAAGGGCTCCCATCCACAATACAAAATCAACTCTGAAATCTGCATAATAATCAAACAAATAACTCAATTTTAAAATTAGGCACGAGGTTTGAGCAGACGCCTCACCAGAGAGGTTCTGGGGTTGAAAAACAGGTGCTGGGACAACGCCCAGCACGATTAGCCAGGAGGAAAATGGAAACTGACGCCAATGAGCTGGCGCAATGCACATGTTCGACAGCCAACGTTTGAAAGACTGACCAGACCAAGCCTTCGCGAGGACATGGAGCAGCCAGAACTTCCACGTGCTGCTGGTAGGGACATCAAATAGCACAGCCTCTTTGGAAACGGTTAGGTGATTTGTTAACACACACCTGCCATAGGACCCAGCTATCCCATTCTTAGGTATGGCCCCTGCAATTTAAAACACGTGTCTAAAGAAAGAAAATTAAAACACGTGTCTAAAGAAAATTACATTTCAATGGGGGATTTGGGTGGGGACACAGATCCACTTCCAGCAATGCAGATTACATTTCAACATGAGATTTGGGTGGGGACAGAGATCTATCTCCAGCAATGCAGATACACAGAGGTTCACAACAGCTTTATTTATAAAAGCCCAAAGCTGGAAACAGCCCAACTGCCATCATCGAATGAGCTGTAAACAAATGGTGGAATGTCCACAAATGAAATTCCACTCAGCGATAAAAGGACGCTGCAAGCTACGACACGCATGATCCCAAAGTCATCATGGTGAGGCAGCAGAATCCAGACAAAGATAAGTGTGTCCCATTTGATCCCATCCACACGAAGCCCTGAACCACACAGACCAGCCCACAGCTGTAGATGCCCAAGGTCAGCGTTCACCATTCAATTCCATCCACCCAGAGCTGCGAAACATACAGACAGCCCACAGCCGCAGAAACCCAGCAGTGCTTTCAGTGAAGACAAGTGAGGAGGAACCCCACAGGTGATCGGTGGGGGTGAGGAGGAGGGATCCTGCAGGGGTGAGGAGGAGGGATCCTGCAGGGGTGAGGGGTGAGGAGCAGAGATCCTGTAAGGGTGAGAGGCTAAGAAGGAGGGATCCTGTAGGGGAGAAGGGTGAAGAGGAGGGATCCTGTAGGAGAGAAGGGTGAGGAGGAGGGATCCTGTAGAGGAGGGATGAGGAGCAGAGATCCTGTAGGGGTGAGAGGTTAAGGAGGAGGGATCCTGCAGGGGTGAGGGGTGAAGAGGAGGGAGCCACCAGGGCACAGGGAAGCTTTGGGGGTGATAGATTTGACTTCATGATGGTTTCATGCTCGCACTTTAAAACATACCGAAGGGTGCATGTTGAACACGGGCAGTGTTTTATATCTTGGCTATACTTCAGTAAATCTGTTGAAACCAAGGGACCCCTGCTCAGGGTCATGCCCTCGTGGTCCATCTCTGATGCCCTTGGGATGTCTGCCTCTGGCTCCCAGGGCTCAGGTGATAGTGGGTGCAGTGCTTCACTGGGTCCTCTTCAGGCCTGGCACCAGCCCTCCAGCAGCTGCCAGCTCTCGGAGGGGTCAAGAGGGGGTGTGCAACTGCCAGGGACCAGCCAGTACAGCTGCCGGATGGCCCCAGTTGACGCGCCCAGTGCCAGAGCCCTTCGTCTGCCCCTTCACCTGCCACAGGAGGCAATGCCTTGACAAATGGGCCAAGCCCCGGACCCCACGACCTGGAGATAACAGGAGGACAGCCACAAGAACAGGGATCACCGTGAGGTCCTGGTCCGGCTCCTGCAGCAGGGGGCGGTTCCTCAGCGCCTCCATCGGGGAAGCACGTACAAGCGTACAAGCTCCTCAGGCAGGTCTGCAGGATCCTGGACTTGACCGTGGGTGTGAGATGGGGCTGCAGGTTGCTAGAAGAAACAGAAGGTTCTGAACTTCTTTGAACAAACTGTGGTCCTGGGCATGAACGGCCTCGCCAAAAGGGGCTCCCAACGGGCACAGGCACAGGTGGATGTGACTTCAAGTGCTGGATGTGGGTCTGGACTGCACACAGGGTGAGACTCTGGCTTGTGGGTAAGAGGTGGCACTGTTGGGGACAATGGAGCTTATATGAACTGGAGAGGCCCACAGGGGACAGGGTCTGAACCATTGTGACACATTCAGTCAGTTCTCTTAGCTTCATTGACACGTTTGTGAGAAAACGCAGGGACTATTCTGGGGTCAGGGTTAGGGCTGTGAATGGTATTAGGGGTTAGCTGGTGATGGAGGCCAGGGTCAGGGCTCAAGGGGGCCAAGCCGAGAGCTTCAGGCATGGCAGTCAGGGCTCAGCCTAGGACCAGGCTCAGGGGTCCGTGTGTGACTAGGTCAATGGTCAGGTGGTCCGTGTGTGACCAGTCAGCGGCCCTCCGTGGGGTGACCAGGTCAGTGCGGCTCCGCTGCTGTGACTGTCCTGCTGCCCAGGGCTCCAGCCAGTGCAACGCTAACAGACTTTTATCTTGGATGCTAAACCAAAGCCAAATCTCACCAGATGGAATGTGGCCCGCTGGCCCAGAGCCCACCCAGAGCCCTCTAGTTTCTAGTCCCCGCCACCAGTCCCTCACCTCTCCCCACCTCCCACGCAGATCCCACCCCCTGTGCGGAAGCCTTGGACCTGCTCCTTCTGCGGCCTGAGGGGGAGGATACCTGTAGCTTCCCACAATGATAGTATGATCTGCTGCCCGCTAAGAGATTATGTCCTGGGACGTCTGGAATCCTTCTGTAAGGCATGCTGCCTGTGGATGGCACGAGAAGGAGCCAGTGTGGCAGGCCTGTCAGCCGGACCCCACCCTCCCACAACCCTGGCCGTCGGGCCTGTTCTGCTGGGCAGGACCCCGGGGGACACTCCCACGAGGCCCACTGGATGAGCTCTGGCGATCTAAGTGAACTTGTAGCCTCTGTGCACCGCTGACCCGCTGAGAGCCCCTCTGAGAGCTCATGGCCACCAAAAGGAAGCTGGTTTGAAACATGTCCTGCCAGGCACAGGTGGGATGTCAGGACCAAGTCGGCGGTGTCGGCAGAGAGCCTGTCCCCAATTCCGCAGCCAGAACTGCCACATCCATGTACCCTGAGCTGCCCAAGTAATACACACACAAACACACACAGCACAACATACACGGTGAGCACACTCACACATGCAGAACATACAGCATGCACGGAGCACTCCACACACACACAACATACACAGAGGACACATGCTAGTAACATACACAGAGCACCGCGTATACTCGATAACACGCAACCATAGAGCACACATGCATGCCTACAACACACACAACAAACAACAGCACATACAACACACAATATAACATACACAGTGTGCCACACACAACATACATAGCACACACAACATCCACATAAGATACACAGAGCACAAACATGCACATCACTTACATGCAACACAGGACACACATGCACATCACACATCCCCTTCTACACAGGGGCCCTACCACCCACACCTCACGCTGCGCATGTCGCAGCCCTCCCCAGGCGCCCAGGCAGGTGCAGGCGACTATGCTCTTGGTGTTTCCTATGCAGTGTTTGGATGTGGGAGCACTTGATTTGATGCCTTTTAAAGCAAAGGCCATGCCCACCTCCCTAGGCCCAGGGCTGTGCGGGGAGGGGGCCCCACCACCCTCCGCCTTCTGCCCTGGCCTAGTTGGACCTCATCCCAGCACCCACAGCCAAGGCGGCCGGACCCAGGGCAGCAGGTGATGCTGGGGTGACCTGGCACTCAGGGAGCAGCACCCGGGGTGGGCTCCACCTGGTCACATCCCCCACCCAAGCCCTGCATCCCCTTGTAAGCGCTGCCTTGGGAGTCAGTGCTGGATTGGGTGAGGTGACGGCAAGGGGTCTGTCTCCTAAGCTGCTCCCTGAGTGTGCGGCCCCTGGTCCCCACTGCCCTTCTCTGCTTTTCGGTCTCTGCTGTGTGGGGGACTCATGTGGGGGCTGCATGACAAGTAGTACACCATCCTGGAGGCGACGTTGTCCACCCAGGGCAGGATCTTCTTGGCACGCAGGGCCATCTGTCCCTGGCGCAGCAGGGCGGAGCTGCTGGCCCATCTCCAGTGCAGACTGAGGCCTGGCTGGTGTGGTATGGGCAGTGGGAGCTGGGCCTTCGGGGGACTCTGCTTTTGGCTCACCCCTGGCACCAACCCAGCTCTTACCCCCTCCTGCAGGGAAGAAAGCGTCAAGCCCTGTGCTCAGGGTCAGGACAAATGCCAGCCATGTCCATACCCTGCATGGGACCATGTTCCTGGGACTCGTGCCAGCCCCCTCCTCCAGGAAGCCCCTCTGTTGGTACACCCTCCGGGAACCTCACACATGCCCAGGCAGCACCTCCTCCTTCCAGTGTCTCTGATTCTCTCCCAGCGAGGCCCCAGGGCAGGGACGGCCAGGGCAATGAAGTCATTCCACATGTCCTCCCAGCTCAGGTGCACAGGTGAGGACACTGAGGCCCAGCCACACACGCCACCTGGGGTCAGGGCAGGTCCCATAGCCCTGGTCCTCAGCCCAAGTGCAGTTCCAGACCCCACTTTGGGGTCCCAGGACTCACCTCTGTGGCCAAGGGAAGTACAGAGACGCTTTTGCTATGGTCCAGCCTGGGTCCCCCACACCAGACCCTCAGGGAGGGCGGTGGGGCCAGAAACCCATTGTGTCATCAATGAGCAGACCGAGGCTCAGAAACGCAGGTGATGTTCCCCAGGCCCAGGGACCAAGGCCTGGGCCCTCCCTGCCACGTCGCAGTTTGGCATCAGCCCCATGCTCAGGGCCTCTCTACCTGGCTGTCTGAGGACGTGAGGGCCAACCTCAGGAACCCGGTGCGGCCCAGGTGCTCCAGCAGGGCCCACACCTCCTCCAGATGCAAGGTGGACGTCCAGCCCACAGCAATCGCAATGCCCTGTGGACCGGGGACCCGGGGACCCTTTGAAACAATCCTCAAGAGACAGTGAAGACACTCCCAGCCCTCCCCGGGGGCCACAGCTGGCACTGGGCAGGGGATCTCATTCCTCCTAGCAGGGACCCCTCTGCCAGGGTGGGTCCGGGACACACGCAGCCTGGCAGGTCTCAGTGGTTTCTGCCAATCGGTGCCTGACAGGACGCTCCAGGACCTCGAGGATCACACAGGATCGTGAAGTAAGGGACAGGGGCCTGGGATCAGAAGGGGCCCATCGGAGGCAGGGCCAGGGCTGTGCTGACCAGAGGGTCCCCAGGGTGCTAACCCACCTCCCTTTGGTCGGAGGACTGGTGGGGCATCTCCAGGAGGCAGCCCACGTGCTTCTGCACCAGCTCCACGCCAGCACACTCTCGAAGGACCAGCCTGTACAGGTGGAAGAGGAAGGTCTGGGCGGGACACCAAGGGAAAGGGCACACTGCTGCCTGGGGTCCTGGGCCCGCCTCTCTGAGCAGCACTCACAGGTCCGTCTGCAGGGCCACCCCAGGCTGGAGGGACACAGGTGCTGGGCCTCTGCCCCCGCCACATGGCTGCCTGTTGCTCCCTGGCTGCTCCGTGGGGCTGCTCCAGGGACTTCAAGCCTGTGACTCCTGCAGGCAGTGTCCACACCGGCGCCTGAGTCTGGGGCCGGGGGAGCTGCCTTAGAACACGGAGCCCAGGACTGGACCAGCCTTGCTCCTTGTGGGTCCCACGCACACGTCCCAGCCCACTCTGAGTGCTGCCGTCACCCTGCCTGCTGCTTGGGCCATGCTGTGCACAGAGCCCTGGCCATGCTGGACTCCCAGCCTGGGGACCTCAGACGCCCTGGGCAGAGCTCTTGCTGCGGGGACACTGCCTGCTCCCCACCCTGCACCCCCAGAGCCTGCACCGGTGCAGGAACCACACAGTGGCAGGTCTCGTGTCCATCCACCACCTTCCAGGGCTTCGGGTTCCCGCAGTCACTTTGGGAGGGGAGGGGACTGACAGCCCCTCCACACCTGGGCACCGACCTTCTCTGAAGCCTACCAGGGGTCCAGGCTCAAGAGCTGCAGAAGCTCTTGGATGCCACTGTCCTTGGTGTCTGATGCCTGCTCCTTCCTGGTCAGCTGTGGCAGAACAAGGTGCCCAGGGCATGGACTTCCTGTCCCTGGCCCTCCCGCCAGGGACAGGACAGGGCCTTGAGTGGACAGAACAGAGATGGTCCTACCAGGACCCGTGGGCAGGTGGAGAACACAGCCGATTCTCAAAGGCTGGAAGGAAAGGGTTGGGTTGAAGCCCCACCAGCAGCTGGGGACTCAGGCTCAAGTGTGATTCTGGCCACACCCTCCTCTGCTTAACACCCCACCACACCAAAGACCTTACCCTTAGGACAGAGGGTAAACCCTTAACAGGGCAGCCAGCAAGCCTGGACGCCCCGGCCCTGCCCCCACCTCCTCAGAGTGCCCCCACTCTTCTCTGATGCTTCGTGCTGGCCCCAGGGCCTTTGCACAGCCTGTCCCCACCACCTGGGCAGCTTTCTCTCTCACTTCCTGTGCCTTGGTCAGTGGTCAGCCCCAATGCCCCACTGTGTGTCCCCCTTTGTAAGCACTCGGGCCCTTCTGGGGTGGCTCCACCTGCCTGTTTACAGGGCCTTGGCCCCCAAAGAATCTGTCCCTCAGAGTGGAGGAGGCCGACAGCAGCCCTGAGAGGTGAGGGGCATGTGGAGGCTGCACGTGAATCAGGTCGCAACAGGAATGCAGAGGCAAGGGGCCAGGACAGCCCCTGCCTGCCTGGGGCCCTCAATAACCTCTGGCAGGGGTCCAGGCCCTTAGCAGGTCTAGAGGACAGCCCCGCAAAGAGGGCTGGGGCACACAGAACAAGGGGGTCCTGTTGCCCCCACTCCCAGGCCTGGTATGAGAACAAGCCCAGGAAGCTGAGCTGGGTGCCCTGAGGACACCTCAGTGCCCTCTCCATCCCGCAGGTCAGGAGCAGACAGACCAGGGCTGGGCCCAGAGGTGGCTGCAACCTGGGCCGCCCCCTTCCCGTTTCCTCGCAGGGAGCGGCAGTGTTGGTCCTGACTTCCTCACCACTTCTGCCACTTCCAGCAGGAAAATCAGGGGCTCTAGGGATGGCCAGGGCCTGTAGGAGCTGGGGTGACAACAGAATGATGGCAGCTGGGCTTGGGAGGCATGGGCTCCGGGCTTGACAAGGCCACCAGCTGCCCAGTGAGCCCTGCAGAGCCCCCCCAGAGCCCCAAGGCTCTGTACATGTCAGGGCCACAGAAGGTGCGGAGCGGGGCTAGGGATCCTACCTGGCTGTGTTCCACCAGCTGGTTTAGGATGGTCTCCAGCACCTGGCTCTGCTCCACAACCTCCATGGCCCTGATCCTGCTGGCCAGCTCTTCCTCCCTGGGGAGGCACTCACCGAGGACACTCCCACGAGCCCTGGGTCTGGGCGATCTGCAGGGACCAGGAGGCAGAGAGGCACCCCTTGCCCTGCTTGCCAGCCTGTGGCCTCCTGCCCCCTCCAACCCTGGGACCCCTGTGGGTGCTGGGAGCTCACAGGAAAGTCTGGGCTGCCCTGGAGGCTGCAGACAGCCCATAACTGCTGTCTATAAAACGCACATGAAGGAAAAGGGTGTGAAAGTAGCTGAGAAGCTGGAAGCACCGAATGCAGAGGCCTGATCGCCCCTTCGGGGCCGGGACATACCGCAGAGGCCCAGCGGCGGCTCAGGGCCTGGACCAGGTGCAGACCCACACCCAGAGCCTGAAACCAATGCTGGAAGCATGGGCCAACGGACAGCGCCAAAGCAACTGCCGAGCATCTGAAACCAAACTTCACCTGCCTCCTGCCCTATTCCCACCAGACTACATTCCAAACGAAAACTGAACACAGAGGAGATGTGGGTTTCATCACCCCAGTCTCAGGCTAGACAGGGAGGTCTAAACATGAAACGGAGGCAGTCCTGAGGGAAGCACCTTCACAGTTAGCAACGTAGACCACAGTTCACCCAGAAAGCCCCCTCACAGACAGCCTGAGGAGACCATCCTACGCCTGGAACGAGAGGTGAGTGCCGGGGGCACAGGCCTTGCACCACAACCTGCACCAGGCTATGGCCATGGACAGTGGCTTCCAGAAGAAGGCTGACTGGTCAAGAATTAAATCAAAAGAGGGTCCACCCCACCAGTAACGAAAGAAATGCAGGTTGAGGCAACAAGGAGATGTGATTTCTCCACTGTCAGCAAGACAAAGACAAGGAGTGTGAGGAAGCCAGCCTCGCCCCAGGACCAGCTGCTCCTCCTCTTTGCAAAATCAATCAGTGACCAACAGGTCTCCGTGTGGAAATTAAAGAGCCTGCTCGACGCTGCACAGATGATATGATAGGATTCCTGTTTCGTGAACAGAACGAGGCCGGAAGCTTGGCTGTGAAGGCAAGTGCGAATTTCAATCTGACAAACCCTTTTGCAAAGATGACCAGTGATTCTGCAATCAGAAAAGAAATGGTAAAGCTGCCCACCAGGGTCCTGCTGGAAATAGGGATGACGTCAGAGAGAGCCTCGGACAGCCAGCGTTGGCCACCGCCTTGCACGGTGCCCACGCTTGGAGCCCCAAGCCCCAGGCCAGGCCCTGCCTGCCTGCTCAGCCCTGCCCACCATGCTCCGGCCTGGGTGGCCGGCAGGGAGCCCACAGAGGCGCAGAGGGAGGCCATTGCCAGGCGCTGCCACCATGAGAAGTCCCGAGTCCTGGGGAGAAAGGTCCTGCACAGAGAACAGAGGAGTGTGTCACTCATGTCTGCCGGGCCCGGAGCTCAACTCTGAGAGACCCTCAGTCACCCCAGTCCTTACCTGGTCCCCTCACCGCAGGAGGTTGCCCCCACCCATACCAGGGCCCTCAATACCGCTGGTCGCTGTAGCACGGGAGGGCTCTCTGTGGGACCCAGGAAGGAGGGAAGAGGAGGCTGCCACACTGGGCCTAGCGTTTGAGCCCCAGTCACTGGGACTCCTCAGAGGCCCCTGGGTATCCCCTGGGTCCCATGCCTGTCACCCCAGCCTCCCACTCAGCTCAGGGTCTCAGTCCACACAGCAGGGGCGGTGGTGCATTGGTGGGTAGTCCTGTCTCCTCCCCAATACTGGGAGCTCAGCTGCAGCTCAGGCAGCCTCGGGGAAGCACAGCCAGGCCAGAGCCTCCCAGACTGAGTGGACGGCCTCACATCTGAGATGCCAGCCAGGCTGCACCTGCCTCTGAGGGCCTCTCTATCACCTCCCAATCTGCCCTCTCCCTTGGGGGTCTGCAGGGCTTGGCACCTTCCTCTCCTCAACCCTGAGCCCCTCCCTGGACTGCCACCCTTAGACCCAGCTTGGAAACATTAGGGGGTCATCTGGGGATCTTGTTAAAATGCACCTTGGGGTTCAGCTTATCTGATCTGGGCCAGAACCTGTGTTTCATATAAGCTTCCAGGTGGCCCCTGAACCCAGATGGAGGAGGCCTGGTGCTCACCTTGGCCCCCTAGCCCCAAGCCGATGAGCCGAGGAGCTCCACCCCAGAGGGTCCTCTACCCGAGACCCTCCAAGACCCCCTTTCCTTGCTGCCCAGCCACACAGTGGCCCAGAGGCTCAGCCCCAGCACCTACCCTGCCCCACTGCTGTCAAGGGAAAGGTCCCCCAGACCCTACAGCTCTGTTCACTGCCGACTCCCCTTGCCCCATGGCCAGCCCAGCCCACTCCCACCCCAGCCAGGCCATGAGGCCATCTTTTCAGATCTTTAAAAGAAGGCATCTGCCCTGCCCTCCTGACACGAAGGCTAACCGAAGAAGCACCTGCCAAGAAAGGTCTGTTAGCTACATGTAAGGTTTAAGGGTTAGGAAGGATTGCAGCCAGCTCCCAGGTGCAAGTGCAGGACACGTCACACCTGCCCAGGGAGGACTCCCACAGGTGGCCAGGCGCCCTCAGGACCCCCCGACCACGGCACATAGGGTTTGGCTGTAAATCCCACCTCCAGAGAGTGAGTCTATAGGAAAAACTAGAAATGCCTAAAAAAATTCACTACTTAAGGCTTCTTTCCAGGTTTAAAATAGCCACACGTGTTCAAAAATAGAGCAAGAATGGGCACGTTTCTGAAGACTATTTAATGACTGGGACCGCTCAGGATCCAAGTGGAATGAAAAAGTCTCGTGATTCTCATTTAAAATTGAGTTATCTCTGGGTGCTGGGATTCCGGGTGATTTTTTTTTTTTTTTTTTTTTGAATCCTTTTCAAAATTATCCAACGAGTCTGCAATGAGCATGGATTTACCCTTATCAGAGAAGAAAACGCTTATTTAAAGCCAAAACTGATGTGTTTCTTAAGGCAAGAAAAAGACAAACCAGCAAACACTCCCTTTGGGTTGGGGAGGGCCAGCCCGAGAGGAAGCCGAGGGGCAGCCGGCACAGGCTCTGCCCTGCCCTGGGGTGCGAGGTCCAAGAGCCTGGTGGCCTCGGAGCCTGAGGAGAAGATGGGAAGAGTCAGGTCTTCCAGGAGAGGGTGGGAGAGGGTGGGGGTGCTGCCCGGCCAGGGAGGGGCCTCACAAGTGCGTGGGGAGGCGGCTGCTGGGGGCAGGACACCAGGCCCTTTCCCCTCTCAGCCTGGGGCAAACTTGCTGAGTTTTCTGGGAGGAAGTTCCAGAGTGTGGCTGTCCTGACCAAGGGGAATTTAAACCAGGCTGGGCCCAGCCACGGGATGGAGCTGGAGATGCCAAGAGGCTGTCCCCTGAGCTCACACTCAGCCTGGGCCCCCCGCTTGTCCCAGGAGAAGCTTTACTGGGGAGACTGATCAGCTACGGCCGTGAATGGCTGCCCCGTCTGCCCCTCCACCCCCAAACAGCAGTTGCTTGCTGGGCTCCTAGATGTCATCCCACTAAGGAGAAGGGACCAGGCGGCAGGCAAGGGAGAGCCCCGACCACGTCACTCTCCCTTGAGAGCGGCGGAAAGGGAAGCATTCTCAGGAGGCATGTGTACCGCCGGGTCCCCAGAGGCCTCTTCTGCACAGCGGCTGCTGCGGAGGTGTTGCGAAGGGATTCCTGAGGTGAGGTTTGGTTCTCAGCTGCAGGGGACAGACTTCGAGGCACCCTGAGGGATCTTAGAAATGGACTAGGTTGCCCAGGACCCCCCACAGGTGGGCCCAGCAACTGCCACCGTGCAGGGCTAGGGGTGATACCACTGTCCGCAGGGTCAGCGAGGATTGCTTCCCGAGAAAGCCTGTCCAGCAGCCAAGAGTTTGCGAGGGACCAGTTCTCAACAGTCTGGAGGTCGGGGGGAACTTCGCCCCAAGGATTCTGGCCTCAACTGACTCCGCAGGCAGCTGAGGGAATTCCTGAGCACACGTAGCCCTGAGGCTG
Source organism: Rhinopithecus bieti (assembly GCF_001698545.2). Lineage (NCBI taxonomy): Eukaryota > Metazoa > Chordata > Mammalia > Primates > Cercopithecidae > Rhinopithecus > Rhinopithecus bieti. Next base: position 3,086,629 of record NW_016811810.1, read on the forward strand.
AGACGGAGGCAGCTCTGGAAACTGAGGGAGCCGCTGCACACTGACCCACGCAGGGGCTCTGAGATAGTGGAGCCCCCAGTCTGTCGGAGGAAGGGTCCTCCAGGAGGGGCCACTGACCAGGGCTCTGTGGAGGGGCTTCCCTTCCTAGAAACCCTTGCCCACCCCTAACCATCCCTGGGAAGAGATCGGAGGGTGCCCAGAACACCACGGATGGGGCGGCCGTCGTAGCTCATGCCATGGGCTTGAGCTCGTGTCATTTGGGATCATGTGTGTCCTCCCTCGAGTCCCCGTGCCAGCCCCACTGCCTGAAGCTGCAGCCCGGGATTGACTTGAAGAATGGAACCAGTCCAGAGGCGGGGGATGCCGCCGCCCTCGGGCTCATGACCAATAGCCCAGGCGTCTTCAGAGGGGCTTTCCTGGGATTACAAGCCCCCAGCAGGGACGGCTAGGGCGTGGCTAAACCCGCTGCCATGTCAGGAAACTCAGCAGTAAAGCCTTCTCCTGCTCCCCACAATGGGACAGGCTGGTGACAGCCGCCTCAGGCCTGGGCAGGCTGGAGAAGGACGTGGCCCCTCAGTCCTGCTGGTGGCCTCGGGAATGACCCCAGCCTGGAACACAGCCAGCTCCTCTGTGGAGTCATCCTGAGTCTTCCTTAGGAGAATCTTAAGAGATAACATCCCTGAGGAATCTCTGTCCAGTAATAGAGTTTTTTTTTTCTTTTTTTTCTAAAGTGCTGACCTCTGAGGGGCACTTCTTGTCACCTGCCCTGGGGAGCTGGGGGAGTTCCTAAGAGAATATCCCAGCTTCGTAACTGCTGCAGAGGGGAGCTCCCTGACCATGACCAGAGCCTCTCTCAGGGGCGCATGTGAGGCTGGAGGACAGAAGGGAGTGGGAACATGGCTCCAGGCTCCGGGTGGCCGTGGAGGGTGTGGTCCCCAGGGTTTCTCCCCCCATGCCAACAGCTGCCCCGGAGAGATAGGCCCGGCGCTTTGACGAAAACTGGGGGCCTGGGGCCTGGGCCACTGGGCTGAGGCCTTGGTCTGGGACCCCGTCTCCAGTGGTGGAAAGTGGTCCTGGCGCAGAGCTGGAGGGCTGGCGGCCCGGCCTAGAGAGAAGGCCCCTGTGTGTAACTACCTCGGTGGCCAGTGGGGATGACCACAGGTGGCCTCCTTCAGGGGCTTGGGCCCCAAGCACCCTCCCTGCTGAACAGCCTGGCTTTCAGGACTATATGGAGACCCTGGGGCAGGCCTGCTGCCCCTCTGTTCCCTGACAGGACCCCCAGGCTCTCCTTCCCCAGACCTCCAAGGGCATTTGGGGTGAGGGTGGGATGAGGCAGAAGTGGGGGAGGGACAGAAACCCTGACCCAGGCCCCCAGGCTCCTAGGGACACAGGAGTTTCCCAGTCCCCAAAAACCCTGCAGACAGCAGGGGACCCTCTAGAAGAGGGGCTGGAATTGGCCTGGGGGGACCCAGGGACAGAGGTGACAGGGCCAGGCTTGGCTGGGCAGACATTGGTCTAACCAGGCTTTACAGGGCCATTCTTAGAGAAGTGGAGCTCAGTGGCACACAGCTTCTCAGGGGCTTGCGGTGCAGCCAGCCAGGCACAGGGACCAAGGGGTCAGAGGTGGGGCAGAGCATGGGTAAGAGTCAGGTTCTCCCGGGAAATACTTTGAGAGGGCCGGGGAGGAGTAGCTGGGGGCACCATGGGTGTGGAGTGGGGGTGGCGCCATTGACGGGAGCCATGGCCAAGGCCTAGGGGAGGTTTTGTGGAGAACGGGAGCTGGGAGCAGCAAAGTCAGGACCCTGGGGAAGTGGGTGGGAGGAGCTGCTACCTTGGGGACCCCGAGGCCCTGTGGGGTGAGCACCTCAGGAAAAGCAGGCTGGGGGTTGGGGGCAAGCTCTGCTTTGGCCCGACTGAGGTCAAGGCACCTGTGAGTGAGCCAGAGTGAGGGGAGGAGCGGCAGGGCCCTGGAGTGGAGTCCAGGGGATGCTCCCAGCCCAGGGAGAAGCAGCTCTGTCCTGGGGTGAGGGACAGGGCAGAGACAGACTGGGGGTTGGAAGGCCATGAGAAGGGCTGGAGCCAGGCACAGGGGTCTACCCCACTGGTGTCTGAGAAAGGACTCCCACAATGTTCCCAGAACTTGGTCTGAGTTCCTCAGTGTGCACCAGTCACTACTAGCATGGACTGGAAAGCTGGACGTGGAGCACATGGAGATCCAGACTCCACGGGGTGAGGCTGAGCACAGCCACACCTCCCCAACAAAGGGGACACTGAGCCCAGAGAGTGGCTGGCTCTGCAGAGGCTCCCCAGCACCTGCGGTGGCTGGTCTGTGCCTTTCACCCGTGGACGGTGCTCCCCGCCATGCCTCCTGAAGTCCACAGAGGGGTTGGGGGACTGTGGGCCTGGGGCACGGGGTGGCAGAGGCAGTGTGGAGCTCGTGCGTGGGGAGGGGCCCCTTCTCGGTGGGACACAGGGTGGGCGTGCACAGGTTCCTCCCCCGTCTCGGCTGAGCCCTGCTGCAGCCCACAGCTCCCCGAGCAGGGCTGTCACCCGCCGACTCACGCATCCTGCACAGAATAATTGAGTGCCCAGAATGTTCTGTCCTGCATTGGCTTGGGAAAGGGAGAAAAAGATGTAACCAAGGCTGTCTTCAGCCGTGAGGGCTCAAAGCCCCAGAGGGGAGATAGGCTTGTAAAGGGAGAGCCATCCAGAAAGGCCAATGGAGAGAATCAGGGCAGGCCTCCCAGAGGAAGGGGCTTTGGGTTGGAGCTGAAGGCACAGACAGGAGTTTGCTAAGTGGTGAGGAAGGAAAAGTTCTTGCAGCAGAGGGAATGGCATTAGAAGGCATGGAGTGGGACAGGTGCAGCCATTCCCAGGGCAGAAGCACTGGGCCTGATGGCCGGGCGGGGAGATCCACGTGGCTTCCGCAGCAGAGCAGCGAGTTGGCGCCGGTTGGTAGAGCCCTTTAGAAACGCAGGGCTGGGGAGCTAAGGTTTTATCTTAGGACTGAAGGGAGGCTTCACAGTAGCACAGCCAGGAGAGGAGGCTGACGGGCCGAGGGGCTGCGCAGGTGGGAGCCTCCCTTCCTTCTTCTGGACTCCACAGGATGCCCTTCCACTCAGCAGCCGTGGTGGCCTCTGTGTGGCCCCCGCTGAAAGACAGCATGAGGGGTCGAGGAGACCCCATCCAACTCCAGGTCCTTCCCTTTGCATTTCTCAGGCTCTGCAAGGGGCACTCAGCGGCACGTCCTAAAAAATCCACCGTGCCTCCTGTCCCTGCCCACCCAGGCCGCAGCTGCTTCCGTGTCTGTCTCTTCTGCCTCCTGGAGTTCTCCCCCACCCCACCCCACACACCACCTGCTGTCTCCCTCCCGCCTCCTTTCTTCCTGGTTCTGGGTCCCCAAATGCCCCGGGGCTGGGTGGGGTAGGAGCCTCGCTGGCAGAGGCGGGGATGGGTGGTGAGGATCAGGGAAGCTGAGCTCTCAGGACTGGAGGCCCCTCCTGCAGCCGTCTCCACAGCAGCACCTTCCTGACCCCGAGGTGGCCAAGCCTCGGGTGTGACTGTGAACCAGTGCTTGCCGCAGGCCCCGCCCTCAACATCATCCTCCACTGTGTGCTGTGGGGCCTGGGGAAATGACTGAATGGCTTGGTGCCTCAGTTTTCCCACCTGTAAAACAGTGGCTGCTGTACGTGTTTGTGATGAAGACTGAGCGTTGATTTGAAAAGCATTTGGACAGGACCGGTCACAGGAAAACTGTGCCATAAACGCAGTGCTGCAGGAGGGGTCACATTCGGAGGAGCTGGGGTGCTGGGGTGAGGCAGGGAGGGAACGGGCTGGAGGTGGTCATGGGGCACTGCCCTTAGATGAGCTAACTGGGGAAATGGCCTCTGAGACGGGAACATCCATGTAGAAACGGGAAGAAGCTGGCCGGGTGCAGGTTGTGGGGCAGGCATGAGGGGAGGGAATTCAGGCAGAAAAAAGCAGCAGGGTCAAAGGTCAAGAGGGCGCGGGCCTGTAGCCTGGAGGAATGGGAGGGGCCGGGCGGAGGCCAGGGGGCCAGAGCGGGCGGCAGGGAGGCTGGCAAGGGAGGATGAGGCCATTGTCCCAGGACCAGGGGAGTCATCATGAGCTCTGAACAGGGGAGTGGCACAGCCTGATCTGTCCTTTGCTCAACGGTCTCCATTCCCCACATCCCTCCTGCCTTCCTTTGACAAATAGAAAATAAGCCCCACCACAGCCAGGCATGGGGTTGGGCACCCAGAGGACAGTGGGTGTGGGGCTTGGGGCCCAGCAGCCTCAAGGGCTCAGGACCTGGCTGCCCCAATGGGCCTGTTCCCCAGCCCCGAGCTCCTAGATTGTGGCCGCTTACCAAGGCTCCAGACACTTGTCAGGTAGCAGAGTCGGCCACAGGGCTGGAGGCTGACATGTGCTTCCCTTCCCTCTGGCTGCTGGTAGGATGCCCACCCCGAGGATGGAATGCAGGACCAGCCTGCTGTTGCCCGACCAACTGGAACCTCGCAGAAAAAGCGCATATCCCGGCCAAGGGGCTGGGGCCCCAGTAGGGAGGAGGAGTCCCCAGAAGCACAGGCCCAGCTACTGGGTGCAGGAGGTCCTGGCAGGCCAGCCAGGTCCTATCAACCAAAAGCCTCACCGGAAAGGGCCCCACTGGGGCTTGGGAGCTGGGTGCCAGGTCACCTGGCAGGCCCCAATCTCACCAGCCCTCTGAACTCAGGTGTCTTGGTCAGGTGGGGACTGTAGTGGCGGAGATGACTGAGTGAGGTGTCCTGTGGGACACCTGTGTGGCTGCATACAGCAGGTGCTGGGCAGGACTTAGCAGCTCTCCCTAGGGCAGGACTACTCCTGGGGTCAGCCAAGGAGGGGCAGCATGTAGAAGGCCTCCAAGACCCCTCCCAGCTTTGGACAGCTTCCCTAAGGGGCAGAAAGGAGCCACAGGAAGGGAAGGAAGGGGATAGAATTCCCCTGGGGGAGGAAAGGCTGGCGGGAAGGGTGGGAAGTTCGGGAAGGTCAGGAGTCTGGGAAGAGAGGCAGACGCTCCCACCCAGCCCTGCCCTTGGGGCTGCTGAGCCTGCACAACCCCGCCAACCGAGCGGCCTCCTTACCTGCAGTGCGAGAGGGAGTGGGGGGCTGAGGAGCGGGATGGAGTGGGGGGCTTCGGTGCGGGAGGGAGTGGGGAGCTGAGGAGTGGGAGGTAGTGGGGGGCTGAGGAGCAGGAGGAAGTGGGGGGCTGAGGAGCAGGAGGGAGTGCGGAGCTAAGGAGTGGGAGGGACTGGGGGGCTGCGGTGCGGGAGGGAGTGAGGGTCTACAGAGCAGGAGGGAGTGGGGGGCTGTGGTGCTGGAGGGAGAGGGGTCTACAGAGTGGGAGGGAGTGGGGGGCTACGGAGCGGGAGGGAGTGGGGGCTGCGGTGTGGTGCGAGAGGGAGTGGGGGGCTGCGGAGTGGGAGGGAGTGGGAGGCTGCGGATTGGAATGGTGTGGGGGGCTGCAGAGCGGGATGGAGTGGGGTCTGTGGAATGGGAGAGAGTGGGGTTCTATGGAGTGGGAGGGAGTGGGGCTGCAGAGTGGAACTCCTCACTGCCTCGATGGAGAGACCCACTGGGCGGTGCTGGCACCGCTGGTACAGGAGGGCAGACACTCTGCTCCTAGGGGAGAATGGGGAGGGTGGCCTAGCTCGGCTCCCAGAGGCACCTGTAGAGTGGGGCGTGTGTGTGTGTGTGTGTCAGGCTCTCTGGAGTGTGTGTGTGTGTGTGTGGTGGGTCTATGCTGTGTGTGGCGTATGACTTGCATGGTTTGTGTGCATGCTCCAGGTCACTTCTATCCTGAGGGTCACGGCTCCTTCTGGCGATGCCCCTCGCTTGATGCCCTCTTCAAGGGGATATCCTGGCTATGAGTCTGTGTCACCAGGAGGGGAGCAGGACACAGGCCCGCTGAGCCCCTCTGCAGTGGGCCAGTCCTCCGAGGCTGAGCCCATCCAGGGTGGGTCTGTCCTGTCTCCCAAGTCTGAGCCCCTCAGCGGTGGGCCCGTCCTCTGAGTCTGAGCCCCTCTGTGGTGGGCCTGTCCTATGAGTCTGAGCCCCTCCATTGTGGGTCTGTCCTGTCCTCTGAGTCTTCTTGTTTCCACACTGGGGCCTCCTCCTGGGCTCAGAAATGCACAGCACACAGGTTGGCTGCGTCGGAAGGGACTACGCGTGGACTTGCCCTGGGAGCTGCTCTCCCAACAGCCTGACGGCCCTGCTAGGGCAGACCCACCAAGACTGCTCCCCTCCTCCCTCAGGGAGTCGCGGCCAGTGCCACAGAGCCCAGGCATGTACGTTGGCTCTGGCAGTCCTGCCAATCTGGCCCGTTTCCCTCCCTATGCCCATTGCCCCAGTTATGCCATGCCGCTCATGGTTCCTGGTTCCGGGCAGGGGTTGGGGGCTAGGCCTGGGTTTCCACCGCCACCCTTCTGGGATATCTGCTTGGCCAGAAGACGTGGAATCCTTCAGCCGGTTCCCCATCAGTTAAGGGCAAAGAGCCAGACAGGGTCCCTTGTTGAGCTGGTCACTCCTGGGGGCAGCTGGGGCCCTCAGAGGGGTGTGTTGCCCTGGAGACAAGGATGCTAATCTATTTACCTACTCACTTCTGCCCCCCATGAGCTGAGGGACCTCCAGGGACACTCATTCCTCTGCACTGCACACCTGCATCTGCTGGTCCGGCCCCATTCTTTGGAGGTGGCCCTGAAGCAAAGAAGAGAGAAGAGGGAGCTTGAGTGGAAAGTCATGAGCACGCACAGGAGCTGGCGGCCACGGCTGCGGGAGTCAGAGGGGAGCCCAGAGGGTGTAGCAAGGGTTACCAATGGTGTCTGCTCCCATTAGAATTCCAGTCAGCCAAAGTTGACCTCAACCTGACTGTACTGACTTAAATACGTGGGCATTTTCTCATGTAACCAGAAAGAATGGGTATTTTAGGACTGCGTTGGAAGCTCCATGCCCCACCAAAGACCCTGCCACTTTCAGTCTTAAGAAGATTTTCCCCTTCTTCTCCTTCTTCTTCTTCTTCTTCTCCTTCTTCTTCTTCTTCTTCTTCTTCTTCTTCTTCTTCTTCTTCTTCTTCTTCTTCTTCTTGCCTCCAAGATGGCTGCTTCACCTCCAACCATCACATCTCCACTCCAGGAAGCAGAGAGGGTGAAGGGTCTTTGTCAGCTGAAACCAACTGCTTTCCTGTAAGCTCTGTCCCGTGGCTTCCCATTTCTCACCAGCAAGAAAAGGGCCACATGGCAAGAGTCTATGAGGTGCTCTGGGAGAGGTGCGCAGTCACCTCAGACAAAATCTGATCTCTGCGATGAGGGAGAAGGGGCGTGGGTGTTGGGAAGGCAGCTGGCAGGCTCTTTCAGAGGCGGATGCTATTATTTTAATGACTTTCCTTTTTCTTTGACACACGGAGCCAAGGACTGCCTTGGCACAAGCTGCAAGTTGCCAGGCGCAGGAAGGAGCATGACAGGAGCCGTGGTGGGGAGGAAGGAGGTATTTCCTCTCATAGTGGCCTCTGCATGCGCTTGGCCTCCCTAGAAGTTGACAGTCACATGACAATTCCTTCATTTCTTCCCTTAGCTCCCTCTCTGTGGCTGGGATTGTACCCACCTATCAGCCAGGCACCTGTGAAAGGAACTCCCTTAGAGAGAAGCTGCCTGGTTTTACCCAAACCTCAGGCCAGTCCCCTGTTCCCAGGATAAGAGTGTCTTCCACAGCATCTGTGGCCCAGGGCCATGTGGCCTCTTTGTTACCACCAAGGCTGGGGAGCTCACTACCTCTATAGCATGTGTCTAGGCGGGGGAGGGAGGAAAGGTGTGGGTAACATAAAACCCCAGATTCCCCCTCAATAGTAATGATCGTGAAAAACGTCTCCCCAAAGCCACAGGGGTTTTCAGGAAACACCTTTCCAAGCCCTTCCTTGAGTGGAGATGGGATAGGCATGGGCAGCCTCCCGGAGTCCCCAGGGCTAAAGTAACCCTTTTGCACAGTGGAGACCGTAGAAAGGAGACAGTAGAAAGTGTGTTTCAGAGAGGGGCAACCATTGCCCAAGTTCACCAGTGGAGGAATTGGAACACGGGTCTGAGCACATCCAAGGGAAGAAAGGCAGGAATGGCAAACCACAGTCCCACCCAAGTAAGCAACTGCCAGGACCAGGGCCCATCGAGGCGGTGCTGGTGAAGCTTGCTGGGCTCCTGGCCCACCCTGTTCTCCCAGAGAATCCAGTCAGGTGTGGGGACCCCCAGGAGAGGCTGCCTGCACAGTGCAGTGTCGTGGGATTCATGGGGGCCACGGGGGAGGGGAGGGGGAGGTTTGGTCTGCAGTTGTGCTTGGGATTCACCTTTTTTCCACCTTCCTGGCCAGGCAGGACTGGACGGGGCTGTGCAGTATGAGTCATTTCTGGGTTTTCTACACTATTCCATTTCTGTGTCCTCCTTTCCACCAATACCATACAGTCATCATGGCTGTAGCTATTTAATAAGTCTTGAAATTGGGTAGACATGTTCCTTCCACTTTATTCCTCTTTTCCAAAATTGTTTTAGCTACTCTAGTTCCCTTGGCTTTCCGTACAAATTTTAGAATCACCTTGTCTGTATCTACAAAAAGAAAGAAAGAAAGAATATCTTGCTGGGATCTTGATAGGAAATTCTTTAAACCTGAATATCACTTTGGGGAGGACTGACCTCTACAGTATGTGAAGTCCTCCAATCCATGAATATGGTATTTCTCTCCATTCGCCTCATCTTCTGTGATTTCTTTCACAAGGCTTTTGTCATGGCCATGTTTCACTAGGTTTGCACCCAAGCGTTTCATTTTTATTTCGGCAATTGTAACTGGTATTGTATTTTCGTTTCTGTTTTCCCCTTCTAGCATTTAGCAGTACAATTTATTTGTATACGTTGATTTTGTATCCTGCAACCTTGCTGAACCTGCCCGTTAACTGTAGGAGTTTTATGTAGATTCTTTATGATTTTCTGCACAGATAATTGTGTCATCTGCAGACACAGACAGTTTTTTGGGTTTTTTGTTTGTTTGTTTGTTGTTTGTTTTTGAGATGAAGTCTCACTCTGTTGCCCAAGCTGGAGTGCTGTGGCGCAATCTCAGCTCACTGCAACCTCCACTCCCAGGTTCAAGCGATTCTCCTGCCTCAGCCTCCCAAGTAGCTGGGACTACAGGCACATGCCACCATGTCTGCTTAATTTTTTTTGTATTTTTTGTAGAGACGGGGTTTCACTATGTTGGCCAGGCTGGTCTTGAACTCCTGACCTCAGGTGATCCGCCTGCCTCGGCCTCCCAAAGTGCTGGGATTACAGGAGTGAACCATCACGCCCAGCCGACACAGACAGTTTTAAATCTTCCTTCTCAATCTGTATGCCTATGATTTATTATTCTTGCTTTATTTTAGTGGCTAGAACTTCCATTACTGTGATCAATAAGAGTTCCTGATCTCAGGAGGAGAATACGCAGTCTTTCATCAACAGCATGATGTTTGCTGTAAGTTTTCTTTGTTTGTGTGTTTTTGTTTTGTTTTTTGTTTGTAGATGCCCTTTTGTCAAGTTGAGAATTTCTCCTCTATTTCTATTTTTTTCTAAGAATTTTAATCAAAAAATGTCGGGGCGGCCGGGCGTGGTGGCTCAATCCTGTAATCCCAGCACTTTGGGAGGCCAAGACGGGCGGATCACGAGGTCAGGAGATCGAGACCATCCTGGCTAACATGGTGAAACCCCATCTCTACTAAAAAATACAAAAAACTAGCCGGGCGATTTGTCGGGCGCCTGTAGTCCCAGCTACTCAGGAGGCTGAGGCAGGAGAATGGTGTGAACCTGGGAGGCGGAGCTTGCAGTGAGTGGAGATCCGGCCACTGCACTCCAGCCTGGGCGTTAGACTCCGTCTCAAAAAAAAAAAAAATGTCGGGGCATCAATTGCTTTAACGTTATTATGCCGCCTGTTCATACAGTGGGTTTTGTTGCCCGAGTTTCGAATCGCGCCAGCCTTGCATCCTGAGTGAGCCCCACTCAGTCACAGTACTTGATTACTTTTACCTGATATCGCATTCTATCTGCTAGTATTTTGTTAAGGATTTTTGCTCCTATACTCATGAGGGTTGTCAGTCTGCAGCTTTCTTTCATTTTCTTTCTTTTTTTTTGTACTGTCTTTGGTTTTGACATTGGGTGAGATTAGCATCATAACATGAAATGGGGTGAGTTTCCTTCCTTTTCTTTTTTCTGGAACAGATTGTGTAAAATTGGTGCTAATTCTTTAAACATTGGGTAGAATTATCCGGTGAAACCATATGGGCCTACAGATTTTTTTTTTTTTTTTTTTTTTTTTTTGGTGACTTTTAAAATTGTGAGCTGGTTTAATTCCCTACTGGCTACTTCATGAATTAATGGGTTAAAAAACCTCATTGAGAAGTGTCCACTTCATATTTAAATGGATCAGGATTTTACTTTTTAAAAAAGTTTTTCCTCTCACATCTCTTCCCTGGGCAGTGGGGCAAGAGGCAAGCTGACTTCTCACGTCCTGAAGGGTGGGCAGGAGGCAGGAGGGCTCTGAGGAGGCAAGTGGGCTGGGAGGGGCTAGAGCAGGGCTTCCCACTGGGCTTTGGGCCAGCAAGTGGCTTCAACCCCCATCCCCTGCATCCCACTCCCTCTGGTCCTCAGCTCCCTGGTCAAAGGCTGCAGCCTGCTCATCTTCCCCTGGCCTCCTGCATCCCCACCCCAGGCGCCCTTGGCCAGCCCCTCGGCCCTCCTCTCAACACACTGCAGGGCAGGTGCCCTCGGCCCTGTGCATCCCTAGCCTCCCATAAGAAGGTAGCACCGATGCCTGGGGGTGTCAGGCTCGTGCTCTGGCTGTGGACTCGCCTGGCTGGCCCTCAGTTCTCTGCGGAGCCTGCCTGGGCGCTCCAGGACCCCGGCACCCAGGAGCCGCTGACAAGGGCTTCCACGGGGGCTGCTGGCACCAGGACCGGGTTGCACTCACCAGCTGGGACATGAGGGTGACGGTGGCGGTGGCCTTAAGGGTGGGGGCATTCAATGGGTGATCACCCAGGACCCCTCGGCTTATCCTAAGTAAGCACTGTGGGTTTTTCCTGTTATCATTACTGGCCCTGTTCTTCTGGCTGACCCACAAGCTCCCAAGGGCAGGGACCCCTCCCCTGACCCCTCCTGGGGAATGTAAAGGTGGAAGAGAGGTGAAGGCATGGCCGAAGGCTGTCCTGGGAGGGGAGCAAGTGACCTTAAGGTGCCTGGAAATGGAATTGCAGACTGGAGTACTAGGATGGAGGAGAAATTCCAGAGTGGGGGCTCCAGGAGGTGGACTGTCTAGGACCAGGGATGGGAGCGTGCAGGGTGCTGGGGTGGTGACTCTGACCCCAGCACTGAAGGGGAGTGAAGGCGCGGCAAGAAGCAGGGTCATCTCTGGTACCCAAGGCCCCTCCGTGCCCAAAGGAGCAACACCAGAGCGCTATGGAGGGCAGGGCTAACAGGACCGAGGCAGGCGCTGCAGGGTCTGTGAGAGGAGAGGGCGGGTGGGCTGAGGACCCCACCCTGGCAGCCCCTGCCCTAGGGGAGCTCAAGGCAGCCCATGAGCCTAGGTGGGGAGAAGGCTGCTAGGGTGGAAGGTGAGCAGGCACTCTGGGGTCTCTGGTCCAACAGGTGCGGTCACGATGGGTTTTCTACCACGGGGGACGAAGAGAAATCTCTGAGTCAATGGAAAACAGGAGCCCTTTGACAGGGGGTGGCCAGGGTGCTAATGCCCTCTCCGGTCTGCCCAAGCTCTTTGGCCCTTCAGCTCTGCCTGGCATGGAGACCGGCCTTGGCCACCGGGATGCCTGGGACATGGCAGGCATGGCAGCCCCCGGCGGGGCACTGTGAACAGTACATCTGGGGGCAGAAGCAGGCTTGGGGACTATGCACTGTCACTGGGCAGGCCCCAAGGCATCTGAAGCAGGAAGTCCCCTACGGGCCCCTGGGCACCAGCATCCAATAGAGCCAGTGTCCAGTGTCCAGGACCCAGGCACCACTGGACACCATGAACGAGGGTCCACTAATGAGGCCTGGCCCAGAGAGCCCCCGCGTTGCCCTCCCATGCTCAGGTGCAGCGGGACGCTCTCTGAGCTGAAGGGTCATCCTCCAGAGCAGGGGGCTGCAAGCAGCTGGGGCCAAGCCCCTCCTGGTCCTTTGGCCTAACCCTGAGAAAGATTGGGGTTCAGTAGAACAAATAGGGCCCCAGCCACCGTGGGGAGAGGACCCCAGGACCATTTTCCCTGACGGCCAGCTCTGGACTGTCCATCAAGGTGTCCAGGTCAACAGAGGCCCAAAGCGTGGGGCTGTGTGGCCTCCTGTGTAGGGAGAGGATGCCTGAGGCAGAGGGCAGGCCCCCAGGGTCTGGCGAGAGTTGGGCCTAACTTATCAGCTCCAGCTGGCGTTTGGCTGGATAGATAGGAATGCAGATTCCGCCTTCCTCCTGGAAGGACTCAGGCCGAGCAGGCCTCGGGATCTTTAATTCAAGCTCCAGGGGGCAGGGCAGCCGCCTGCCAGGGCTGCTGGGGAGATGGACCCAGGAGAAAGCCATGGCCAGAGCAGGAGGAGCCACCCACAGGAGGTGGCTCAGGCTGCAGGCAGGAGAACTTGGGGAGGGAAGGACAGGTTGTCTCAGGACAGGCCTGCAGCAGGAGCTGGGAGCTGGGGTGCCCACCCTCCCACACCCAGCCTGCTCTGCCTGCCCCTTAACCGCATTGCTAAGCTCCACACCCATGGCCAGGCGGCGGGCAGTGTGGGGGCTGAGAAGAGAGGAGTGAGGCAGCCTCGGAAGCCCAGCCAGGGGCTCTCCTTACCCACACGGCTCATCCTGGCCCTTCCCAGCGAGATCAAGATCACAAATGCAGCCCCCGCCCTCCTCTGGGGTTCACCTGGACCCGAACCCAGCCCTGCACCCAGGAAGAAAGCTCAGCCCGGCTGGCTGGCGTCCCCGCCCCTCCTTCCTGCAGGCTCGGACAGCACCGCTGCCAGCCTGAGGTGGCCATGATAAAAAATGAAGAGAAAGAAGTGAAACTAATTTGAATCATACATTTAACCCAAGGCCTCGAGGCCACGGGTACGGGGCAGCCGCAGAGGCAGCTCCTCACTCAGCTCCTTGCCAGCCCCGAGGCTCAGTCACTATTTTTGATAGGATAAGCATAGAGTTGGCCCTGGGCTCGGGAAGCCCGGTTGCTGGAAGAGGGGGTGGCCGACGCTGCCGCTGGCTCCCCCAAGTGACCTAGATGGAAAGGCACCTCCTCTGCCTTTCTGCCACAGGCTGCGTTGGGCCTCACAGGCCTCCCAGCTGTCCTGGGGCTTGGGCGGCCTAGCAGGACCTGCTCCAGAGTGCCGGGCCTCCGGGTCACTGGGCCACCTGCTCAAGAGGGGAGGAAGCTGGCCGGGGGATGCCTGGCTCCTCAGCGCACTAGGGACACCCTGTACTTGGCCCTCCCCAGAGAGATCGAGATCAGCAAATGCAGCCCCCACCCTCATCTGGGGTTCACCTAGACCCGAACCCAGCCCTGCACCCAGGAAGAAAGCTCAGCCCGGCTGGCTGGTGTCCCTGCCCCTCCCTCCTGCGGGCTTGGACAGCACCGCTGCCAGCCTGAGGTGGCCATGATAAAAAATGAAGAGAAAGAGATGAAACTAATTTGAATCATATATTTTATTTAACCCAATATATCCACCCAATATATCCCAATATTTAACCCAACATTTCCCCATGCAGGAAGCATTCTAGCCTCTGGCTGGGCGCCATCAGGATGCTGTCAGGTCTGGAGTGGGGTCTGAGGGGGAAGCATGTCCCTGGAGCCCGCTTGGTGGGGTGAGGCCCCTCTTTAGAGCCCCTCTCTGCAGACCACACCTCCGGCCCTCAGAGCCCTCCCACCTGCAGCCTGCCCCGCCTGCCCCTTAACCGCATTCCGAAGCTCCATGCCCACGGCCAGGCAGCGGCGGGCAGTGTGGGGGCTGAGGAGGGAGGAGTGCGGCAGCCTCGGAAGCCCAGCCAGAGGCTCTCCTCGCCACCCACACAGCTCACTGGGACTCCAGGCACGGAGCTCCTGGGTGGGCAGGAGGCCGGTGGCAGGCAGGGGCTGCTGTCAGCGTGAGGATACGCTGCTCCCAGCTGCGGCTGTGGCCTAGCGCCAACTCCACTCAGTCCCTGCCCCCACCCTCTCTCCCCTTTGCTTACCTGCAGGTGGCTTTGGTGACTTGAGAATGGCCCAAGTGCTGCCATTGCAGAGATGGGGAAACTGAGGTAAGAGGAGGGGAAGCCGAGGGCTCTGCAGGGACCTGCATCCAGCATCTGCAGGGAGCCAGTCCCTGGTGTCACCATGTGAATCTGACCACGCCATGGGCGGTAGCTCCGACCACCCCGTTTCACTGTGGGGAGGCAGAGGCCCGGTATGGGGAGGCTGTGTGGCCAGCTCCCTCCCACGGAGGTCAAAGGGGAGGCAGCAGGGACAGAGCCCAGGCCATTGTGATGGAGGCAACCTGGCCAAGGATAACAGGAGTTGGGGCCCACAACAGTTGACAGCAGAGGGATGGTAGTGACAGGGCTGTGCCCTGAGTGGGGACACTGGATGCAGGGCAGGGATGGGTGTCTGACAGCTCTCCCTCCTCTGGACCCTGTGATTCCAACCACAAGACTTCAAGGACCCTTCACAAACACCCCCTCTCCCCGCCAACAAACCTGCTCCCCTGCCCAGGCCTGAGACCCATCTATCAAGGATGCTGCAAGGACCTCAGCCCGGTTCCCATAGCAACGCCCGGATGGTGGGGGAGGGGAGAAGAATGGAAACGCAGAGACACCAAATAAAGAACAACAACCTCACAAAATGAGCAGTCAGGGAAAGGGCCACGGAGGGATGGCCCCGGCCCAGGCTGAGGAGGCCCCAGCAGGCACAGCCCCCATCACCACTCATATAAACAGCACTGGCGGGTGCCAGCCACTGCACAGGGCCTGAGACACAGAGGCCAAGGAGGCAGCCCCCAAGGCCGGTACACAGGGTCCTGGGCAGGGCTGCCAGACTCCAACAGGGAGTCCCCGGCTAGTCCCCTAGGTCTCAGCTCTAGAGGGGGAGCAGACAGGCAACCCTGCCCACCTAGCACTCACCTGCCCCTCTCCATGACCGTCCCACGGGAGGGGCTGATGGCGTGAGACCTTATCTGACCCACGTGCCAGCCCCACATCAGCCCCAGGGGGAGGCACCCTCATCTTCCCGTTTCACCAATGAGGAGGCTGAGGCTCCGAGAGGCCACACAGTCAGGTGAAGCGGAAGGGCCGCAGCCAGGCGGGCCCGGGAATCTGCACCGTGCAGGGATGCTGGACAGGCGAGTCTGGCACGGAGCAGGCAGCGTGGAGGCTGTGCTGGTCCCCTACTGCCACTGAGCAAGCAACCGCAAACTCAGGGGCTCAGACAGCCTTTCTCGCCTCACGGTTCTGTGGGTCAGGAGCCCAGCCCTGGGGCTCACTGAGCTAAAATCGAGACGTCTGCAACCTGCGTTCCCCTGGGAGGTTTGAGGGGAGCGTCCTTTTGCAGCCGCAGCAGGTCCAGTCGTGGTCGCCTAGCAGCACCCCGCCTGCTCCATGCCCACACCCTCTCTGACTCGCCTCCCTCCTCACGGATCCTTCGATCACCCTGGGCCACGCAGATGATCCAGGACAACCTCCACATGTCAAGGTCCACTGAGGAGTAGCTCGAGTTCCCTGCGCCTGGGAGCCTAACGTGAGAATCCTGACACTCTGGAGGAGCATTCTGACTACCACAGGGGGGATGAGGGAGCTTTGCCAGGTGGAGGAGGGCAAAGGGCTCTGCCACAGAGGAGACAGGCACAGCAGGAGACCGAGTCTGTCCTGGGGTGGCTGGGGGTGGGTGTGGGCATGTCAGGGTGGGGCCTTAGCCTCCTGTGCCTGTAGTCTCGGGGAGACGGAGGACCCATGCCCAGCTGTGAAGCAAGTAATGTGTCCAGGGCTGACTTCCTTAGGACTCACCTGGATGGGAGCAAGCATCAGTGGGGCTTCCTGGAGGAAGCAGCTCAGGCTCTACCTGCAGAGGGTGGAGGATTGCGCTGCAGGGGGAGACACTGGTCAGAGGAAGCTGTGCTGAGAAAAGCCACCGGGGAGCCTGTCACGGTCCCTTCTTGGGGCCTCAGGCGCTGCAGGAAGAGTGATTCCAGGCTGCCACGGTGCGGGGAGGGGCCGCTGGTGATGGGCTTTAAGGCCAAGCCAAGGGGAACAAAGGAGGCATGGAAGCAGGGGAGTCCCTGGGTACCGGACAGCTCCCCAGGCAGACTCGAGGGGGGCATATGGTTTGGCAGCCCCAGAATCTTGAGCAGGTGCCAGCCTCTGCTCTGCCAGCTGCCGCTGCTGGGCAACCTCAGGCAGACCCTTCTTCCCGCCTCTGGCTGCGAAGCCTGCCTCACCCCAGGGCCACTTCCCACAGGTGCCTCCCTCCACACCAGAAAGGACTTAGAATCCCCCACCCACGCCCCATCTGTGCTTGATAGGGAGGCCCTGGGCAGCAACGGATTCACCTGCAGGTGTGGAAAGGAGCAAACCCCAGTCAGGGGCTCCTCACAGGCTGCAGGCTTCAAGGAGAGGTCGGGGTGCCCAGGCTTCCTTCGTACCGTGGAGAGGGCTCCAGGAGATGGAGGGGTCTGAGTGGTCCACAACCCTTTTGTTTCACCCAGGAATGAGGAGGAGGCCGGGCCCCATGTCCGGGGAGAGCATGTGAACGGAGGAGGCTCCTGGACCAACACCCTCATCCACCACGCCCACTCCCAGGGCGTAGGTCCCATCGTCCCCAGGTCCCCTGAGTGTGGAGAGACATACTGACATTTTCCAGCAGGATTGCACCAGGCACCGTGGCAAAACAGGCAAGATAATTACGGGGGATAAGAGAAGCTAAAAATAGCCTCCTTCCCAGCCCAGACTCTTGGCAGGGAAGACGCCAGACGAACTTGCAGGAGCCCAGGACCTGGCTCCCTGGGCAGGGGCAGCCTGCAGCAGCACTCCTCACCAGCGCCAAGGCAGAAGGGAAGAGTCAGGGATGCCCACGACACAGCAGCGACACCAGGAGTGGGGTGCAGAGAGGAGAGATAAGGGCACGGCTTCGGAGGATGAGCGGGAGCTCACAGGCCGTGGCCATTCCCAGAAGAAGGGGTGGAGCAGCTTCATGGGTTCCAGGGGGCCATCCAGGGGTAGCCAAAGGTGGTGCCAGAGATCACCTTGAGGGCCTTAGGCCTGGCCCTCCCTCCAAGCTGGAGGAATAGTTGGGAACCGTCTGCAGGGCTCCCCCACCCCTGGTAGACACCCTGGGCTGAGTAGCTGCTGTGTCTGGGGGCAGCCGTGGAGCATCCTGCAGCACCTGTAACTGGCCCCACGTCAAGGCTGTGTACTGGGTGGTGGCTCAGAGAAAGGACAGCGGCCGGACAGACCCTGCTCTTTCTGGCTGAGCCCCAGCTCCCAATGTGGCTCCTCACAGCCCAACACTTCCCCTCAGGGTCAGAGCCAGGTGTCAGTGGGACCCAGCCATGGACATGGGAAGGGACTCAGGACCAGACAGTAGGGGAGGGGACAGGGCCAGGCACTGGGGGAGGGGATACCCACCAGCCCCGGTTCTGTCCAGGGCTGAGCTGAGAAGGAGGCTGAGCTCAGGGGTCACTGAGGCAGGGCCTGTGCCTGAAGCCCAGGGCTCGAGGAAGAAGGTGGTCAGAGGGAGGACAGAGGTGGCAGTGGGAAACAGCAGTTGAGGCCAGGCCAGGGTGGGCGCCAGGCTGGCTAGTCTGGGGGCAAGGGATGAGGGTGGGGGACCCGGGGAACCTGCCCAATCCTCCCCGGGAGCTTTGCTTTTAAGGGATTCTGGAGGGACCAGAGGGGGGGCGAGTGGGAAGGGGCAGGGGAGAGTGGGAAAGGGGCAGAGGGAGAGGCAGGGCTGGGGGAAAGTGGGGACAGCAGCAGCCTGGGAGGGAGCTCCTCGCCCCAGCGGTGAGGCAGGGGAGGGCAGAGCGGGGCAGCCTGACAGTTGGAAATGCGTGCTTTACCCAGAGGTGGTGGCCGGCCCCAGAGGGCCGTGGGCCCAGGAGTTCCTCAGTCATCAATTTTAGCTTTTAAAGATGTTTTTTATTCCAGGAGGGAGGTTTCCAGGAAACAAGCAAACAGAAAACAGACACAAAGGTGCCCCCGTGGAATGCTGCGTAGGGTGGAGCCCTGCACTGAGGACGGTGAGGAGGATGAGAGAAAGGGACGACCTGAAATTCCGGAGAATAGAGGTACTCTGTCAGAAAGGAGCATGATCATAGTCCCCTGCCATGGAAAGTATTTCACCCTGGTGTAATTTTTTTTTTTTTTAGACAGTCTCATTCCTGTTGCTCAGGCTGGAGTGCAATGACGAGAACAGGGCTTATTGCAGGCTCAACTTCCCAGGCTCGGGTGATTCTCCTGCCTCAGCCTCCCAAGTCGTGTAGCTGGGACTACAGGCGCATGCCACCATACCTGCTAATTTTATTTTGTATTTTTGTAGAGATGGGGTCTCACCATGTTGCCCAGGCTGGTCTCAAACTCCTAGGCTCAAGCAATCCTCCAGTATCAGCCTCAGTCTCAAACAGTGCTGGGATTGCAGGCGTGAGCCACCACACCTGACCTTTTTATATATATTTATTTTTTGTAGAGACAGGGTCTCACTATGTTGCCCAGGGTGGTCTCAAACTCCTGGCTTCAAGCCATCTCCCACCTCAGCCTCCCTAAGTGCTGGGATTGCAGGTGTAAGCCACTGTGCCTAGCTGGTGGCAATAAGTGAACACTGAACACTGAATATTAACTTAGCCCCATGGTGACTTGAGAAGAGGCAGGGAGGAGAGGAAGTGCAGTCAGGGTAGGGGTCAGTGCGAGGCTGGCACACACTAGCTGCTCCCATGGCAATTACAGAAATAGAGGAGCTTGGCCCAGCGGCCTTGTGGGGTGGGCAGACCCTTAGGAGATGCAGATGGGCAGGACCAGTACTCCCAGGAGGGCTGCTTTGGACTTTCTCAGTTGAAGTGCCCAGGATGTCAGTGTCAGCATCCAATGGAGGGTGGGCGGTGACCCAGAGAGAAGAGCAAGGCTGGGGGGTGAGGGCACAAGGTCCTGGGCAGAGCCAACCCTGGTGTTCCAACACAAGTTCCCAGCACAGCTTCTGGGACGAGCACCCTGGAGCATGCGTGGTCTGGCTTCTGCCCCATCCTCGGACCAAGTTGCTCTCACTAGGGTCCCCATGAGGTGGCCAGGGTCAGTACCGGGTCATTTGTGGTCATTTGGGCCAGGATTGTAGGGGGTAAAAGAGAGACTGCCAACCTGGGCGGGCATAGCGATGCCCACTTAGGGCCACACAGAATGGAGACACAAGGACCCTCGAGGACGGGTCTGAGAAAGGACAGCTCACTGCCCGCTGCCCACCAAGGCCCCACAGCTCAGCCCAGGCACACACAGACAGACCGAGGAGGCTATCTTGTTCATGCTGGTAATTTTATGCCTCTCCTGGGCCTCAGTTTCCCCACCCATACCAGGGATGCCACTGCAGCCCCGAGGCCCATCCCAGAGAGAGGTGGTGGTCGAGGGAGGGCCAGGGAACCTGTCCTGTGGCTGCTGCATCTAGGCACCCCCAGAGCCGGGGCTGGGTGGGATGCTGGCCTCATTCCTGGAAGAAATGGGCTATTGTGTGTCACCTGCTACCTACAAAAGTAGGGTGCCAGCTGGGATCCCCCCAGATGTGTGAGCCACCCTCAGCCACCCCTCCACCGAGAGATGGCCACCCCAAGACTCAGGTGCCCTTGTGGGAGGGACCTGGACTGCGAGCAGGGCCGCTGGGGCAGGCCCTGGACTGTGTCTGGGAGGAGTGCTGGGAGGAAGCTTTTCCATCCTGTCTGTGTCTGTAATTAGGGGTCAGGGTCACTGGGTTGCCAGGGCCAGGAAACAGTGACTGACTGGAAGCAGGGACCATGTATGGCCAATGGGAGACTCCATGGGTAGCCAGGGCTAGGCATCCGTGAGACAGGGAAGCAGATTGCTTCTGGATAGGAGCCCTACCTTCACCCTAGGGCAGGCAAAGGAACAAACGAACCAACTGCTCTCTGACCCTCAGCAGAACAGAGCCGTGGCAAATTCAGTGGCTCCCTTCCCATCGCCCAAAACCAGGAAGAAACCTTTAGACAAGGAACCTTGTCTAAAAGGAGGTGGCCTAGAAGGTAGAATAAGTGGAGGGCTTGGAGTTGGACACAGGAGGGTT
The DNA here is from genome assembly GCF_001698545.2 of Rhinopithecus bieti. NCBI lineage: Eukaryota > Metazoa > Chordata > Mammalia > Primates > Cercopithecidae > Rhinopithecus > Rhinopithecus bieti. The sequence continues at coordinate 3,106,937 of NW_016811810.1, forward strand.
CAACAATATCCTTTCAAAGTCATCATTTCAAGCCTCTCCTGGGCACCAGGCATGGGGAGAGGGAGTCTGGCTGGTTCCATGGCAATCATGGGAAGATCCCTTGCACCTCTCAAGCCTCAGTTTTTGTATCTGAAACATGGGGCTGTGGATGGGGGCCCCAGCATAAGGGAGCCTTGTTGTAAGGGGTGCCCTGTCATGGGGGAGCCTGTTCATGTGGGGAACCTCAGCTGGTTCATATACATGTGTCTTAGTCTGTTCTCTGCTGCTATAACAATACCACACACAAGATAATTTATAAAGAAAAGTTTCTTTGGCTCATGGTTCTGGAGGCTGAGAAGTCCAGCAGCATGGTGCCAGCATCTGGTGTGGCCCTGCTTGCTGTGATCTTCCATGGCAGAAAGCAGGAGGGCAAGAGAGTGCACACGAGACAGCTCACTTTTGTAACAAAGCCACTCCCACGATAACTCACCACTCCTGAGATAGCAACATTAATCCGTCCATGAGAGCAGAGCCCTCATGACCTAGTCTCACAGGTCCCACCTCTCAACACTGCCACAAGGCAATTATTAAATTCCAAAATGAGTTTTGGTGGGACCTTTAAACCATAGCATTCCACCTAGGACCCCCAAAACTCCTGTTCTTCTCACATACAAAATGCACTCATTCCTTCCCAATAATCCCAAAGTCCTAATACATTCCTGCATCAACTCAAAAGTCCAAAGTCCAGTCTTTGGACAGGATTCTTTTGGGAAGGGAGTGTGTAGACACAGGTGCTCAGAACTCCAACAGCACTGAAATAGCAGAGTCAGCACCTGCCCTCCCTGTCACCTCCCCCTCCCAACCCCACCACCTGGGGGTGGCTCTACAGGGAGGGGCTGTGAACACCCCGCCTGCATCTCCACAAAGAGCCACCCTCAGCCACCCCTCCACCGAGAGATGGCCACCCCAAGATTCAGGTGCCCTTATGGGAGGGACCTGGACTGGGAGCAGGGCCGCTGGGGCAGGCCCTGGAGTGTGTCTGTCCTCTGGAGGACAGCATGGCCCTCTGGACCTCACAGACTTTATGAAGAAGGGCTGGGTGGGAGCAGGGCTGGGGTGGGGAGCCCAGGACTAGGCTGCATTGAGCCCCAACATGCCCTCTAATGTCACCTGGCATGAGCCTCCTGATTCCCCCCTTGACCCTGGGACCTCAGCCTCACCGGAGCCAAGGCAGAAAGGGAAGGGCTCCTTGGCTTCTGGATGCCTGGCACTTCTCTCCATTGAACTTCCTCTTCCTCCTTATGAAGGGCCTTTCACCCCTTGTCCATGCTCTTCACTCCTTCCTCACCCAACAGCCACAGGAGTCATGCAGCTCTGACCTGTCTCACCTGCCCCTGCCTGTTCCTCCCCCAGCTCCACCGAGAGAGATGGAGACAGAGGGCCAAAGAGCATGAGATCAGCTGGACACTTGCCGTTGGCATCTTGAGGGGTGCTCCATGGCTTCTACTTGGCCAAATTCTCTTCAGTGTTAAAATGCTGTAAAATATAAAACATGTTATTTCTTGACAAAAATAATAGTATTTCAGGTCTGATTCTTTTTTAAGTTTCTATACTAACTTGAATTCTTCCTGGAGTTAAAAGACCCTTGCCAACTAGAAAAGAGTCCTGCCACCTGCAAGGTTGGGAACAGTCCACACGACTGTGCCACCCTCACTTCCGACACCAACTATAGAAACCCAGGCTCCTGACAGCCGCCTCAGATTTGGTGATTCTCTAGGAGGGTCCCAGCACCCCTGAAAGCCATTATACCCGTGACTATGGATTCCTACAGGGAAAAGATGTAAATTAAAATCAGCCTGGCAGGAGGATCACTTGAGCCCAGGAGTTCAAGACTACATTGGGAAACATAGCGAGACACCATCTCAGAAAGAGAAGAGAAGAGAAAAGAAGAGAAGAGAAGAGAAGAGAAGAGAAGAGAAGAGAAGAGAAGAGAAGAGAAGAGAAGAGAAGAGAAGAGGAGGGGAGGGGAGG